>NC_066583.1:641729000-642329000 GCF_024323335.1 Lathyrus oleraceus
TGTCTCTTCTTCTGCTGCAAAACCAGGTATCAAGACTTGATTTTTACTACACTAACGTCACATTTTGATCTTGTTTGTTCATTTCTTACTATTTGAATGAAAAGGGTTTTTCATAATCTGCTGAATGAATTTTGGGCTTGTTTGTTTGATAATGTATTTGAACTTATCTATTAGCATAAAAGCTTGTGAGATTGTTTGAAAAATCTTATGATCAAAGTCTTAAGTAACGACGGCGGTCGCGTAAAAGTTTTTGTGATTTCGGTCGGTATAGGCGTTGTGATGCTGATTGTCGTCGTCAAGGTGTGAATTAACTACAATTTGTTTTTTTATCACAAAATGGTGGATAATGGTATTTGTATGGGCACCTTAAACGGTGGCGGATTGTTTTTTAAAACCTTGCTTATGATAACAACGGATGACATATCTATAAGTTGTTCATAACTGCGTTGTCGAATATCGGTCATGACGGATATCGGTGGTGGTTTTCGGGCTCGTGACAATGGTAAATATTGACCGATATTAGGGGTTTTCCACTGTATTCTTCTATGCTGGCGCCTAAAAGTGGCCAGTATGGGGTTTTTCTGGCATCTGCCATTGACAACACTGGTTTTTAGCTTATTTCTATAAGTTCATTTTGATAGTTTATGAAAAAAAAAGCTTATAGACTTGATATGACTTTATTTTAACTAGCTTATTTCTATAAATTTGGACTTCATACTTTGTGAATGCAGAACTAGGGACAGTGCAGACTGCAAAACCAGGGACAAAGGAGAATGCAGGAAGCATGATCATGCAAACTAGTGCTGCTGCTGCTGCTACAACTGATGGCCACACTTCTGCACAAAACAATATAATGCCAACTTCTAGTTCTACTCCTGCTACAAATGCCTCTGCCAACCCAGCTGTGGTAACTCCCTCTTTCCATAAGAATGGACCCTATGCCTGTAAAAGCATAATCGACGAAAAGAAACTGCAAAGGGTAAGCCGCATCTATGGTGATTGGATTTAAGATGTATCGGTATCGCTGCACAACATATTCCTAAGCAAACTGGACTAGTGGAGACTTGCTTATGTTTTTTTCCCAAGAATTGAGGGGAAAGATTCAAGGGTTTTACTTCACTAGTAGTCAACATAGTTTGTTGAGGATTATGTCTCAGTTTTAGTTTTCGATTTTTTCTTCTTATTAGCAAGGTATATGCTTCAATATTTCAGTCAAATATATATGTAAATCCTTGTAAATTTGTTACTCTCAAATGTTTTGGCATTATGGCACATCATTTGAATGCATTTGATTCAATTTCTCGTGTGAGTGTTCAATAGAACTTTTTTTTACTGGTGAGTTCAATAGAACATCAGCAGTCCATGACTCACCCGAACACGTTCGCCTGTTTTAAAATCTGGTGACGCAGATGGGTAATTTCAGGTCATCAAGTTAATAGTGAAAGTTAAATATGTGTATGTAGTAAATATGGGCTAATTTAGTTTCGCGCTTGTATCCGAGGACAAAAATGAACGTTTTTGCTAGTTATTGTATAGTTAAGAAGTATACACATAGTCCGCAAATCCTAGTTCAAATGGTAAAATCTGGCATTGCTAGGTTGAACGTCATCAGGAAGGTTCAAACATGGTACACACTGTGAGTGTGAATTTCTGGTGGTTATTGCCACTTTGTCTAGATTAAGTTTGACAGTCATAAAACGCTTCACCGATTCCAAGATTTCCGTTGGGAAATTCGAATAGATAAGATGGGAAATTCTTTAATCTCAACAAAATTGATTTTGAACATGAATACAGAAGAAATACATGCTACTTGAACAAAACACATGCATATTTGGTTTGTTACAGTATTGGTGAATTCAAAAGTTCGCATAAATGAGATGCAGGTATCAATAAAATCAGAAGAATATTGATACATAGCGAAGTACATCCGTTGCTTTGTATTGTTTTTCACGTATTTTCTCCCGAATATCTTACCCATTTGATAGTTGACCTGGCTAATACTTCCATTGGATCAATACATTTCTTGAGAAGAGGATCATCGTGGGGTAAGACATCCCGCATTTCATCAGAAGCAAGTATAACAAAATTAACTGCCCTCACCAAAAGAACTTGAAGTGCAATTCTCAAAAGATTGCACGCCCCTTCCATGTCTTTTCGACTCAAAGCTTCAGTCGCAGGTATCACCGTATGCTCCATAGTGGCTCTATCAGGCAGGATAACCTCAAAACCCTGAATATAAGCAAATAAGTTGAACACATCCATATCTCATTTGCTTGTCAACACATTTTCAACATGATCTTACTTCTAACTTCTAAGCATTGCAGTATTTGCAGAAAAAGTAGAAAACAACTAGTACATATGAAGAACATGTTGGAATTAGGAAGGTGTAAAACAACTAGTGCATATATACATACTTCACAGTCACCACCTCCAAGTTCGCAAACAAAAAATTCATTATGAGAATACCATTCAGATTCTCAGCAGTGGTAAACAGGTAACTCATAACAGCCTTTAGATGTAGTAGTGTTATTTGACAGAAACAAAGTTCTCAAATAACAGCTATAGCGTAACGGAATTTGAACTAAAGGCTATTGTTCTGTGATACCGTGTTTAGTACAAAGTGTTTGTCAAATAACAGCAATAGCAGAAGTATAGCGTAGAAGACTTCAAAGAAAAAAAGATATTGTTCTGCATATACGCGACTTAGTACGAAGTGTTGTGAAATAGCGGCTATTGCAGCCTTATAGCGTAGTGAATTTGAAGAAACCACTATTTTTTGCCATCATCATTGACAACAATCCAGCAAAGTACACATATGAGATTGAAACAAGTTCTATATTCATTGCAATTTCGGTCCTAATGAACAGAAACAAAGTTCCCAACAAAGTACACAGATATGAAATTTAGAAGTCAAATAAGATCAAGGAAATTACTTCATTTTGAAGCTTCTCTTTGTAAAAACCAGCTGCTAGAGTTGCATTTGTTGCAAGCACTCCAATCCTCAAAGGACTACCAGCTTCAAGTGGCTTTAACTTAGCTTCCTTAAGTTCCTGTGCAACACAGTCAGCCATATGAAGAAAAGGTACAGAACATCCATTAGACACTTGTTCATACCAAGAATGCGAAACATTACAAGGCATGACTATGCAACGAGCCCCGGAATTCTCAAGAAAAACCCTTTTATTTCTAAGACTCTGCACAATATCAGAAGAATCAAGTTTAAAACTTTCCAAACTCCTTTCATAGGAAAGAAGCTCCTTATTCAAAATTGGATCAGAACAAAGTAAAAAAGGAATAGGGCTTTGTCCATCTTGTGAACTCAACTCCACAAGTTTTCTTAGAAAATTGAGAGTTGCATCAACAGACATGCCTCCAATGATTCCAACAGTTGTTCCTTGATAACCAAAAGGAGTAACAAAATCATTCCTAATAGAAACATCATTTGAGGAATGAATCTTCTTTGAAAATCTCCCACCTTCATCTGCATTCAATATAACTGAAGATGGTGGGGGTGTAGATAGAACTTTCCATGACCTTGATTTGCACAAACACAAGTACCTAGGATTAAGATTAGGATTAAGAACACTTACACAACCCAATAATGTTTGTGATTGGTAAAACAAAGACATTGCAAACAACACATCAAATCAAACAACCCCAAATGGTTTCTTTTTCTTATTCTTATTCTTCTTTTTCACTATGAAAAATTTTAGAACCCCATTTGAATAAGGGGTTCTAAAGTAAGAGATTCAATGAAAAAAACCAACCTTTAGAAAACCCCTTTTGTTGCAAAAAAGTATAGAACCTTCTAACATGGTTAATAAGGATGGAAAAGTTATAAGGAAGTAAAAACTAAAAAGTGCAAATGAAAAATATTCTAAAATGTAACAACAGACAGGGTTTCATGAGATACCAAAACTCATTTGTTTGTATGATTTCAACAAAGTACAAAATATTCAGAGATGGACCATACAAACAAGTGGTAAGCATCGAAGAATGTTGTTGCCATGTGCATCGTTAGTGTCAAGTTTCATATTGGTTGTGTCATTTTCTATTGGGCTCCACTAGTTTTTTGAATTTAGATAAAAACTTTTTTATTGTTTCTGCATGAAGAAATAACAGTCTTCAAATCATACACGGTTTTCACATGTTTGGGCTATTAGGGGCATTGTTTTGAAAATTTAGATAACCTATGTTGTTAAAAGTCACATAAATTTTTAAATTTGCCCCTCTCTAGATTATAGAGTCTAAGTAGGATTTGTTCGGAGAGTATAATCTAAAAGATAGGAATTCGGAATTAGAAAGTAACAGAGTGAAAGAAAATAATGATATTGTAATTCAATAAAATAACCATTAATATATCTAGTATAGTTGGTTTACTAATGCTACACATTTTCACTATGATTAAGGTGTTTAGGTCTACTTCTATTAGAGGACCAATCTTGGAAATTATATATAGTGAGATTTCTATCTCAAATTATAAGCTATTTTGTAAAAAAAATTGTCATAAATTATAAGGTACTTTATAATTTCAATTTATAATTTTAATGAATTTGGAAATGAGCATGACAATCCTGATCTCCACCGAAGTTGAGAGGAGGAGTTTGATGTTTCTTGCTTTTATGTCGGTTCTTCGATTGAATAGTCTCATATCTTTTTGTCCTGGTTGGTTATGGTATGGCAACACGAGTCTTCCTTAAAGCAACTTCTTGAACAATATTTTTGCGCGAGAGAGCATTGTGAAGACTTTCTTCTAGGTGTTGAAGTCTTATCTCAAAGGCGTGTGAATTCTGCTGTCAAACGATAGTAAACATGTTGTTCAACCGATCGTTAGCACCTTGCATATCGAGGTTCATCTGAAGAGTTTGGAAGTCAGACAAGTCTTTAGGTTGTGTAATCTGAAGGTGAATCTGATTCAGATTCAGATTATGATGATGATCCAGACTCTAGTGGTAATCATGCCTTTAAAGGTGGTCCAACATCTAATACTGTTCTGGCATTTGAAGAAGATTCTGAACAAGTTCAGATGCCACAAAGAATCAGATAAATACCAAGAAGATTTGCAGAGTTTGACATGTTGCAAGATACTGAGATAGACTATGAAGTGGAAGTCATTCAGTGTGCCATGTTGGTAGACTCTGAACCAATTAGTACTGAAGAAACTCTCAAGAAGAAAGTGTGACTAAAGGTCATGAAAGAAGAACTTGAGGTTATAGAAAGAAACAAGACTTAGGAGTTGACTGAGTTTCCAAAGAACAAGAAAGCCATCAGTGTGAGATAGGTTTACAAGTTGAAACCGAAGTCAGAGGGATCAATTGGAAAACACAAAGTAAGGTTAATAGATAGAGGATTTCTACAGAAATATGGATTAGATTTCTTTGAGGTGTTTGCTCATGTAGTTAAACATGAAATAATCAGATTAGTGATTGTTATAGCTGCTAACAGAAATTGGCCTCTGATGCATTTAAATGTGAAATCTGCATTTCTGAGTGGTCATTTACAAGAGGAACTTTATGTGTCACAAACTCCTGGATTTTTTTAGAATTAGGAAGGGATGGTGTACAAGTTGCATAGAGCCTTGTATGGACTGAAACAAGCTCATAGAGCATGAAATCTGAAAATTAATTCATTTTTCAAGCTTCAAGGACTCATACAATGTGAGATGGAGTATGATGTTTATGCTCAACATACATCTGATAGCAATATGATTTTGGTGTGTCTCTATGTTGATGACATATTGCTAACAAGGAGTTGTTCAGATGAGATAACTAAGTTTAAAAAGACGTTGATGAATGAGTTTGAGAGGACTGATCTAGGAAATATGATTTATTTTCTAGGGATGAAGATTTTGTACTCTGATAAGGGTATAATTTTGCATTAGCGGAAGTATTTACTTGAGCTTATGAAGAGATTTAAGCTAATAAATTACAAGTCTGCAATCACACCCGCTGAAACAAATCATAAGCCGGATTCTGATGTTAAGGGTGATGATGTATATGCTACAACTTTCAAATAATTGGTTGGTTCATTGGGATATCTCTGCAATACCATACTTGACATCTGCTATGCAGTTGGAATGATGAGTAGGTTTATGAACAAACCATAGTGGTCACATTACCAAGCTGTTGTCTGGATACTGAGGTATATTAAGGGGACTCTGAGGTATGGAGTTTTGTTCCCTACTGGTGTTGAATCTGATTTAGAGCTGATATGTTATTCAGACTCTGATTGGTATGGAGACAGAGTTGACAAAGTACACTGCAAGTGCTTTGTTTGCTTGTCAAGCTGTTTGGATTCTGAACTTATTGTAGGATCTGAAGATCAAGGTGAGCAAGCCTGTGAAGTTGATGATCGACAACAAATCAGCTATAAGTATTGTTAAGAATCCAGTGTTGCATGGAAGGAGCAAGCACATTGACAAGAAGTTCCATTTTCTGCATAATCAGGTTCAGAATGGAGTGCTTGAAGTTTTTCACTGTAGCACTCAGAAGCAACTTGCAAATATGCTGACCAAAGCAATCAAGACAGAACACTTTATCCATTTGAGGGATGAAATTTGTGTTATTGATTTTAATCAGCTGAAATATGAATTAAGGGATGATGTTAATTGTAATTTAGATTCATTTTCATATGCATTTAGAGTTTGCACTTGAATTTCATTTTAGAAGTTCTGATAGTATATAAATTGAGTTTAGTTCAGTTTGTAGTAGACTCTGAACTATAACTGTTTTTAATTCAGAAAATTAAATACATATTTGTTTTCTCTCTTCCATCATCTTCTTTATCTTCAATCTTATGCTCCAACAACCATCACCATTCTTCAACAACTCTCATATTCCTAACCATTAGACCACTCTTTTTTAATTCAACATAAATAAATAAATAAATAAATAAATAAAATTCAAAACAATAACATTAACAACCACACACCAAACTCCTTTCAACATCAATATTTAACAATCTTAAAAACAATTTACATAAATAAATATTCATTGATAATATTCTCTTTCCTCTTCTAAACAATAATAACAACAAGCAATGAGAGAGAGAGAGAATATCCATGCAGAAGCACCTTCAAGAAACCTTTTTAAAGATGCCAATATTGGAAAAAACTTTGGCATATTCGACCTTGCTACTGGTTGCATGATAGACCATACTATGATTTAAAGATTCTTATTCAAAGGAATAAAATTTGGTTTATTGAGTTGTAATAGTTCCAACATTCCAACTTTTGTAATCTTTTCAACACTACAAGTAGTTGTTGAGAGAAAGTGAGAGTGGTCTCATATTTAGGGGGAATCATAAATAAAAATTGATGGATAGTATTAGAAAAAAAGGAATTGAACTAAAAGAATTCATCTAAGACCAATTTACACTTTTACTATTAAGAGTGATTTTTTTTCTTGGATTAATGCCCTTTAGACGTAGGTGTTATTGAACTAAACAGGGTAACCAATTCCACGTGCTTAATTTATAATATATGCATTTTAATTATTATTGCCTTCGTCTTGTCATACTTTGACACATTGTGTTAGACATCTTTTCAGAACGATATAAAATTTCAATTAATTTTGATTTAAAGTTTTAAAATTTTATAAAATCATTTCTCGAATAAAATAATAAAAATTTAATTATTTAATTCTAAAAATCAAATAATTTATATTAATTTTAAAAATGTATACTAAATTAGTATTTTAAAATCTTTCTCTCCTCTTTATAATTTTATAATATATATATATATATATATATATATATATATATAAACACAGAAAGATAGATGAACAAGAAATAAGTATATACGGCTAGAAAAACAATTATAAGTGACACTTTAACTCCACTAGGGAGGGAGGGAGGGAGAGAGAGAGAGATAGAGATAGAGAGAGAGAGAGAGAGTTAATTTTGTTGCTGTTGTTCGATTTGAAACCACCACCACCATTTGAAACCGTTGATTTGGATTTCCGATTTAAAATATTTTTGGTGTTGTTGTTGTTCAATTTGAAACCATCACCATCATTTGAAACTGTTGATTTGAGTTGCCGATTTAAAACGTTTTTGTTGTTGTCTTTTTCTTTGAAAAAATGTGTGTGAGTGAAAGATGAAGAAGTTGGTGGAAGGTGATAAGATATAAGAGAGAAAGAGGAAGAAGATAGTGGAAGGTGGATGGTGGAAAGTGAATTTTGAGTGTGTGTGTGTGAGAGTAACTGTGTTCTTTTGTTTTCTTTTTTCAAAACAGCTTAGTGATGTTTTTTTTACGTCACAAAGTTTTTTTTCCCAAATTTCAGAATCCCCACGTGAAATCCGATTTTTTTTTAATTTTAAATGTTTAGGGATAACTAACTAATATGTATATAGGTATAGGTGCAGAAACCACCACCACCACCACGTGAAAACCTAGTTTTCATTTTTTTAAATAAATTTTATATGTTTAGCGAACATGAAAATCATGCCACAAGTTTTCCATGTAAAAAATAGGCCACAACTTTGTCACATGAAAATCACGTGACTCGGGTTGACACTGAACCGAACCAACTCGAAAATAGTTCGAAACTCGGTTCGACAATTAAATTGTTGAACTAGATTCATGAACCATATGAGCTGAATATGAGCGAAAAATTAAGTTCGTTAACTAAATGAGTTAAACTTGAACTATACATAGTTCGATTGTTAGGTTCATGAGTCAACTCGATTATATATGAGAATGATTATATTGTGTTTAAGAGTATATTTAAAGATTTAGATGAAGTTGTGGATTTTTGAGACAAATTTAAACTCCAATTGAGTAGTTTTTGAATTAGAGTTTGACATGTAGCTCTTGAAAGTTATGTAGTTTTTGAATTAGTAGATTTTTTAGATTAAGTTAAATTCCAATCAGATAACTTTTATTTTATTTATATATCATCTTTTTAAAAAAAAAAATTTAAAATATTAAATATATATAAAAAACATACTTAAAAATATGACTTTTAAGTCCGTCAAGCAAGCGAGTTGAAACGAGTTGTTTGTAAACTTATAATGAGTTGAACTTGAGTTTAATTTTTTTTTTAAACTCGAATCGAGATTTGAGCTGAATCAATTCTTAATGAGTCGAGCTGAGCCGATGCGAGTTCGACTCGACTCATTTCCAGCCCTACACGTCACTAAGATGTACATAGATATATGTGTAGAATCCACCACCACCACATGAAAACTTAAACTTCATATATTTTTTTAATTTTAAACGTTTAGTGACATAAAAATCACACAGAAATGTCTTTTTTAGTGATGTGGTTTTCACGTAGCAAAACCTGATTTTTTATAAAAAATATTTAATGACGTAAAAATCACGTGACAATGTCTTTTTTTAACGATGTGGTTTTCACGTGGCAAAATCACGTTGCTAGACACAAAGATAGAGTGATTTTTTATTTCACATAAAAAAAAATTATTTTTTATATTAAATTTTTATGTAAAATTACAAATGTAACTATATTAAGAAAAAAAAGAAGGAAAAAGTGTACCAGAAAGGAAATGTATAATTTATTTAATCATTTTCTTTTTTAGTGAGTTTGATAATGTTGTTGAGTTTCAACAAATTGGTTATGAGACTCAAATAACTGATTTTAAGGCATAGAGATGATGGATATGAATACTAAACCTTCTTGAAATGCTACCCGTGATTCGTGTTTTGTTATGGCCATTGACCTCTTACCTTCTTGGCATATCTATCATCCTTATAGTTCCTGGTGTTACACATATTTTCATGTCATGGATATGCATTCTTCAACCTATACATGATATGCATGTTTCTAACTATGCATCATCACGGGAGATTATCTCTTCGAAGTAAAAAGAGCTAAAAATTTTATTATTTTTGTAAGTTTATTTCATTAATATTTTATAAAAATAATTTACTAACATCATAAGTGCAAAAATAATGTTAATATAAAGTTATATCGCGGAATAAACTATCCTCCTTATAGATTGATTCTCTTTTGAATTAAAGAAACATATATTCGTCACTTTTATTTTATATCCTTATAGGTGAAGATATTTTGTTTGTCACTTTTATATTAGTGTACGAATTAACTTTTTTTGTTTGTAAGTATAACGGTTATTTATTACTTAAAAGTAGTATAAGATGTTTTCAATAAAATAATAAATTATATATTGATATAAGAGTAGTCAATTTTAGTATGTTTAAAATATAACAGAAGATATTCATATTAAAGAGAAAAAACCTTAAAAAAAAACTTAATTTTTATATATTTTATTTTTGATTGAAAAATCTTGAGTGATTATAGCACATATCTTTGTGTGCAAGATAACACCTATTATATTAAATATATAAAAAAAACACGTTATATGTTGCGTATGAAAGATGTTATATATATATATATATATATATATATATATATATATATATATATATATATATATATATATATATATATATATATATATATATATATATATATATATATATATATATATATATATATGATAGTATTCTAGTAATAGAAAAATCATGTTTTATACTATTCATAAGTTTTGTGACATAATTAATTTTTATGTCACACATGCCTCTCATTTTATTTTTTCTTAAGTTTTTATGTGATACATGTCTAGTCATGTTTTATTTTTTATTGGAAATATATATGTTATTATTTTTATTATGTATTTTTTTAAAGTTATCACAAATATTTTCGAACAAATGAGTTAAAATTTTAAGGTATAAATTTAGAATAAAACTATAAAAGTTATATTTGGGTATTATTGCTCCTTAACTTGAATTGATTCCGTAATACCCCAAATTTATATTTAGAATTATAATTTGAGACATTAATATTTTGGTATTGAATATATTTGAAATTCAAATGCAAAATAAATTAAATAAGAACTTTCAATCTAAATTCTTGATTTTACAATACAATAGTTTCAAATACACAACATTATGACAAAACATATATCTATGCAATGGAAAACATCATCCAACGAGTCTTCTACATCAAGTCTTCAACTATGATTCCAACTCGCGCACTTGCTTATTTAAAAAGAATAAAAATAACATGAGATAATGCACTAATATTAGTGAGTTTCTATCTAATTTCCTCAATTCCCTCTAAGAGGATCAATTATATAGTCCATTAAATCTAACTCAACTCCATGTATTCCAAAATCTATAGAGAAATGTCGTGGCAACCATATAAGTTTTGCATCACTCACATGGGTCATGACCAATCCAAGCCCGTCATATTCGAGCATAGAAAGGTATCATTGAACATCCGCTATGACTTATGAGACTCCACTTTTGTGCTTATCCAAGTGTGTTATAAGGTAATTTATGTGACCACTCACATTCTCTATTAAAATGTTAGTTAAATGAAGTGTTATTGCATCCACATAAATTTTACAACACTCACATGTATCATGAATTCCATGTTTATCTAAGTGCATCATCCGACATTATGCATTGTGAAACACACATATTTGCTATTCAAAAGTTAGTAATGTCCCTAAAAGGTTCCCATGAAGTTATAATTGAATTAATTCACACTATAAGAATGTCATCACACTATCAAGTTCAAGCTTAAACCAAGTCAAATTTAGTGTGAATATTGTTCTTAATGTAGAACTTTAATCTTTGTTAATCTTCTAATTACATATCTTAACTACTTAGACAATGATGAGAGCTCCTAATCACATATGACTTCCTAATGTCTACCCTACCACTTAAGTTGCCTAAATAGATCAATACTCTTTATACATGGAATTTCTCATACATAAATCCATATAAATCATATATTAATTATTTATAGCCATATATTAATGATACGTTTGCTTAGGATTATCCTAATAACTTAAGGAATCATTAGCCACCTCAGTTTTGGATTTAAAATATGAAAATTGGGTTTTTTAGACAATTTCGGACTCATGACTTGATTCATGAATTTCATGAGTTGAGTCACAAAACTAGTATGCAAAACTATTTCTGTTTGAGTCTACTCAAACTTTGCCTGATCTGATTCAAAACTACAAAACATCCCCGAGTCGATTCAAACACACTCTTGAGTTAAATCACTAAACCAAAACCTCAACATGACATAATTTTTTCTCTAGAAACTCATCTTTAAGCCTACCTTAATCATCCATATCATCATACACCATATAAGAACTTTAATATCACCAATTAACACATAAATTCATAACTACATATAAATATAAACATGCCAAAATTCTAGATCATATATTGGATTCTGCAAGTTCCTGATTAAATTCCTACACTACCACATGCAAGCTCTTTACTACATTTCTCAAGATCATAACTTAGAATAAGGAAATCTACCTAAAACTTAGAAGACAATTGATGATGATGATGACTCCTTCCACCTTCTCTCCATATAAACCACTCTTCTACTTCTTACTTAAAAAGCAAGTTAACATTGTTAACAACCATTGGATCCCTCCCTTCAAAGCCAACTTGAATTCTCCATGCAGAGTCCGTCTTGGATGTTGTTTGTGATGACTGAGAATTGAGAATGATTACAAGAAGGGATCTTTTCAACCACCTAATTCCCTCAAATTTATCTCTTCCTAGTGAGGAAGAGGTGGAGAAGAACATGAGAACTATTTCTAACTAAGCTTGTCTATTTATAAAATGAGAATACCTTTTTTCCCTTCATCAATGCATATGAAATTCCAATAATTTAAATTTAGGTAGAGTCTTCCATACATTTAAATTTATGTGATTACACATATTTTGATGCATTTTAATTTTTATCTAATAATTTATTTATGTGGTGGCTAGTTTTTGGTGTTTAATGTTGGATTGATATTGTTAGTGATATAATTTGTATACATTTTGATACATTTTAATGTATATTTAATATTAATCGTATAAATATTGATTATTCCATTTTTCTAAATTTTTATATTTTTCAAATTAAAATATGGTCCCATAACAGGTTATGTATGAACAATTGCTGTTACGGGTGAATCTAAAACTGTACTTATCGACTTACCCCATTTTATTGCAAAAAATACTAAGATGGGGTTAAATCGAAACTGCATTACCGTAGAAACCATTATTTATGTTATTTACTAAACTTAAAAGGGTTAATCCATAAGCATATCTTCTTAGTATGAGACGTGATTTACTATCAAGATATCATATATTTGTAGTAGTCTTCAAGCAAACATACAAAATAAATTAAGATTTGTTAGATATCCAACGTGTCTTGGATCCTTGATAATTAGTTCATTTCTTGATCTATACATAATGGCCACTAGCAACACTAAAATTCCTTACATAACAAGTATTAGGTGGGTGACCTATTATACCACAATAAAAACATGTAGGAACAAAGTTGCTTCTATATCTAGTAACATAAGATTTTTTCTTAACAAATATTTTCTAAGGATAATGATGGATATTTTTCACTTTATTCACTTTCTCTTAATTGGACTGGTCACTTGCTCTGAGAAAGATAGTTTTACTAGTACTTGTCTTATCAAACTTTGAATAACCAAGTCTACTTTTATCATTGAAATATCTTTGTCTACTAAGTATACCTTCCAATCCAATTTGTCCCTTTTCATATCTTTCAACCTCTTTTTAATTGTACAATTTGGAAAGAGAGTGAATCTCACTCATTGCATTTAAAATTTTGTTTTTCTTTATCAAAATAATTCTTTTTTTCTTTATCAAAGTCTTTTTGCATAATGTCAATCTTTTCTTCAAGAGATAAAATTTGTTTCTTTTGAGTTGATACTGTTTTGTATAGAATTTTACACTCATTGATAAGTTCATCTATTTCTCCTTGCACATAATTATCAAAATAAAGTTTTTCGTTACTAACCTCGTCTTATTCATCATCAAAATTATGTTAAGCCATCAATACTAGATTAACACTTTCATCGCTTTCCAAATCGGATGACGAACTTACTTTATTATCATCCCATGCAACATAGGCCTTTTTAGACTTTGATTCCTTTCTTCCTTTATGACCATTTTTCTTGGAATGTTTTAGACAATCCGCCTTCATGTGTCCTTGCTTTCCATATTCAAAGCAAGTGTAATTTTGTGTTGACATAGAGACTTCTTTTTTCATGAAAAATTTGTTTCTCTTTGCAAAGTTTAAAGATTTATCATTATTGAAAAACTTAGTATTTTTACAAGAAGCGTGAAGTTCTCATCTTCATTTGAAGCATCATTTTCTAGTTCTTCCCTTGAGTCAACTTTTAAAGCAATGCCTTTGGATTTCTTTTCTTGAATCTCATACTTTTATATTCTCCCAAGTTCATTATCATGTTCTTGAAGTTTTCTGAATAAAGATGCGGATGACATAGTTGATAGACTTTCTTTTCGGACATTGTTATCACCTTTGGCTTCCATTCCATGGTTAAAGATCTAAGCACTTTAATATTAAGTTCACCATTAGTAAAAGTCTTACTGAGAGTAAGCAAGTGATTGATCAAGTGTATAAATCTTTTCTGCAAGTCAAGGATTGATTCTCCAGGATGCATTTTGAATAACTCATACTTTTAACATAAGGTGTTTAATCTTGATCTTTTTACTTCAACAATTCCTTTATTAGTGACCATTAATGTATCTCATATTTCTTTTGCACAGGGCATTGAGAGACACAAAATAATTCATCCATGCTTAGAGTCACTTGAAGTAAGTTGATTTCTTTCTTGTTGTAGAGGACCTTTTTCTTATCATTTTTATCCTTATGAAATTTTTATCTTTGTTGTCCCAACACCATTGGCAATACTAGTAGGAACAAAAGAGTCATTTTCTACTGCATCACACACTTTTTCTCCTCATGCTTCTAGATGAGCCTTCATACGTATTTTCCCGAAATCAAAGTATTCACCATAAAACAATAGAAGCTTGTTGTTACTACCACCGTCTCTAAAAACCGGACTTGCGGAAGCCATGTCTGGATCTTTAGGAACATTTTATCAATAACACACTCTGATAAAAAATGTAAGTATTGAAAGTAATCTAAGACTCGGGGGGGGGGGGGGGGGGTGAATTATATTTATTGGACTTTCTAAAAAATTTCTGTTTTAGAATGATGACAAGTGTTCTTATTTTTACGGAAACCAAACGAATGATAAAATGCAGAAAGTAAGTGTTGGAAAAATAAAAGACACCAAGATGTATACTAGTCCTCCTTTCCAAACAAGGGTACGTCTAGTCCCTCACACCCCATGAGAGATTTCACTATGTTAGAACTTGTAAGATCCTCACACTAAGTTCACTCATACACTTATGTAACATACAAGAAATCACACCACTTTACTTTACACTTTTAATAAAAAGCACACCATTTTTTTTAATCATAAACCAAGATCGTTAAACACTTAGTGATCCATAAAAACACAATGTTGTAAGATGAAGATTTGAATATGTATCAATTCTTGAGAATTGATCTTTCCTTCTTACGTATACAATATACAAAAGTAATACTTAAGTGCTCATAAATGAATGGGTGAAACTTCAATGCTACTTTAAAAGTTTAGTGCAAAAAGTTTCGCAAATAGTATTGACTCAAGTAATTTAGTTGAAAATGAGAGAGATTTGAATTTGAAATAATTTGAAGGAGTGAATTTTGAAGTTCAGAAACATTAATTATTTATAGTGTGGAAAACACCCTTTTGAATCAGTATAGAATCATCGAACATTGTCATGATTCAATGATCAAGTATGAAAAACGTTGGAATGCAATTTTTCATAAAAAACAAATGTCATTGCTTCAGTGGTAATAAGTTAACCTATTGTAGTAATTGGTGTTGATGTAAGCCCTAGAGGCCAATACTTTAGGTGCTTGTATCGAATTATTGATTAATAAAAAAAAGATTTTTCTTTATTATGTTTGTTTAATAAAGTCCCTAGAATAGCTAGTCCATTTAATGTATCAAGTGTGAGTTAATCATGAGATCCTATTAAACATAAGGACAATATTCTTAAAGTATCCATAGTCGAGCTTTGTTGTCAAGTGTGATAACATTAAAGCATTAAGACTATTATGTATATAGATTGGTGATCATATCTCACGGATCATGGATAATGAGTTATCAAGTCTTAAACATAGGTATGAATATTAGGAGTAATATTTATATTGGATTGACCCGCTATGAGAATACTATATATAATGTTATGCAAAGTGTCATAAGTTATTCTCATGGTGATAGTGGTGTATACCACCCTTCGACCTAAAACCACTATGGACCCTAGATGTAGAGTCGAGTGCTTTATTGTTGATTAAACATTGTCCGTAACTTGATGACCATAAAGACAATTGATGGGTACTCCACAAAGCATGCTGAGGCACATGCGTAACCTAGATGGAATTTGCCCATCCCGCGTAACAGGATAAATGTCTAAGGGCCCAATATTGAACTGGACAAGAATGAAACAATCTATGCCTTATGTTCAATATAGACACAAGGGCAAAAAGGATAATTGTACACACAAGTATTATCACAAAAATGGATTTGTCAGATCACATGACATTTTTCGTGTCTTGGGTAGCAGTGATGTATTGCTAGATACCTCTCACTGTATATTATATTAAATACGTGATTTAATATAATTGCCAATGTCCCGAAGACCTACAGGGTCACACACAAAAGGACAAATTAATGAGAGATAGAGTAAATAAGGAACATCGTAAGATACAGCGCACTTAAGTAAATTGTAGAACATCGTAAGTGTAGCGGTAAATTCATGATCATTAAGCTATGGATAAGCTAGAGATCAATAAAACCATAGTCGCCACCACGCTTTTATTGTTTCCAAGGGAAAAGGGAAAAAGTACGAATAAAACCCAAAAGTAAGAAGTTTTCAAATCAAAACTAATAAAATGTCAGAGATTACAGGTAAATGGGTTGGTTACACAGAGGGAATGTGTTAACACCCAAAGTGTCCTAGGTACTCCTAGGGAGCCCTTTTTGTGTGCATATGTATAAAATGATGTTTACAAGCAAATAGAGTAAGGGGATGAGAAAAGAATTCATTAATTATATTTTTGTGTTTGAAAAGACCTTCGGACTCGTGCCTACGTACTAACATAAAAATGAAGGATCAAAACCTCGTAGTTCGTGATACAAATTTCAAAGTGGATGCATTGTTTTTAACAAAAATTAAGTTTGAAAGGCACAAAGGCCTGAAAATGGTTCGGATGAGTTAGTTCTTTTTTGCTTTTGAAAGTTTAGGTCAAGTATAGTTAAGTCTATTTACAAGTTTGATTAGGAAAAAAGAAGTTTAAAAATTCAATGGCATAAGACCAAAGTTTCTATCTTTTTGCAAAGTGGTCAAAGTTTAGAACAAAACTAGTTCAAACAAAGAAAATTTTAGAAATGAGGGAGAGGTTTTGAAATTAAAGAAATGAGGAGGAGTGAAGAGACTAATCCTATGCACAAAATTAAAAGTTAAGAGTTGAAAAGATCTGACCAATGGGTAGCAATCCAATAGACAAGAATGTCAATAGAAACCCAAATTCCCTTGGACATTTAGAATCAAGCGACACACAAATGCACAATTATATTATCTTGAAGACCAAGGCATCAAATAAAGATAGCCACATCCAAGCTTTAGCCACCCCATGATCTTCTTCAAATTAGCCTATGTAACAAATGAATTCCACAAGTCACAGGTTTAAAATAAAAGCTTCACAATGATCATGTTGCAGATGAACTCAAAGGGATCTTGAATGATGTATCAGATGAAGTTTCAAATTCCAAGCACTTGGTTTCACAAAATTTGGCATTGACCAAGTCCTTTAGCATAGGAATGTTGCCTAAATTCTAAGTCCATTTGTCCAAGATCAAGCCAACAGTCCACACAAAAGTTTTTTTTAGGGTTTTTGTTGTTATTATGTACATTAATAGTCAAAGACCATACAAAGAAGCAAAGTATACACAAACAAGATATATCACACAATATGGTCCAAATGGACAAAGTGAAAATTGCATTAACATAAACAATTAGAATTGTATGAATAATGGAAAATGAATAAAGACTAAAATTAAATGACATCAAAGTAAATGGCTTGAAATTAAATGTTAGTTTGTTAATGAATTAGAAGTTAGTATTGTTTTGCTTTTGCCTTTCATTTTTTAGTCATTCTTTGGAGAACACTCAACCCACTTATCACAAGCATGGATCCTTGAACCAAGACATCTTCCAAAGGAAGGAAAAAAGGCAAAGTTTCCACACAATACCATGAAAGAGGGGAGACTTACAATCTCACTAACTAGAATGTTATGCCTTTTTGTGTCACAAATTTAGCGCTATGTTAAGCAACCGTAATTGGACTTATGTAGAAGTCACAACTATTTGAGGCTGGGCAATAGAATTTTGGTGTTAAAGCATGTTAGAGACATAGTATATGGATTATGCTCATGAAATATACCACACACAAAAAGAATATGCAAAAGAGGTGGTCTAATCTCATCCATACTGTAGCGGTAAATTCATGATCGTCAAACTATGGATAAGTTAGACATCAAATAGCAAGAGTCGTCACCGCGCTTTTATTGTTTCCAAGGGAAAAGGTAAGACGTACGAACAAAACCCAAAAGTAAGAAGTTTTCAAATCAAAACTAATAAAATGTCAGAGATTATAGGTAAGTGGGTTGGTTAAATAGAGGGAAGGTGTTAGCACCCAAAGTGTCATAGGTACTCCTAGGGAGCCCTTTTTGTGTGCATATGTATTTGGTACAAAAATGATGTTTACAAACAAATAGAATGGGGGGATGAGAAAAGAATTCAATTAATTATATTTTGTGTTTGACAAGACCTTCGTACTTATGCCTACGTACCAACATAAAAATGAGGGATCAAAACCTCGTAGTTCATGATACAAATTTCAAAGTGGATGCATTGCTTTTAACAATATTTTAAGTTTGAAAGGCACAAAGGCCTAAAAAAAGGTTTGAATGAGTTAATTCTTTTTGGCTTTTCTGAAAGTTTAAGTCAAGTATAATTAAGTTTATTTACAATTTTGATTTAAGAAAAGAAGTTTGAAAATGCAATGGCATAAGGCCAAAGTTTCTATATTTTTGCAAAATGGTCAAAGTTTAGAATAAAATAAGTTTAATCAAAGAAGATTTTGAAAAGGAAGGAGGGAAAGATTTTGAAATTGAAGAAATGGGGAGGATATGAAGAGACTAATCCTATGCAAAAAATTAAAAGTTAAGAGTTGAAAAGATCTGACCAATGGGTAGCAATCCAATAGACAAGAATGTCAATAGAAACCCAGAATTCCCTTGGACATTTAGAATCAAGCAACACACAAATGTGCAATTATATTATCTTGAAGAGCAGAGGCGTCAAATAAAGATAGCCACATCCAAGCTTTAGCCATTCCATGATCTTCTTCAAATTAGCACATGTAGCAGATGAATTCCACAAGTCACAGGTTCAAAATAACAGTTTCACAATGATCATGTTGCAGATGAACTTAGAGGGATCTTGAATGATGTATCAGATGGAGTTTCAAATTGCAAGCACTTGGTTTCACAGAAAGTTGGCATTGGCTAAGTACTTTAGCATAGGAATGTTGCCTAAGTTCTAAGTCCCTTTGTCCAAGATCAAGCCAAAATTCCACACAAAAGTTTTTTAGGGTTTTTGTTGTTATTATGTACATTCATGGTCAAAGACCAAACAAGCAAGAAAAATATATACAAACAAGATATATCACACAATATGGTCCAAATGGACAAAATGAAAATTGCATTAACATAAACAATTAGAATGGTATGAATAATAGAAAATAAATAAAAGGCTAAAATTAAATAACATTAAAGTAAATGGCTTGAAGTTAAAAGTTAGTTGTTAATGAGTTAGAAGTTAGTATTGTTTTGCTTTTGCTTTTCATTTTAAGACATTCTTTGGAGAACACTCAACCCACTTATCACAAGCATGGATCCTTGAACCAAGACATCTTCCAAAGGAAGGAAAAAAGGCCAAGTTTCCATACAATACCATGAAAGAGGGGAGACTTAGAATCTCACTAACTAGAATGCTATTCCTTTTGTGTCACAAATTTAGCGCTATGTTAAGAAATCGTAATTGGACTTATGTAGAAGTCACAACTATTTGAAGTCGGGAAATAGAATTTTGGTGTTAATGCATGTTAAAAACATAGTATAGTGGACTATGCTCATGAAACATACCACACACAAAAATATTATGCAAAAGAGGTGGCCTAATCTCATCCATACTCATGTTAATTTTTCAATCAACTAGCTTTAGGACTTTGAGATATCATAGGCCAAATGAGATGAATGCATAAAGAATGGGAATGAGATGAAGAGGGAGGGGAATGGATCAAAACTCAAATTGATCAAAGGAGGACTTTTACCAAATTAATATCATTCATTCATTTTGGGAGATGGAATGTACATTCCATCAATCCCCTAAATCCAATGATATTAACTTGACAAAATCAAATCAACCTTGACCAAGACCCAACAACAAGAGTCAAACTCAAACAAATTATCACAATTGGTCAACAAAAATTATTTGGCATTTATTCAATTAAAAAGACTAAAATAATACATTAAAATTAAATATGGTTTGTCAAATTCCTAAAACCTCATCAAAACACCAAAGAAATGGCCATGAGATTTATCATAGGTCAAACAAGGTCCAAGGACCTCGGAGAAAAATTTTCAGAATTTTTAAAAACTTAAAAGTATTTTTAAACAATTAAAAATAATCACAAAATCAATTAAATCATGAAAAATATTATTAATGATCCAAAAAATAATTTTAATTCAGAATATGAAAGAAGAATTTTTTTGGTGAAACTCTCATATTTTTTGGATCAATATTAAAATTAATATGAATTAATGAAAATAAAAGGATTAAAACAAAAATCAGAAAATATGAAAAAACGTGAGCCACTTGATCTCCCTCATTAATTGAGGTGGCAGATCAAGTGGCCTAGAATGCGCGTTCCATGATGCATGCTAGTCAACTCATCCACACGCCTGGTATTCACAATGGACGCGTGAGATTAAAACATTTTGGAATGATCATGTGGCTCAGAACTTGTCTAACACACCACCGACGCTGGACCTCCGGTCACCTTCTCAGGCGAGGTTCACCGGACTTGTTCAAGCATCACCATCACATAAATGAAAAAGGAGGACATGATCTGAAAGAAAAAATGGCGTAGAACACGAGTCTGACCTCAATTTTAACTAACTCCACATATATAGGAAGATATGAGGAGTTGAATTTTGAGGTGTGTCAACTAAGTTGCTTCGATTTGACCTCTAAGCAACTCAATCTTCTTGCCTACATTGGTAGGACTTCAGACAACCAAAGATCCAAGAGAATTAAGTAGAATTGAGAGAGAATCGAAGAGATGAAGTTTTCTAAAAATTACCTTCAATGCTATGCAGTTCTTGATGTTGCTTGCTCCAAACATGATCTGATCTCACTTGAGAAGCTAGCAGGAAGTGATTATATAGGTTGCAAGGCTTTGGATCCTGGAGTTCTTGAATCTCTAATAGTTGAGATTCAAACTCAAATTTCAAATTGAAATTTCTCAGGTTTTCCTTTAGAATGTGAGGGTTTCAATGGGGGGAAAAGCTGGCGCAAAAGGTGTGATTCAAATGAGCACATAGGTCATGTATTTATAGCATGAATGAATGATATTTGCACACTTTAAATTTTGTCCAATTTTAGCAATGTTGATGGCACGAGTGCATGGGCATGTGCAGGCCTATGATGCAATGCAAAAAGGTCCAAAATGATTCCAAATGAAGTCTGAATGGAAGCTTGATTGGCAAGGCAAAGTGAACTGAAGTTTTGAAGTTTGACTCTTTCCAATTATGCAGCCTTGTTAAATCCATGCGCAGACCTAGCAAACCTCATCCAAAATGCATGAACTTGGGTTCTTTGGAAAGATTGGATCAAGGGGAACAAGTTTGATGTTCAAAACTTTTTCATTTGGAGCTTGGAAAATGGAGAATTTTGAGGTGGAAGTTTGGAAATTTCAACATGTTGAAATTTTTTCTAAGTGTCAAGCCATATATCTCAATATTCCACCCTGCTTAACTTTTTATGTGAGCTTCAAATGAGAAACGTGTCTTCATAAAAGTTGTAGCTATTTCAAATACATTCAAAATGGTCACTAATTTCATGTCATTTAGATTTAGAATGATAGAGTTATGCATTTTTGAAGTTTGGAAAAATCACTTGTTCAATGGTATAGGTCAAAAATGACCTATAATGTAACCTCATATCACATGCTCATAAAAGTTGAATTACCTCTCACTCCAAACATAAAAGTTGAAGTAGAAATATTGAATTTGATTGTGCAACTTGGAAATCTTTCATCTCATAAAAATTGAGCAAGTTATGGCCTTGGGAAGTTGACTTTCAAATTAGGGTTTAGACAAAATGACCTATAATGTTTCAACATAGAAAATGATTTTCCAAGCAAAATTAGCTCTAGGTCTCAACATGAAAGTTGTTTGTAATATCATTTAGAGTAACATTTCTCTTAGAATCATTTTCATATGGTGAAAATTGTAGGAGATAGGGTCTAGGGAGACCCAATTTTGATCTGATGAATTCATCTTGGCTCATGGTAGATCATATATGCATAAGATGATGAATTTTGAAGTATCCCTTGAGAAATTTGATCAATTGGTGAGATAGATTGTTGGAGAAGTTACTCAAGATACCCAGTCAAACTAGGGTTTCCAAGGCAAATCACCCTCAAACTCTTGAAGAAAACTTGATCAATATGACATGTAGGAATCAATGGAACTCATATATGATGCTCATAACCATTCTTGGATCAATTCATAGTTGTGCTCTTTGTCATGAGGGTCTTAAAACCTAGATATGAACTTGGTGATCATGCCCTTCCTACAAAAGAGTTAGGCAAAATGCAAAAACATATTTTTGGTTTTTTGGTTAGTAAAATGATACTACCTCCGTTCCTATTTGTAAGAGACAAATTGTAACTTTCTTTTGGTCCTTTTTATAAGAGACACATTATAAAATTAAATTTTATTAATTGAGAAATCTCATTTATACCCTTAGTAAACAAAATGCAATATTTATTATTCATTGGGCATTAATGTTTTGAAAAGAACGTGCTATGTATATTCCCCATACACATAATGGGTATCTAAAGCCAAACCTATTCACTACTAAATGTTTAACTTAGGGGTATTTTTGAAAGTACAAGTTTATTTTTCAGAAAAATTAATTAAAAAAAATATTCCTTGGTTTGTGTGATTTCTTATGTTTGTCTCTTACAAATAGGAACGGAGGTAGTAATATATAAGTATGATACAATCACATAGTGCTTGGTGATCTCTCCCAAAACAAACCCAATGAAAGAGGGGTTAGGAGGATGCCAAGGTATGATCCCAATGCTAATACTTATGATGAAATTGCATGAGGGATCTTAGGGTCAAAATTGGGGTCTTACAACTGCCCCTATTTAAGGACATTCTAACTGAGGAGGCGAAGGTTAAAATCTTCATGTCGACTCAGTAGAATGGGCTTAAATAACAACATATAGAAACAAATTTTGGTCCCTAAGAGACCTCATGATGCATATGATATGAATGTAAAAATAAATGTTCTGTGGGGAAATATTGCCACAAAGGAAAAGAAATCAGAGAAACCAAAAGTCCACAAGAGTATAATGTATTCCGTAAGGAAGACTCACTGGGGAGACAGAGACTCTGGGGGGAAAAAGGGGTTATGCGTAGGCCAGGCTATGACTTAAAACTACTGAAGGACTAGAGGAATTCCATACAAAGATGGAAAAGACTCAGCCGGGGAACAACAACATCTGCAGGAGATACAAGTAAGTCAGGATAAAACTGAAGTACTTGAATCATGCAGGAAAAGCGATTTCACTAAGGAAACGCGCACTCAACTCGACTGGGGAAGAAATAAACTTCAAAACAAGAGGAGCAGAAATCTATTATCTACTACCTGTTACTGGGTGAGGAGATAATAAAGATTTGACAAAGAGGACACCCGTCATCGGTTAGGATGAACATATCAAGGATGACTCGCTGAGAATGGCCAGGAGGGAGTATTCATTACCGGTTAATGGGTAAGAATAGCCTTGCTGGGGAAAACTGCAGAAAATATAATTTACAACTATCGGTTACTGGGCAGAAGACCAAAGGTGAGAATATCCATCATCAGTTAGGATGAACATATCAAGGATAAACTCAACAGGGAAAAAGATCCGTCATCGGTTAAGATGAAAATATCAAGGATAGACTTGCCTGGGAATGTCAAGGAGGATATCCGTCATCGGTTAAGATGAACATATCAAGGATAAACCAACTGAATAAAAAGTAGGAATTACATTTATCGAATGCTGGATAAAAGACCACCAAAGAGAAAATCCGTCACCGGTTAAGATGAACATATCAAGGATAAACTCTGTGAGGGGAGAAAATAGGAATTACATCTATCAGTTACTGGATAGAATACCATCAAAGAGAAAATCCGTCACTGGTTAGGGTGAACATATTAAGGATTAACTCTACGAAGGGGACAAAAGCAGGATTTACAACTATTAGTTACTGGGTAGAAGACCGCAAAGAGAAGGAAACCCGTCATCAGTTAGGATGAACATATCAAGGATTGACTCTCTGGGGAACAAGAATAGGGATTACAAATACCTTTTTACTGGGTAGAATACCAAATGTGAGAATACCCGTCATCGGTTAGGATGAACATATCAAGGATAAACTCAGGCAAGGGAGAGAAAGATATCTGTCATCGGTTAGGATGAGTATATCAAGGATATACTTTCTGGGGAATCAGAAAAAATGAATCCATCGGGGACTCCATCGCTGGGAAAACAGGGGTACTTATGCCGAGTATTGGGCAAGAAGTAACAAACTGCAAACTAAGAAGAATATTACCAGTTACTGGGCAATAAGCTCTTAGGAGACTCAAAGCATCTATCTAGGCATGATCTAGAAAGAAACAGTCAAACAAGACTCAACCCAATGAGGATATAACTCAAGGGGAGTGATTCCATCCAAATAAACAACTGGGGAGGAAACTGAAGTAATAATCATCCACGAGGAAACAACTAAGTGGGGAAGAGGAGAAAGGTTAAAGTCTTTATGCCTAAGGGGATGACGCTCTACAATTGAGGGAGGACAGACACCGAGGTTTGTATGGGGATAAAGTACCGACATAGCAGAGAATGAGAATCTCAAATCAACAAGTTAATCGGATATGATATGCAAATATGCAATTATGAAATCATATGAATGTATATGTATATATATGTATATGGTGATTATGCTGACAAAACGATCACAAAGGATACAAAGGTGTCGTAAAGAATTTGAACCATCAGTACAATCCTCGGTCAATCCACAAAAAGAGGGAGACAACTGCTGGAGAACAGAGAGATCAACAACCCAAAGGCTCAAATCTAGTCGAGGGAGGAGATCTTCTAAGGAGAGGCGAAGTTATTGAGTCTGCAGGGAATTTTAGGTCAACGCCATATCAAATGGGAGATAACTATACAGAAGATAAGCACAAAACAACTGCTCAGAAACCAGGAGGAAACTCTGACTGGGAACGAGTCGGATGGCGACTGGTGGGGAAACCAATGCGATCTACTGGGGAAAACATCCTACTCTGCTGAGGATCAACCCAAACTCCGTTGGGGAACACAGAAACTCCGACGGGGAATTAACACGCTGCAAGGTACTGAATCAACCAACTTAGCTAGGGAAAAGCATCGGAACTCTGCTAGGGAACAAACACTTCGCAAGGGAACTGGATCAACACAGACAACTAGGGATACCCGAAGGGGTAACTGCTTGGGGAACCTCTGATGTTTAGCACTTAAGGACTTGCTGCTCTTTGAAGTGTTGTTGATACTTCCTTTTTAATTGCTTTGAAAAATTCTTGTTTTTATATGTTTTAAGAAAAAGGATTTTGATTAAAAAATTTTAAATTTCCAAAATGATCATAATAAAATTTAAACTATTGGATGAAGTAAATAAGAGTAGAAATAATTGGACAAAAGCTCAACTTTATTTAATGGGATGGTAGTCTGTAAATGACAAGACTCCATAGATTTTTATAAAGTTGGAAATGGTAATTTACATGGAAAAGGGTTACATTGAATACAAATGATCCTTAATCCTTCTACCAACTCTTGATATCCACCGTGCTCTTGACCGCTACTGGGATGATGAAACGACGTCAACCCTTGTGCTCAACTAAGGTATTTCAAAAATTGGACGATCAGCAAACTGTAGTTACTTGCCATAATCCCTAATTTTTACATAAGTTCCCCCAAGGTGGGGTACTCAACTTATCGGGAAATTCTTTCTGTTTTTATGTCTCTAATTTTTGCCTGGATCGCCCTTTCGGGTTTTCAATCCACCGAGCCACTCTTTTTTGCCTAAGTCACCCTTTCGGGTTTTCAACTTAGCGAGCTGTTCTTTTCTTTTTAGGCGAAGTATTTCTTGACTGCAACTGCGTTCATAGGACGAGTGAACTCTTCACCATCCATAGTTGTAAGAATCAAAGCACCTCCTGAAAAGGCTCTCTTAACAACATATGGGCCTTCATAATTAGGAGTCCATTTTCCCCTAGAATCTGGTTTGAACGATAGAATCTTCTTGAGCACAAGGTCACCTTCCCTGAACACACGAGGTTTGACCTTCTTATCAAAAGCTTTCTTCATTCTCTGTTGATATAACTGACCATGACACATGGCAGTCAATCTCTTCTCTTCAATCAAATTCAGCTGATCAAACCTAGTCTGACACCATTCAGCCTCAACCAACTTGGCTTCCATGAGCATACGCAATGAAGGAATCTCAACTTCTACGGGGAGCACTGCTTCCATACCATATACAAGAGAGAAAGGGGTTACCCTTGTTGAAGTGCGCACGAATGTACGATACCCATGCAAAGCAAATGGGAGTATCTCATGCCAATCCTTGTACGTGACAACCATCTTCTGAATAATCTTCTTAATGTTCTTATTCGCAGCTTCAACAACCCTATTCATCTTGGGTCTGTAGGGACAAGAATTATGATGTGCAATCTTGAAGTCTTTACAAAGGGCTTCTACCATATTATTATTCAAGTTCGATCCATTATCAGTAATGATCTTACTTGGCACACCATAACGACATATGATCTGATTCTTGACAAACCTCATAATAACTTGCTTGGTTACATTTGCATGTGACGCCGCTTCAACCCATTTTGTAAAGTAGTTAATTGCCACCAAAATGAAACGATGTACATTCGAAGCTTTGGGCTCAATCATCCCAATCATATCAATTTCCCACATGGAGAAGGGCCACGGGAAAGAAATAACATTCAATAGTATCAGAGGAACATGAATCTTATCGGCATAAATTTGACACTTGTGGCATTTCTTCACAAACTTGCAACAATCAGATTCCATTGTCAGCCAATAGTAACCTGCTCGAAACATCTTCTTTGCCATTGCATGTCCATTGGAATGAGTACCAAAGGAACCTTCATGCACTTCAGTCATCAACAAGTCTGCTTCGTGTCTATCCATGCATATGAGCAAAACCATGTCGAAGTTTCTCTTGTACAGTATATCACCATTCAAGTAGAAATTACCGGCTAATCTTCTCAAAGTTTTCTTATCTTTCAAAGATGCCCCAGGCGGGTAAATTTGACTTTGGAGGAAACATTTGATGTCATAATACCACGACTTTTCATCTTTGATTTCTTCAACAACGAACACATGAGCGGGCCCATCAATACGCATCACATGCAAATTGGGAACTTCATTCTAATACTTCACTACAATCATTGACACCAACGTTGCAAGAGCATCTGCCATCCGGTTCTCATCTCGAGGGATATGATGAAACTCAACCTTTGTAAAGAAAGTTGAAATCCTCCTCGCATAATCTCTATAGGGTATTAAACCGGGTTGATTCGTCTCCCATTCACCTTTGATCCGATTCACAACCAAAGCTGAGTCTCCAAAGACATCCAAATGCTTGATTTTGAGATTCATGGCCTCTTCAATCCCCACAATGCAAGCTTCATATTCTGCCATGTTGTTCGTACATTTGAAAGTCAATCTAGCTGTAAATGATAGATGCGTGCCTTGAGGAGTAATAATCACTGCCCCGATGCCCTTACCATACTGATTAACAGCTCCATCAAATACCATGCCCCAACGAGAACCAGGTTCTGGCCCTTCTTCAAGCAATGGTTCATCACAATCTTTCATTTTCAAGTATAAGATCTCTTCATCCGGAAAGTCATACTGTACTGACTGGTAATCTTCAATCGGTTGGTGAGCTAAATGGTCAGCCAAAATACTACCTTTGATTGATTTCTGAGATCGGTATTCGATATCATACTCTGATAACAACATCTGCCAACGGGCAATCCTCCCAGTTTAAGCACGCTTCTCAAATATATACTTGATTGGATCCATTTTGGATATTAACCAAGTGGTATGATTCAACATATACTGGCGCATACGCTTAGCAGCCCAAGCCAATGTGCAACAAGTTTTCTCAAGCATAGAATACCGAGTCTCACAGTCGATGAACTTCTTACTGAGGTAGTAGATTACAAATTCTTTCTTTTGAGTTTCATCTTGCTGACCAAGAACACAACCCATACTATCTTCAAGCACAGTCAAATACATGATCAACGGTCTTCCTTCAACAGGTGGAGACAAAATCGGAGGTTCAAGCTGATATTCCTTGATACTTTCGAAAGCTTTCTGGCAGTTCTCGGTCCAATCACAAGACTGATCTTTCCGAAGACGCTTGAATATAGGCGCACATGTGGCAA
Organism: Lathyrus oleraceus; assembly: GCF_024323335.1. Lineage (NCBI taxonomy): Eukaryota > Viridiplantae > Streptophyta > Magnoliopsida > Fabales > Fabaceae > Lathyrus > Lathyrus oleraceus. The sequence continues at coordinate 641,757,829 of NC_066583.1, forward strand.
TCATGTGGGAAATGAATCTAGAGATATAATTCAAGCGGCCGAGAAAACCTCTGACTTGCTTCTTAGTTTTGGGCACAAGCATCTCTTGTATTGATTTGACCTTGGCAAGATCAACCTCAATATCCTTCTCGCTGACAATAAAGCCCAACAACTTACCAGAACGAACACCAAAAGTACACTTATTGAGATTCAAATGGAGTTTATACTTCCTCAAACGTTGGAATAACTTTAACAAGTGCTCAACATGTTCCTCTTCATCAATCGATTTAGCAATCATGTCATCAACATATACTTCAATCTCTTTATGCATCATACCATGAAAAAGAGTAGTCATTGCTCTTTGGTAAGTTGCACCAGCATTCTTTAGACCGAAAGGCATCACTCTATAACATAATGTTCCTCAAGGTGTAATGAATGTGGTCTTCTCCATATCTTCGGGTGCCATCTTGATCTGATTATATCCGGAAAATTCATCCATAAACGAAAAGACTTTGAATTTAGCAGTATTGTCTACCAACATATCAATGTGTGGCAGAGGGAAATCATCTTTCGGACTGGCTTTATTCAAATCTCTATAATCAACACACAAACAGACTTTTCCATCTTTCTTCAGCACAGGCACAATATTGGGCACCCATTACAGATATTTAGCGGTCACAAGGAAACCGACATCAATCTGCTTCTGCACTTCCTATTTGATCTTCACAGTCATATCAGGATATGTTCTTCTCAACTTCTGCTTGACTGGCGGGCATTCTGGCTTCAACGACAATCTATGCTCCACAATCTCAGAATCCAAACCAGGCATGTCTTGATAGGACCAAGAAAACACATCTGAATACTCTCGAAGAAGATCAATCAACCCCTTCTTGACATCTGAACACAAGCGAGACCCAATCTTGACTTCTTTCACATCATCCTCGGAACCCAAGTTGACTAACTCAATCTGCTCTTCGAACGGATGAATGGTCTTTTCATCTTGCTCAAGAAGACGAGATAACTCATCACTTTCCTCCTCGGCTTCAAACACAGGGAAATCAAAATTTGGAGAAGGAGAAGGATCATTGTATTCAATGGGGTTAGGAACCAACCTGCATAATAATTTGATATTTTGATTTTAGAGAAGTCAACTTGTGACCAAATATTATGCAGATGGACAATATTATTGTTTATTTATGTTTTTTGTGATTACCATTTTCAGAATAAAGCAAAAAGTAAAAACAAAACATCGTAGATGTGGATGAATAGAATTAATTTTATTAATGATCAATTTGGAAATGCCCAAACAATGTTCACTTCTCCCTTAGTCATAGGAGAAGGATTTTAAAAACATATAAAAGCAATTACTTAGATCGATGCAAAATAACAGGAATATTAACAACAGTCCAATTGTTGCAAGCCTTTCCACGCGTTACAAAATTGGTGCAGTTTTCCTCTTCGTCATCTTCTAGCACATCAGCTAAGTGTTGTTCATTGCCATGAATGAACCCTCCGCTACGGAAGCTAAGTTGCATATCTTTAGACCTTGCGGCTGACGATCCTTGCTGGAACCCCAAACTGATTCCGCCTTTGTTGTCGGAGACCTCTACCATGCGCCCCCACTGATCAACGTTGCCTTCTTCCACAATCTTCTTAGCATCTTTCAATGAGGACATAGGTGCCCCAACTCTCTTTTCAACAATAATAGATAAGGCTTGGAATGGAGTCCTAACCTCATCCTCAGCCTCAACATAAGAGAAAGATGTCAGGTGGCTAACCAACATCACCTTCTCCCCACCAACAATCACAAGCTTCCCATTCTTCATAAATTTGAGCTTCTGGTGTAATGTGGAGGTAACAGCTCCTGCCTCGTGAATCCATGGCCTTCCCAACAAGCAACTGTAGGCTAGGTGGATATCCATTACTTGAAAAGTAATTTGAAAATCACTCGGACCTATCTTAACTGGAAGGTCCACTTCACCAATTACTGTCTTGTGCGAACTGTCAAAGGCCTTGACGATTACCCCACTATACCTCATAGGCGCTCCTTGGTATGATAACTTTGAAAAAGTTGACTTTGGCAACACATTCAGCGACGACCCTGTGTCAACAAGCACATTTGACAAAACATCCTCTTTGCAATTCATAGAAATATGCAAAGCCAGATTATGATTTCTGCCCTCGTTAGGGAGTTCTTCACCACAGAAGCTAAGATTATTGCACGAAGTGATGTTAGCCACGATATGATCGAATTGATCCACTGTAACATCATGTTCTACAAACGCTTGTTCCAGAACTCTCTGTAGTGCTTCTCTGTGCGCTTCAGAATTCATGAGCAGAGATAACACTGAGATTTTTGAGGGGGGTTGGAGCAACTGCTCAACCACATTGAACTCACTTCTCTTGATTAACCGAAGTACCTCATCATCATCGTTGGCCTTCACATTGTTGGATTCACCAGACTTACCTTTTGAAACACCAACTGGATCTACAACAGGCACTTCCACCTTCTTTCCAACAACTGATTCCTCCTTATCCTTTGGGAACACCGGCCCAAACACACGACCAATACGGGTCACCTTGGTAACATCAACAATGCTCACCACAGAGCTAGCCATAGGTAACGGGACCTCTTGACCACCTTCTATCATTGTAGCATTATACTGATACGTCACAGCTTTATCAGATGAATACGGGACTGGGCCCGCTAACCGTATAACCAATGACGATACTGATCTATTACTGACATTGTTATTGTTGCTGCTATCATATTGAATTACCAATCTCTCTGGATGCTTGAAAATGGGCACTACGACATTCACATCGTCATCTACATGACGGGATTGAACAATTTTAATCATGCCTTCATCCATCAGTCGATGGATGTCCCTTTTCACAACTTTACAACCCCTCGAGTTAACACTGCAAACAACACAACCATCATGGTCATGCTCACAATAACTTACCAAACAAACATCCTTATGCATCTGCACCAAAGACCTCCTGATAAAACGCACGTCAAAAACCTTAAACTCGCCAAGATAACCATCCACCATATTCATAGAAGAGTTCCCATGGGCAGGTAGAGGATTTGCTTTCACATTCGGTGCATGGTCCTCGAAGGACACCATTTCACTCTTCATCAGGTTTTGAACCTCATACTTGAGCGGATAACAGTTCTCTATATCATTTCTGGGTGCTCCTTGATGAAAATCACAACGAAGCTCAGGCTTGTACCACCATGGAAGTGGTTCTGGAATCTGGGGCGGGTTTCTTGGTTGGATTAGGTTCTTGAGAACCAAAGACGGGTATAATTCTGCATAAGACATAGGAATCGGGTCGAAAGAGACCTTCTTCCTCTCAAAGTTTTGTTGATGATGATTGTTGGTGGTATTGTTGTCGTTGTAGGTGTTTGTTCGTTGTTGCGGTTGTTGTTGTTGACGTTGTGGTTGTTGAACTGGTGTTGATTGTTGATTAGAAAATACAGGGATAATTGAAGATACTTGATGATGATGTTGACGAGATGGTCGATTCCTTCTGATCTGAGGCCTCCTCTGTCTCCCACTGCTTATTGCATTCGCTTCGTTGTCCTTCTTCTTCCCAAAATTGCTACCATATCTCTTACTCGACAATGCTTCATCTTTCGACAAACGTCCCTCTCAGACTCCTTCCTCAAGTCTCATCCCCATGTTTACCATCTCGGTAAAGTCACTGGGGGCACTAGCAATCATTCGTTCATAATAAAATGAACTCACGGTCTTCAGAAAGATCTTTGTCATCTCTTTTTCCTCTTAAGGATGAGTGATCTGGGCAGCCAATTCCCTCTATCTCTGTGCATATTCTTTAAACGTCTCCTTATCTTTCTGAGACATAGACCTTAGCTGGTCTCTATCGGACGCCATATCCACGTTGTACTTATAATGCTTGACAAAAGCCTCTCCCAGGTCATTGAAAGTACGAACGCTTGCACTGTCTAATCCCATATACCAACGGAGCGCAGCACCGGTCAAACTATCCTGGAAATCATGAATCAACAGTTGTCATTATCGGTCTGAGTAGACATCTTGCGAGCATACATCACTAGATGACTGAGCGGACAAGTGTTCCCTTTATACTTTTCAAAGTCAGTCACTTTGAACTTCACCAGGATCTTGACGTTGGGCACTAAACACAACTCAATAACACTTTTTCCAAACAAATCCTTACCTCTTAGCATATTCAATTCCTTGCGTAGCTCAAGAAACTGATCTTTCATTTCATCCATTTTCTCGTAAACATCCGTACCCTCAGACGGCTCGGAGTGATAAATGGTATCCTCTACACGAGGTAAGGTGTGCACAACGGGAGGTGGCACAGACATGACCGGGCTAGATGCCGACATGGAAGCAAAAGTAGGCGCAAAGCCTTCAGGCATAAAGTTAGACGGCATTCCCCACGGGAATCCGGCAGGCATAATGGGCGCAAAATGAGTGGTAACAACAGGCATGGTAGAGGTAGCCACCCTTGAAATAACCGTCCTTGCAGGAGGAGTTGCAGGCGTTGGAGAAGCTTGACTTTGAGCAGCAAGAACTGACTCCATCATGGCAGTCAGATGGGCGATCTCATCCTTCAACTCTCTGTTTTCTTGCTATAGATACTCCATAATTCTGAGATGATTGGCGCGGGTGTTGTATCGATGAGTCAACTTGGCTAAAGCACAGAAGAAACACAAATGAGACATCCGACGAAAGAGAAACCTGCTTATGCAAATGATGCATGAAATGCAATGCTTGATTATTTATTTTTATTTCCAAGGAACTTACTATATCATTTGCAAACATATATATCAACAATTGCAATTTTTATATGACCCAAAATCTCTTTTAATTTATATATTTGGAAGGATTACACTGAGTACAATTTCAGAAACCAAATGAAAAATACAAGAGAAAAAGAGACTATTCATCCTAAGGATCCCTAACAACAATTTCAGAAGCCCTAGTTGAAGGTGCGTACTTCCTTCGAATGCGACGAATCTCGGTCTCAAAAGAAGCTTTCATCTGAGTCTTCTCGAGGACAAACTGATCAACAATCTTCTTCCAAGCAACGAAAGACTGAGGCATGCTGGAAGATGGAACCTCCGACTCTCTCTGTCTCTTCGTCACTCGGTCTTCAAGTAGCTCAATAAGTGCATCTTTGTCCTTAGACTCCAACTGCAACTCTTCATGTTTCTTGCTCAAAGCACGGAAACGCTCTTCCCACATATCTTTCTCTTGCTTCATCTTGACGAGCGTGTCTTCCAATTCCTCTACATCTTGGTTAGGGAGAGTTAATGGCTCAACCACAACCATCGACATTTGAAGATGTTCAAGATGAGTAACTGTAATGCAGTTGTGACACCATTGGAGACTGGATCAAAGTTGAGAAAGGAAACAAATGATGAGTTTATAAGTGCAACATTGTACAAACAAATATTTAGATCCTTGAGGTATCTTATCAACACCAGGCCATACATTTGTCAACGTGTCAGATTGTTAAGCAAGTTCATGCAGAAGCCTCAAGAATGTCATCTAACAACAGTCAAGAGAGTACTGAGATACATCAAAGGTACGATTAATCATGGCATGGTGGTGTCGAGGAAAACGAAGATCAACACAGATGCAGAGGTATATGGCTACACTGATTCAAGTTTCAATGGAGACCAAGACAAAAAGAAGAGTACTGCAGGATACATATTCATGACTGGAGGTGCCCAAATCTCATGGAGTTCAAGAAATCAAAGCATTACAAATTTCTCATCTTGTGAAGTTGAGTACGTGGGTGCATCATATGCATAATTTCAAGTAACATGTATAAATATGCAACTTGAAGAGCTTAAGATAACATAACCTAAGAAAATAAAGTTGTTTTTCAACAACAAGGCAGCTATCGATCTAAAGAATCATCCTATGTGTCATGGTTAAAGTAAACACATAGAGAGGAAGTATCATTTTCTGAGGGATCAAGTTAACAGAAAAAAGCAAAAACTTGAGCATTGCAAGACAAAATGGCAACTAGCTGATATACTCACCAAACCTTTGAAGAAAGTTAGGTTCGATGAGTTGAAGATAAGCATTGGAATGAGAAGTCTCGAAAACATGAATTATGAGGTGTGTTAGAAGTTGTAATTAAATGTTTTGTAGGTAAGCTAACATTCAACTGTGTCAAAATAGATAGTCTAAGGAGTAGGAGTCAACTACATTTGGCAGAGTCGAATACAACATATAGTCGTTGTGTAAGTCGAAATGTTGTATGTAGAGCTGTCAAAATGGACTAGTCCATATGGGGCGGTCCGCCATACCCAAAAAATCACAGGGCTTGGGCATTAAAATTAGAGCCCATATTTTTCAGGTTTTTTTTAGACCGACCCTAAAAAGCCAGCTACCCATTAGGACTGGCCCGAATAAGCCATGGATAGTCCGATAGGCCCGCATAACTATATTTTTTTTAAATGTATATTAATATTTATATTTTCTTAGTTTCTCTTATGTTAAATATCCGAATGTTATTTTATACAATTTAGACATGTGTTGTATTTAAAACACATTATAGTATTTATAAAAGATAATATAATACTTAAAAATGTATTATTTTTAAAATAATATATTTTTTAATTTTATTTATAATAAATATTATAGGATTTTTATTTAAAAAAGGTCATTTAGGGCCGTGTAACCCGAAGCCCATCTAGGGTCAGGCCCAGGTAGTAATTTTCGAGTCCATATTGCAATAGAGTTTTTTTGATCGAGTCCTAAAAAGCCCGAGGTACACTAGGCTCGGTTCGTTTAGGGTATGGTAGCCCTTTTTGACGACTTTAATTGTATGTTTTGGTTAGAGTTGTCAAAATGAACTAGCTCATATCGGCCGACCCACCAAGCCCGAAAAATTATAGGGCCTGATTAAAGCTCATATATTTCAGGACTTTTTTAGCCCGACCCTAAAAAAACCGCTACCCTTTAGGGCTAGCATGTATGGACTGTGGTTAAGTCCGCATAACTATAAATCTTTAAAAAAATATATTAATACTTGTGTTACTCCAAAATAACACATTGAGTTTTCTCACCTCACTAAATTATCTCTCTATTTTATTCAATATTTCTCTTTTAAATCTTATATATTAATATAATCATCACTCTTTGCTCATATTCTATTAGTTTATTTTATTTTAAATATTTGAGTATTATTTTATACAACTTAAACATGTATTATATTTAAAAATACATTATAGTATTTCTAAAAGATAATATAATACTTCAAAATATATTAGATTTAAAATAATATAATTCTTAATTCATTTATAATAAATATTGTATAATTTTTATTTTTATTTAAATTAAAAAACCGTTTAAGGCTGGGTAAGCCAAAACCCAATGAATGTGAGACCGTTATAGTTGTAATAACACATTAGAATTCAAAATTTCTACTATATTTTCTATTTTAATTAATAAAGAATGCTATCACATAGAACTGTTTTTGAAATTTATTATTGGCCCACAATTAATTTAATTAATAGATATAGATTATTAAAGTAAATCTCTTATATCCTATCTACCGTACTACATTTAAAATTTTACTTTCTTTTAATTTATTTGGATTTTATTTTAAATGATAATATTTTAACGAGTATAAATGAATAACTAAAAATTTATATCACTAATTAATTTTTTATTAATATTTTCATGATGAAAATTAATATAATATTTATTGCTATTTTTTCCTTTATATATATATATATATATATATATATATATATATATATATATATATATATATATATATATATATATATATATATATATATATATATATATATATATTTTAAGATGGCTTTTTTTCTTCCTAAAAATTGTTTATTAAATTGCATTATATATTCAGTTTAAGCCTTTTGGGTAAGTAAAAAAGTTATTTAATCTTGTTATAATGAATAAACAGAATAAACAATTAGTTCGTAATTATTTAGGAAAGCAAAAATTAGTGAATTACAGTGCATTCCACGAATAACCTTTTCCTCTTCCATAAAGCTAACAAAGTTTAGAAAGACATCACTTTGATCTTTTTGGATGAGATAATGTACGATCTCTTTCAATTTAACTAAAATTTATGAATCTAAAAGTTTGTATATTTCAATTTTTAAAATAATTTTTATTGTGTTATATATATTTATTTAAAAAAATCATAAAAACATTTAAAAAAATCTACTTTTTAAAAGTTGAAATAAACCTAAATTCAATCTTAAACTCGAAGGGTATTATAACATTTTCTTTTTATATTATATTAGCATTTGATGGTGTAGTTTAATATTGTCCCTGACCTTTGTAATGCTATAATAGAAACTCACAATATCTAAAACCAGTTCATTCTTCCTCATTCTCTTGTCTAGAAAAGAAGAAAAAAAGTTTACAAGTAATAAGAGATTAAATCATGAAAATTGTTGCATTTATTCTCACATTCTCCATCGTGTTTGTCTTCTCCAAGACAACACCAACAACATTGATCACTGAAGCTCAAATGAATCAATCTTCGATCCAGCTACAAGTAAAGTTTGCTCACTACACATTAATTTTTTTACATGCATGAATGTTTTTAATATTGATATGAATAAGTTTACAGAATGAAACTAGGAAGAGTGGTGGTAGCTGCAATTACAAAGTTAACATAAAGACAAGCTGCAATTCTCCACCACATACAACTGATGAAATCAGTATTTTATTTGGAGACAATAATGCCTCTGAGGTTCCTTTCTCTCTTGCTCTTTTATCGACTACACAGTATTGAATCGGTTATATATATATATATATATATCTAAACATGTATTTGATTGTAGGTTTATGTTCAAAGACTGAATGATCCTGATTCCGGGACAACATTCGAGCAATGCACCACGATTGAATTTGAGATATTGGGACCATGTATTGGAAAAATCTGCAAAATGTATCTATTTAGAAATGGAACTGATGGTTGGATACCAGAGACTGTTACTGCATATCATTATGATTACCCTCCTGTCATATTTAACTACAACATTGATATTCCTCAAGATGCTGGCTATGGCTACAATAATTGTAAATAATTAAGATTAGTGTGAATATTTCTAAGAAATATGAGTCTTTCTTTTGTTTCAACAAAGATACACTTATTGCTGTTCATTAATGGTTGTTTTGTTTTCTCTAATATGCTAGGGATTGACACTTTCAAAATTCAAATCTCCCCAACCGTTGTTAGGGATTTATATCTTTAGATTTCATGTATTCCAGCCATTGTTAGGAAGCGTCACTGAACTAAAACCTCCCTAGTCGTTGCTAGGGATCTATCTTTAGATTTCAGGTATTCCAGCCATTACTAGGAAGCGTCATTGAACTAAAATCTCCCCAATCGTTACTAGGGACTTATACCTTTAGATTTCAGGTATTCCAGCCATTGCTAGGAAGTGTCACTGAACTAAAACGTCCCTAGTCGTTGCTAGGGATCTACATCTTTAGATTTCAGGTATTCCAGCAGTTGCTAGGAAGCGTCACTGAACTAAAACCTCCCCAGTCGTTGCTAGGGATCTACACTTTTAGATTTTAGGTATTCCAACTGTTGCTAAGAAGCGTCACTGAACTAAAATCTTCTCAGCCGTTGTTAGGGATTTTCACTATCTTTTACATAAGAAACTTATCCCCAACGAAGTCATATTCCCTCTCATCTTTCTTCTTGACCTTTTGTCATGAAGCTTTTCTCTTTGTTTTCCAGTTGAAGAGATACTTATGTTACACACCATAACATACATTGCATATCATACACATCATGACATAACCATCATACAGCTGACCAAAGTCCTCCCCGCATAATACCATAAACTATCCTCAACAGATGATTTCATATCAAATTTATTTTCCATCCCATGAACAACCTTCACAAATACCCATCACTTCATATCACATTCATTTCATTCCCAATAGGGTGAATTTTTGGATATTTTTATTTATTTAATCCTCTCTTACCTTGGATGTGTAGAAGCCGTTGCTATCTAAACATTCAGGTTCGAGAAGATTAAATAGGGGCAGTTGTCATACCCCAAAATTCACCCTACCCCGATACAATTTTCATCTGATCCATGACCCTACTGCACATGCATACATTCATTATTTCTAAAAAAAATTAAAAAAAAAATTGGGTAACCGGTTACCCTAATCAGGGTAACCGATTACCCAGACCAAAAATTGATTTTTTAGCCATTTTGGGACTGTGTAACCGATTATCCTAATTAGGGTAACCGATTACGCTTGCGTAGACAGCAGAAATAACTCTGTTTTTTACACAGAGGACCATTTGGTTCACCCACTTCAACCCCTTTGCTTCCCCTATAAATAAAGCACTATCCCCACTCATTTTTCAAGCTTGAAAGCCACAAAACCTCTGTCCAAATCACATTCAAGCCCCCTCTTTTCAACCTAAACCCTAACTCAACCGAACCCTCTTTTCTTCTTTGAACCACCCAACCACCATGTAAAAATCCACAAACTCCACACAACAAAAACAGTAGCAAACTTGTGACCTTCACTTGCAAAAATCATTCACCACCACCACATAAACATACACCTTCCTTCTCTTCCATTTTTCTACAACAACAACCTAGTTTTGACACCACAACCTTGGTAATATTTTGGACTCAAACTCCTTGACATTTTTTGGTTTTGTTTTGTGTTTGGAAATGAGTTTTTACCGTTGGGTTGTGTTTTGAGAGAGATTGGAGTCAACTTTGAGACAAGTGTTTTGTTGGGTTTACACCCTTTTGGGATTTTTTTTTGCTCTTACTACTTTTTATCCACCATTTTCAATCAAAGTTTGTTTCTTGTTATCATTTATATTTATTGGTTGATGAGATCTATTAGATCATGACTATGGTTGTTTAGAGTTGATAAAACCTTCAATGTTTCAAACCTATTAATGATGGATCAATAGATCCTTCATGATACTTTGAGGCATTGATAGGTTGCCTCTATTTCAACCATGTTTTGGTCATTTGATACATAGATGAAACTATTTCCTTTACATTGTTTCTTGTTATCATTTAATATTTATTGTTGACTTATTGTTACATTTATTTGGTTGATGAGTTCTATTAGATTATGACCAAGGTTGTTTAGAGTTGATTAAATCTTCAATACTTCAAACCTATTAATGGTTGATCAATAGATCATTCATGATACTTTGAGGCATTGCTAGATTGTCTCTATTTCAATCATATTTGGGTCATTTGATACATAGATGAAACCATTCTCTTTACATTAACTTGTTATTCTATTTGCTTATTGTTATTCTACTAACCACTAACCATTAACTACTAACTTCTAACATTTATATTATTGCACTTTACTTCCTTGCAATTTATTTTATTGTTCACTAACCATGGACTTAGGGTTGCATAACTTTCTTTGTTACAAATCTATTGTTAGTTGATTTTTCAATCATCTTCAATACTCTGCATCAATGATAAGTTATCCCTTAATGTGTCATTTACATTCACTAACCATTATTATTGTGATATTGTCATTCTTTATCTTGTGATTTACTTTTATGTCATTACCTTGTAATTTACATTCAAGTACTTATTATCATCATCATTGTACAAACTCATCATGCATGTTTATTTACTTGTTATTTATTTTATTGTCATCATACATTAAAAATAACAAAAACATGATAAAATGATAAGACCAAAAATATTCACTCCACTCTTAATCAACTTGGACTTAGAGGATTTAATCTTATGACCTTTGCTTGGAAGCCTTCCTTTACTCTTTGTGATACTTTGTAAACACTTGGATTTTCATCCGTAACTTACATGCATGTTGTAAGAATGGCATCATGGCACCACCTTAGGGGGACATGTTTGTAAGACCATTATCCTTTGTTTAGCTTAGGTCACTTTTGCACACAAAAGACTTTCTCTTGGGCTACCTTACAATGAGACTCTTTAATTTCTTGTTTGTTACTTTGCATTCATGTTGCATAAGTCAAATTTCATAATCAAAATAAAACAAACCCTTGATTCAATGTCAAACGGCATTTTCATAATCAAATTCAAAACACTTAATCATTACGATTATTATTGTGCGCCACGAGCCTTAAGTGGTGAGAATGAAGCATTCTTACCCTTACTCTGATTATTTTGGACGCAAGACGCTTGACTTGTTGTCTAGAATAATCACCTCCACCCATAGACTTTAGTACAATATAATCACAAACATCCTTTCATAAAACCCTTATTCAAGGTAAAAACAATACAACTCATCAAACTCATTTTTGTGCCTTAGGGCATCATCCTGAAAACCCTTTTCTCAAAGGTAAATTTAACCAACACACAAACATTTTCTACTCCGAATTACGGAGCTCTGATTCCTCATCCCCGAATGAGTGATACGTAGGCACAAGGGCCCCAATCATTAGCGAGCACTATAATAACAAAAACACCTCCTTCTTTTCACACATTCTTTTGAAAATAAAACAATAATAGATAAATCTCATGTATGTAAAACAACCCAAATGGTTCCCATGGAGTACCATGGACGTAAGGAGTGCTAATACCTTCCCCTTACGTAACCGACTTCCGAACCCAAATCTCAGTTGCGAGACCGATTCCTTATTCTCTTTTAGCGCTTCCCATACGTGTCTCTTTTTCGAGGGTTTTATCGACTATTTCCCATCTCCTCTCCGATAGAGGTAAACTAAATAAAATTCGGTGGTGACTCTTCTGACTTTGCCTCTCTTTGGCATTCTCTTTAGTCCCGGTTTCGTTATCGTGAAATCCCAGTAGCGACACATATTATGGATGCAGGTGGGGTTTTGGTCCTTAAAGCTCATATGGATGGAAACTGAACTTTCAAGGCTGAACTGAAGGTTATGGAGCTTAGATGTCTTGCTACAGTTGCAAGTCGAGAAGAGTGGATATGACACTATCGTTTTGGGCATCTCAATTTTTGATATCTCAAATACTTGCAAAAGAACGGAATGGTAATGGGGTTGCCATTGATCAACATACCAGCTGAAAATTATGATGAATGTGTGCAAGCGAAGCAACATAAGAGTATATTCAGCAAAGATGCAGGTTGTAGAACCAAGAATCACCTTAAGATGGTGTATTCAGATGTGTGTGGACCAATGCAAGTAGATTTTATTGGTGGCAAACAATATTTTATCACATTCATCGACGATCATAGTAGAAAGCTATGGACATACCTAATTAAGAGAAAAGATGAGGTATTTGAAGTGTTTAAGAAGTTCAAGTCAATGGTTGAGAGACAAAGCAATCACAAGCTCAAAGTGCTTAAAACGGATGGTGGAGGTGAATATGTCTCAAAAGAATTTGAGAGGTTTTGTGATCAAGAAGGGATTGTACATGAGGTAGGACCACCTTATACACCACAACAAAACGTTGTTGCTGAAAGGAAGAATTGATCGATCATGAACATGGTAAGAAGCATGTTATAGGGGGAAGAACATGTCGAAAGAGTTATAGGGAGAAATGGTATCCATAACAGCCTATTTGTTGAATAGGTGTCTAACAAAGAAGCTTGAGAAGGTAACGTCATAGGAAGCATGGTCGAGATTCAAACTGAATCTGAACCATTTGAGATTTTTTGGTTTTATAGTGTATCGACATGTTCCAGGGAAGCTTAGAAATAAGCTGAATTATAAGGGAGAGTTGATGATACTTGTAGGGTTGTTTGATGTAGAAAACAGGAGGTTATGAACAACTGAGACGTCATTGTCAAAAAAATCAAGGAACAACAGCAGCCTGTAACCGGTTACATAAATGTTGTAATCAGTTACAACTTTGAAAATTCAGATTCTACAGATATGGGAAGTGCAAAATACATGTTGATGAATCCCAAAGTGAAGAGAATGTGAGAAGATCAATAAGGCAAAGAGGTTTGCCTCAAAGACTCCAAGATTGTGAGCTATTCCGAGGAAACAAAGTCAATGATGATGGTGATTTCATCCATTTTGCACTTATGGCCGAATCTGAAACCCGTTAAAATATAAGAGGCTTTAACTGATCCAAAATCAATTTGTTCTATGAAGGAGGACCTGTAATCTATTGAAAAGAACAATACTTGGGAGTTGGTTGATTTACAAGACGGAAAGAAGCCAATTGGTGTGAGACGGGGTTCAAAGTGAAGGCAAATCCAAAGGGTGAAATAATCAAGCATAAGGCTCGATTAGTTGCAAAAGGATTTTTGCAAAAAGAAGGCATATAATTTGAAGAAGTATTCACACCGTTTTCTAGGATTGAAATTATTAGGCTAGTTGTTGGTATTACGAATAACAACAACTGACCCATCTACCAAATGGACGTCAAATATGCGTTTTTGGACGGATTTCTTGAAGAATAGGTGTAGGTAGAACAATCCTTGGTTTTGTTATGAGAAACCAAGAGCTAAAGTTCTACAAGTTGAAGAAAGAATTATATGGTTTGAAGAAAGCTCCAAGATCTTGGAATAAGAGAAGTGATGGTTTCTTAAAGGAGGTTGGCTTCAAGAAATGTGTATCCGAGCATGGCGTGTATGTGAAGACAGATATCAATGAAGGTGTGATTATCCTTTATCTATATGTGGATAATTTGTTGATGACGGACAGCAACAAAAAGTTCCTTCATCAGAATCAGATTCACCTTCAGAGTCTTCTTAAGCCTTATAGTCGCTTTCAGACTCTGACTCATCTTCTGACTCTTCTTTAGACTCAAAATCTTCTTCAGAGGAAGATTCTTCTTCTGAGTCTGAAATATCTTCAGAAGTTAACTCAGGTGTTTACACTACACCCGAGTTAGATTGAGACTTGTTCTAATCCCATGCTTCTAATTCCTTCACAATGACATCTCCGTTGAATTCAACTTTGTTAGTGACAGGGAAGTAAAGCCTATAAGCATTTGTATTGTGGTACCCTACAAGTAACATAATTCTTCTTCTGCCATCCAACTTCTTTCTCTTAGCGTCTGGAACATGTTTATAACAAACAGAACTAGACACCTTCAAATGGATCATACTTTTCTTATCTCCAGTCCACTTCTCAAAAGGAACAATTTCCTTCATCTTCTTAGTTGGACACCTGTTGAGCACATATGTTGTAGTGGCAATAACATCTCCCCACAAAGTGTAAGGGAGCTTCTTCTCCTTCAACATGCTCTTTGTCATATCAAACAAAGTTTTGTTTCTTCTTTTAGCAAAACCATTATGATGAGAGGTGTATGGAGCAATAACCTCATGCTCAATTCCATTCTCCTCACACAATCTTCTGAACTTTGTAGATTTGTACTCAGCTCCACCATTAGTTATGAGAATTTTTAGCTTCTGGCTACTTTGTTTTCCTGCCTTCACCTTGAAATTCTGAAACTCGATAAACACCTCATGCTTAAACTTGGTGAGTGCTACCCATTTCATTCTCATGAACTCATCCATAACTGACACAAAATACTTGTTTCCTCCAAGTGGAGGTACTTCAAATAGTCCACACACATCAAAATGCACTACTCCTAAAGCATGTTTTGATCTTGGAGCCACTTCTGATGCAAATGAAAATCTAGGTTGCTTACCTTTTATGCATATCTCTCATGACTTCTTAGGCTTCACAATCTTAGTAATTCCATGTACCAGCTTCATAGAACTCAAGTTCCCTAAGCTTTTGAAGTTCAGATGTCCCAATATCTTGTGCCAGAGCTCACTGTCACCTTCATCACCTTCTACACTAAGGCATTTAGTTTCAGTTGTTTCCACATTCACCTTGAATATCTTGTTTCTTACCTGTTGAGACTGAATAATCATCTTCTGATCAGAATCATACAACTTCAATAGATTATCCTTCATAGTAACTGAGAAACATTTCTCAATTAGCTAACCTACATTCATCAAATTGTTTCTCATGCCAAGAACATACCAAACATCTTTGATCATAACAGTTTTGTCATTCTTCAGTCTGACATTGACATTTCCCATTTCTTCAGTATCTAGATACTTATCCTCGACACATCTAATTTTTGTCCTCTTTCTAGAGTCAAAATTAATCAGCCATTTCTTATTTCCAGTTAGGTGATTTGAGAAACCAGTGTCCATATACCACTAGTATATCAAATATCCACCATCGGATTTAGATGTTATCAATAGCACATGTTCGTCGTCAGATTCTCCTTTGGCTATGTTTGCTTCTTATGATTTCCTTTCCTTGTTTGACCAACAACTAGGAGAAAAGTGGTCAAACTTCTTACAACATTAACATTGAAACTTCTTCTTGTCAAACTTCTTATTTACCTTATGATGCTTCTTCTCATAAGAATTGGAGACTTCTGACTTCTGATAACCACCACAACGTCTCTTCTTGGCCTTAGACCAAGAATGCTTCTGATTCTTCTTACCACAAGATGCCTTCAGAGCCTACTTTACCTCTCTTTCAGAGGTTCTCTCAGTCAGACACAACTCTTGTGCCTTTAAACTGCTTTGTAGCTCTTCAATTCTCATGGTGCTCAAATTCTTAGAATGTTCAATTGCTACAACAATGTAATCAAACTGAGGAGTAAGAGATCCCAATACCTTTTCAATGATACTTGTTCAGAAAATGTCTCTCCACAAGATTTCATCTCATTTGTGATCAGAATCACTCTAGAGATGTAATCTGCTATCTTCTCATTGTTCTTCATGTTGAGATTCTCGTACTGCAAACACAGAGATCGAAGCTTCACCTTCTTCACTAATGCATCACCTCTATAGAAACATGCCAGTATGTCCCACACGGCCTTCATCGTCTTTGAATTAGTGATGTTCTCAAACACATTCACACCCACACACTGATGAATGTAAAACGGAGTTTTCTGATCTTTCTTCCCTAACTCTCTATACATGTTCATTTGTGCTTCAGTTGCATCAACTGCAACCACTTCATAAATGTCATTGACGAGATCAAAAACATCTTGAGTGCTAAACAACACGCACATCTGAATCATTCATTGATTCCAATACTTCCCATAAAATACTGGAAGCTTTGTGCATAAGCTACTATTTCCACCATTCAGTTTCAATCTTATGTAGGAATTCACTCAGATCTCGCCAAACACTTGTGCTTCCAAATCCCGAAGAATAAAAAAATATAATTCTATTATGACTCTGATAGTAAATTCAACGTGAATTCAAGAAACGAAATCAATCACACACGCCACACGTTCACTCGTGTTTCCCTTGGATCTGAACCGAAGCTTTAAATACCAATTATTGGTGCACAAAAGGAAGAAAATAAAGATGATGAAGATGGAAGAGAGAGAGAGAGGTTTCTAACAAACTCTAACAGAAAATTAAATTATATTATTGATCAATTAGTCTTTATTACAAACTAAAATTACACTTGATTTATATAATACTCAAAACAAAATGCAAATTCAAATCCAAGCTAGATTAAACTTAAATACAACTGAAATGAATTACTTCTAACAAGATGAACATGAGTATGGAAGACTTGGATACTTGAACTAAAGTGGTGTGTTAAAAGTATATTTGGTAACTCAAGTGTTGTAATCGGTTAACACGAGGATGTAACCGGTTACAGCAAGACAAATATCACTTGTGAGCTGAAGAAAGTGGACATGCATCATTGTTGTAACCGGTTAATGTAACCACATAACGGTTACCACTGAAACTGATTTAATTTTTGTAGCAGCGTTAATCGGTTACAGATTTGATGTAACTGGTTACGGGCCCGAATTTTCTATTTTTTCAGTTATGTAATTGTGTCTCATTCACTTTTGTATTGTTTATATAAATACCTTAGAAGCATCCTCATTATTATTAATGGATATAAAATATTTTCATCTTCAATTATTTCTCTCTTTCGTAATTTCTTTTTTCCCTCTCCACATTTTAATTTCTTCATCATTCCTCAATCTTGTAATTTCAAGTTTTAACAAATAAATAAATAAATAGAAATTGGAGATTAATTTTCATTTATCCTCTTGTGATCTTTCAGCAATGCAAAGGAGTTACATTTCGCACACACATTTGCTTCTTCCGTGAGACCGTTAAGGTTTTGGAAGAACAACTAATTTGTTTATTTTTTCTATTAATTAATTAATAAATTACTTTTCATTTCATGGTCTGTGTAAAAACATATTTAAACTAATATTTTAAAATCAAGCCGAAAGAGGAAATTGAACGGTCGAACAATGAATCCATTTTAGTACTACTATAATAATCTAAAATTAGTATTATTTTGTTTGTCCCTTCATATTCTAGTCATTGACATTAGATTCAAAGAAATAATTAACATCAATTGATATAAATTGATTCACTTATACTTCACTTAATTACTATGTTTACTGTCAAAAAAAGATTATTACTATATTTAATACTCCTTGAAGTACTACCTCTAGGTAGTAAGTGTGTAACCTCAATAATAATAATAATAATAATAATAATAATAATAATAATAATAATAATAATAATAATAATAATAATGTTATTTTGAGTCGCCGACTTGGCCATGAAGAGACCCAATAACAAGGGCTAAAAGGAAAGTCACATCGAATAGGTGAAGTCTTGTCTCAGCCAAGGACACATATTCATATCCTTAATCATATCTTTCATCACTGCTATTTAATCGTAGAGTTATCTGCAGAATGTGTTGGATCACACGCGAGCGATTATAATCGTCCATGCTGTATAAAGATCATATCATAGAATTTATGATATTCAAATTCATTTCCACTCTCAAACTACTTTTTACTCAATAATTGACTTGGGCGTTGAATTGCTAACCTTACAAGTCCACTCCATCTCCGTTGTACCAAAAGCTTGCCCCGTTGCTCCAAGGCCTCATTCTACCTCTCCATACCTTGTTTATTGTTCTCAAACGGAACATTGGCGTCACTAGTGGAAAATGAATCTTGATTCACACCGTTTTCCCACAAAAAATATTGATCTTCTTCTCTTAGATTATCAATCTTCTTTCCTCAAATCATTGATCCTCTTCTCGCAGATCGATGATCTTCTTCTCACAAAACACCAGACTCTATCTCGAGAAACTAAAACAACAAAGTATTGAAGTTATAGTAATGTCAAATATTACAAGATTCACCATTTATCATCAAGTCGGTCCTACAGCCACTGAGGCTAACAAAGCTCAACCTCCTCCTCCAATAGAGAATGACTTAGTCCTCATGACCTTTTTGTCTGCTCCTATGCAAAGAGATCTTGATCCTCCAATAATTGAGTGGGCAGTATTCCAAGCCTTACTGTTCTTCCAACCTATGCAATAGTTCTACAAAGGCCAACCTTTACAACAACCTTTTTCACAATTGCTGATGCTTTGACATGAGATGCTCCCAGACATTCAACAAATACAAACGAATCTAGGAGTAGCCAACCTACTGAATAATGTATCCATCCTAATACAACAACAAAATTCCTAAGCTCTGGAAGAAAAAATACTCCAAATTGAAGAGAACTTGCAATGCACTCATCTGAGAGCTAACGAAACACACAAAGTGGTATTGTGCAGACGCCACTGAATCATACCATAATTAACTTCAGTAGGTGTAACCTCACCACAAAGAGCTGTTGTGAAGTTGTGAAGTCATAACCGGAATAAAATACATCATACTCTCTCACACGATTCCAAAGGGAGAAATGACAACCATGTTCCACCAGAGTTTCACCGACCCCATAATTTACAAGCACACCACTCCCATAAAAGGGAAAGGTACAAGTCAAATGATCTGATCTCCGAGCAAAGGAAGTCTATCTCCGTGCGTATTCTCGACAGCAAAATTCCAGATTCCCTTGAGAAAAGCTAGAAAGTTACGCTGAATTTAGGGATCCAGATGAGCACGTCAAACATGTTAATAGTAGGTTAGATTATTATCACACCCATGGAACTATGAATTATAAGCTCTTCGTGCTAACCCTCAAGGGAGCTTTCATTGCTCGGTTCAAAAACCTCATAGACTAAAGTATAGACTCATTGAAGGTAATGTGTGATATGTTCATTGCTTAGTTCACCGCTCGAAAACGATAATGTTTTCCTTGGGAGTACTCAACATAATCATGAAAAATACGAAAGAAATCATGTGTGAGTACATTGACAAATTTACCAAAGTGGTGGTAGAGGTAAGAGGTTCAAACAATTAGTTAAACTGCTAGATCTTCAAAAAGAGTCTGAGATCAACATGCATGTTTAAATAAAAATAGGGTTGGATGGAGCTTGCAATTTAAGTGACCTTCTGAATATAGCTCAACTTTATCTCAATTATGAAAAAGATCTCCTAGCCAAAGAGAATACCTAAGGAGTGAGAAACCTTGGGAATGGTTAGGCTAAAAAATTGGATAATAATCATCACAGAAATGACGGGGAGTGAGGATCCCGATCCATAAATTTTGCATACATCCGTTAAATACATCAATGGAAAAATATGGTTGGAATAAGCAAAGACTGAGTTCAAAGAAGTCAGTATTAGGAACCTTCACCCGCTTAGGGAATCATTCAGGACAAACAAATAAAATTATCATCGTTTCCACAAAAGTCACGACCATGATACCAATGAGTGTGTCCATCTAAAGGATGTGAATGAGGAGCTGATTAAAATGGTTCAGCTCACCGTGTACGCTTGTAATAGAGACTAGAGAGGCAGCCGAGACTAGAAGAAAGGACATAGAGGATGTGATGAGTCCCTAAAGAATAAATTGTCTTCTCGATCAGAGAAATATTCTAGTTAGACTATCAGGCCATAAATGGATCCAATGGGAATAAAGACGCTAGCATTAAAGAAGAAGAAGAAGACCAGAATGGGAAACAAAAATACATTGTTTCCATTACTAGGGGTTTTCATAGAGGAAAAATCCTCCAAGGGGACTCTGAAGATAAGGATTGTTGAATTAATGAAAATCAATAAAGAAGAAGAAATAACCTCTAATGAGAAACCGAAAAGGCTAATCCACGAGTTCTGGGAAGCGAAAAGGTAGGAGGAATCCCAAATTAGATTTCTCCCTCGTGATAACAACAATAGTGAATAATTTTGATGTATCCAGGATCCTCGTTGATGGTAGGAGCTTCAGTGACATAATGTATGCATAACATTTTAAAAAGCTTTGACTAAAAAGAGAAAAGTTATGGCCATACGAAGGATCCGACCTCTAGGCCTTCAATGGAACCATAACTATTCCTTGAGGGTACAATGAGTTAATGGTCACCTTAGGAGAAGAAAGAGACATCAGGATGGACGACTTGTAGTTTCTAGTGATTCGCTTTAGAAATGTCTACAATTGTATCCTAGGCAGATCCTTCGCGACAATCATGGATGTGGTGGCCTTCTCGATCCCTGTAAAATAAAGCATCATAATTCCTATGCCAAAATGGTAACAATATGTGTTGACTTGCTTGAGGCACAAATGATATACAAAGCCTTGCAATGCTACTGATCGGGAAAATAACAAGTGTATTATTTTTCCTTTTATAGTAATAATGGGGAAATTCCCCGAATGTCGATCTCAAGGACTGCAAGTTAATATTGAGTTTAAATTATCATTCAATTAAACAAAAAGTATTAATTTGGTTTTTAGGTGTAAAAATATAATAATAAAAGTAAAGGTAAAGAAGGATGAAAATAAGGGTTTATAGAGAAAAAGGAACAATGCCAGGGAAGGTGTATGATTTATCCCTGTAACAACTCAGAGTCACTATTACATCAACAAATATCAATTACTACTAGTTCTTAAGGGTATTTTCTCCCAAGTCCTTGGTGAGAAAACCTTTAATCAATCTACCCTAATTTCCATGTCCATAGCCAATTAGGGTGAAGTTAAGCTGTATAATATCAAGAATACTCTAGTTCATACAGGGTATCCCTAGTCCTAGATGATATCTACTGTAGAGTAACCTTATGAAAACCTTATCAATGGCGATTCATCCTAATTGATAACCACAAATAAATCTCGATTGGTCCGAAAGAGAAAGCAATAAACACATCAAAAGGTTGCCGTAAAAACAATATTATAAATGCAAATGTAAACTCAAATTCGTTACAATTCTAAATCAGGGACACCCCTAGCATTGGGGGGTTTAGCTACTCATATTGTTTAAAACAAATTCAAGATAAAAATTACACATTACAAGTAATTGGATGACTTTGATCTTCAATCGCTCCCGCTCATGAAAACCTTCAGCTCTCTGAATGCCTTGATCTCTGTAATACTTGATTGCTTCACAATACTGTATTTTGCCGTATTCCAAGATGATTTTTCCTTTAGCAGAAGATCCTCTTTTATAGTGAAAATTCCAAGCAGCAGTTGGACATGTCCAAAAATATCTCTGAAAAAGTCCGACGAACAAAAGCCCGAGAAAAACTGATTTTTTGGGCTTGGGCTGACACGGGTGGCCGTATCAGCCTACTGTCCTGGCTGACACGCCCCTGGCATGGGGTGACAAGGCTGGTGGAGGCACCTGACACGGCCCGTGGCAGCTGACACGGGTGGTCGTGCCAGGCTACTGTTTTTCTTTACACGTCCTTCATTGCCTGACACGGCCTGTGTCAGCTGACACAGGTGGCCGTGTCAGGCCTCCTGTACCGGGGTTTTCTGCTTCTCTGCTTGCCGGAATCTCGCATTGTCTCGTTCTGAGTTCCCTGGTTCTTCTACTTGGACCTGTCGGACAAAAACACAGTTATCCCACGCATAAAATCACTAAAATATAAGTAAAACATGACAATGATAAAAATTCTTAAATAAAATGACGGAAGTAAAACTAACTTGAAACAAATCATAAATGCTTGCATAGTGTGTCAAAAGCCTCTGTTTCGTGTCAGATCAGTAACGAAAACTCAATGCAAATGGTGATTGATGAGCTACCATAAGGGAAAAGATAAAGAGAAGACAATGGAGATCAATGTAGCCTCTCTCACTAAGCAACTAGAAAAGATAGTAGTCAAAACAGCCAAAAGAGAAGGCCAGGTATCAAAACTAGTTCTGACTTAGGAGGTGCAAGGAAAAACTATGAGTAAGTTTATGGAACTTTGTATAAGCATAACCGGAGGATAATAAGAAATGACCACGTCACTTGGTTAAATTTTCTTTATCATATATTCATGTAATACTCTTTTTTTTCAAAATGAATTAATAAAGTTCATTGAATTCTTTTCTTTGTGACTGCAAAGGATAGCTACAAATCAAGGATGTTGTTGTAGCACCCTAAATCCCGAAACACAAAATAATACAAATTAAAGCAACTACACACATAGGGTGTCACTCAAACACAACACGAACATGCTCCGTAACAAAATTTATGTAAAACAAGCAAAACTTAAGCATATGTCATCACATACTCACCTTTACATAGGCTCATCGCAAGGAAAATAAATAATTAAAGAAACTTAACAACTCATGACATTACAAGTCCAAGTGTAATACTCTCATCAATAACATCCAAATAATAATAAATGACAAAACAAAACATTCATCTGTCCAATGTTATCGATCAAGGCAAAGAATTCTAAACATCTCATAAAACATGGAAAAGAAGAACAACCTCAACGTCATCTTTCAACTTCTAAGCAACTACTCATTTACCTGCTCGTTTGTACCCCAAGAAGGAGCACAAAACTACACAAACAATAAAGGGATGGGAAGATACTCATAATATATAATCGTGCAAAATTATGTAAGGGTAGCATAAATAAACATCAACCATCATTCAACACAACTCATTCACATACATCACTAACATATTCTCAATCATCAATATCAACATAATAATTCAATACATATGCAAATAATGACTGCAAATGTACTCAACTCAATAATGCACTCAGTAACATTATGGACAACATAGGTCGAGCTCGCTCCTGAATCCCCACCATAAGACCAGAGCACACCAAATCGCTACTATCACCATTAGTAATGCTTCAATTCCCATATGGAACCAACTACTCGCTCCTGAATCCACATCATCGGACCAGAGCATATCAAAACTGGACTGAAGTCCGTACACCGTGATGCATGATCTCAACAACATGAAATATCACCAAAAGTATCACCATGCAATTATCACCATTATGAACAACATCATTCTCCATTCAAAACAAGTGAATTAATTCAACAATAACATAATAAACAACATCAAACACATCTAGACATTGGCCAAAAAGTAGCCTAATCACAATATAACATCAAAAATCGGAACAAAAAATCAATTGCATGCAACTGAGGGAATAATACTTATTCTAGAAGGATGGTGGGTTACCCGTCACCCAAGTGACACTCATCACTACCCATGTCACCTTACACATCATCATTATGATGATCATCGCATACAATTATGCTTGAGGACCATGAAGGTCTACCCGTCAGGCAGCTGACGCCTGTTAACGCCTCCAAAACCATGATGACATGGACATCACAAGGGTGACGCCCATCACCCTAACATAGAACACATATTCTGCATTTTGGCAATTCAGAACTCTGATTTTCACTTTCCAGGCCCCAAATCGAACAACGATAATTGGGAAAATATTATCTAACAACAATACATCATTTACCTATTAATTAACATGCAATTCGCTCAATTAATCATGGAATTGACATGTTTTGTTCATCAAACCCACAACACATAGAAACGATAATTCATACCATTATCATCAACAAGAACACACAATTTTTATGGTAGAGCAGTGTCCAAATTTCACATAATACATCACACATATTATATAATTACAAAACTAAACACATATTCATCTATCATTCATCAAAAGAGAAAAAAGTAAGGAAAAATCTAATGGGAGCAAGGGCTTCCCTCAACCCAATCATATATTCTACACTATATTAGGAGTACTCACCCTATCTTTAATTTTCCAGCAAAAATGCACCTTCAAGCTCTGTCAATGGAAGTTTTTCTAAGCCCTAGCCTTACCTCTTTTCTTTTTCCAAAATTTTGGTGTACGTACTAACTCCAATTATCTCTACTAAGTCCTTTTTATTAGAAACATAATTCTCATCAAATAATAATTCCCACAATGCCTTCACTTATTCCTCAATTTATCAAAACACCCCTTTTGTCTCTAGTTTTTTTATTTAAATAATAATAATCCTCATTATTCTATAATTTCCTATTTTCCACCCAAAATTCCCCCCTTTTATTTTATTTTAATTATTAATCAAATTAATGATAATTCTAATTATTTAATTATTTTAGTATTTCTAGCCCTTCTACCACCCCACCAACAATCTCACTACACCTCACCAATGCCCCACATGCACATACAAATTACCATACATATTTCATTAAAATTCACCAGACACTAATTAATTAAATAAATACAAAATAATCTGATTAAATAATTTAAATTTTGAGGTGTTACAACTCTCCCCGTCTTAACAAACTTTCTCCCTCGATAATAACCTGAAGGAAAAAGATTCAGATACGACTGTCTCATATGGATCTCCAACTCCTAAGTTATGCTTCCACCAACTGGTCCTCCCCACTCTACACTCACCAATGAAATCTCACTACCACACAACTGCTTCATTTCCCGACCCTCTATCTGTATGGGCGATGCCTCAATAGTCAAGTTCTCTCTCCCCTGTACATCGTCCACCTGGATCATATGAGACAAATCTAGAATGTATCTCCTCAACTAAGACACATGAAACACACCATGAAGATTAACAACCGACGATGGTAAGTCAATCCGATATGCCATTTCTCTTATACTCTGCAAGATCTGATATGGACCAACAAAATGTGGAGTGACTTTCTGAGACTTCAAATCTCGACCAACACCAGTTATTGGCATAACTCACAAAAACACACGATCTCCCTCTTGGAACTTAAGTGCTTTCCCCCCTTATCATGATAACTCTTCTAACGACTCCACGAAACTTTCATCATCTCTTGGATAATCTTGATCTTCTCAAAGGTTTGTTGTACAACCTCAGGTCCAAGCACCACACTCTTTCTAGATTCATACCAATACAAAGGTGTCGTACACCTTCTACCATACAATTATTCGAATGGTGTCATTCCAATACTAGAATAGAAACTTTTATTGTAAGTGAACTCAATTAGAGACAAGTATATACCCCAATCACCTCCATGTTCTAGCACACAAGCCCTCAACATATCCTCCAAAGATTAGATGGTTCTCTTTGTCTGACCACCTGTGTGCGGTTGATAAGTAGAACTCAACTTCAGTTTAGTACCCATCGCTTTCTGCAAACTCTGCCAAAACCTCAATGTACATCTCAAATCTCTATCTGAAACAATGCTTGATAGAATACGATGCAGTCTAACAAACTTCTCAATATAAAACTCAACCAACTTCTACAAATGATAATTGTTCCTAATTAGTATGAAATGAGCTGATTTTGTCAGTCTATCAACAACAGTCCAAATGGAATCACATCCCTTCGTCGTCTTCGATAAACTTGTTAGAAAATCTATAGAAATGTTGTCTTACTTCCACTCAAGAATATTCGACTTCTAACAAGTCAAACAAGTACAAACAAACTCAATTACTTCCTTCTTCATTCCTGGCCACTAAATTTTTTCTTCAAATATTGAAACATTTTAGTGGCACCGGGATGAGTACTTAAACCACTCATATGCCCTTCCTCAAGAATACTCTTCTTAAGTTCTATCACATCTGGTACACAGACCATATCTCTGAACGTCATCACACCATTCTCGTCGATTATGAAATCACCTCCTTTCCCTTGATATATAAACACTAACCGGTCAACCAATATCAAGTCAACTTTATGACCTCCTCTAATTTCTACAAGGATACCACTTGTCAACTTCAACATACCTAACTTCACACTGATAGGAGTCTATTCACACATCAAACTCATGTTTCTGAATTGTTCAATCAATTCTAATTCTCCAACCATCATCATCGACATATGTAACAACTTCCTACTCAAAGCATCAACCACAACATTAACTTTACCAGAATGGTAACTCAAGACAAAGTCGTAATCCTTAAGAAATTCGATTCGTCTCCCTTGTCTCATATTCAACTCCTTCTGATCGAACAAGTAATTCAAACTCTTATGGTCGTTGAACACTTCAAATCTGGAACCAAACAGATAATGTCTCCAAATCTTTAACACAAACACCACGACTGCCAACTCTAGATCATGTGTAGGATAATTCCTTTTATGAACCTTCAAGTGTCTAGAAGTGTAAGCCACAACCTAACCATTATGCATCAACACACCACATATACCTATCTTCGAAGCATTTCAATACACAACAATTGATTCACTCGAATTCGGCAGAATCAAAACTGGAGCAAACGTCAACTTCCTCTTGAGTTCTTGAAAACTTTCTTCACAATTCACATCCCAAATGTAAGCTTCACCTTTTCGAGTCAACTCAGTTAATAGAAATGCCAACTTTGAAAAGCCTTAAATAAAATTCCTATAATAACCAGCCAAACCAAGAAAAGTTCTGATCTCCGTAACAGACTTCAGAGTCTCCCACTACAACACTGCATCTATCTTCGACGGATTAACAACAATACCACCGCTAAAAATTACATGTCCAACGAAACTCACTTCCTTCAACCGGATTTCACACTTGGATAACTTTGCATACAACTTCTTCTCATGTAAAGTCTGCAAAGTAACCCACAATTGCTCTGCATGCTCTTCATTGAACTTGGAATATATCAGGATGTCATCGATAAACACAAACACAAACTTATCTAAGTACGGATGAAATATTATATTCATGTACTCCATGAACACTCCGGACGCATTAGGCACACCAAACAGAATCACTGAATATTCATAATGACTATACCTAATTTTGAAGGCGGTCTTCAGAATATATTTTGGTTTCACATGAATCTGGTTATAACCCGACTGCAAGTCGATCTTACTGAACATGCAAGCACCAACCAACTGATCCATCAAATCGTCAATTCTCGTAAGAATATACTTTTTCTTGATCGTCAATTTATTCAGTTGTCGATAATCAACACACAACCTCATGCTACCATATTTCTTATTGACTAGTAACATTGGCGCCCCCCACGATAAAACACTCAGTCGGACAAACTTCTTCTCAAGCAACTCTTCCAATTGCTTCTTCAGCACACTTAACTCTGAATCAGACATCTTATAAGGAGCCATCGACACAAGAATAGTACCAAGTACTAAATCTATGGCGAACTCAACCTCATGCTTCGACGATAAATCACTAATATCATTTGGAAACACTTCAGGAAAACTACACACCACGAGAAACTCACCAATCACAACTTTGCTTTCATCCTTCATAAGAGCTAATATCGTAAACACTTTAGCATCATCCTTCACGAACTCATCCATTATCTTAGCAAACACAAACCACCCATCACTTGCATCGAACCCTGGAAATAACATTAACTTGTTGAAATAATTGATATGAACATGGTTAAACCATAATCAGTTCATTCCAAGGATGACATCCATTTAATTTAACGGAAGAAATAATAAGTACATCCCAAAATTCTTACCATAAATAGTTAGAAGACAATTCCAACATACCCATGAAGTGGTTAACGAACCATTAGTTAAGGTATCAATAACCATACTCCCACCCATATCAGATAATTTCAAACCCAACCTCTCAGCACAATCAAGCGAAACAAATAAATTTGTTACACTCGTGTCAATAATAGCAATCAATTAAATACTATTAATAAAACACGTACCTCGAATCAATCTATCTGATCTAGTAGTCTCTAACCTAGTCAAAGAAAAAACTTTCCCTCTGAAATAAACCTTATTTAGCTTCTAATAATTAGTACTAATGTGACCCTGTTCTCCGTATTTATAACAAGTCGTCCAAACACTCTTGCAGTCTACAATACGGTGACCTGTCTTTCCACAGTTGGAGCACCTCATAACATTATTCTTGCATTCATTAGCACGGTGTCCCAACTCGCCACACTTGAAACACTTGATAGAAGCGGGAGTCTCTCCCCCACTTGGTTTTTTCTCATCTAAAGCTCCCTGCTTCCCTTTGTCAGCTGGAGCACTATATGGTTTCTCATGATATTGGTTCTTCCCTTTCCTTTCACTAAGGCTCTTATAGTGAGTAGAACAAGCTCAGTTGTCCTCAAAATATATCCTACACTTATTCACCAGCATAAGAAATCGGAAAATATTCTGATAACTAATACCTTGCTTGATCTCATGATGAAATCCGCTTTCAAACTTGATGAACTTCGACCCCTCAATAGTTGCACTGTTGCAGTTGGACAAAACTTCACAAACTCTTCGAACCTAGCAGCATACTCAACAACAACCATATTTCCCTAATTTAGCTCGAGGAACTTGATCTCCTTCTTACTGCGCACATCCTCAAGAAAGTATTTCTCCAAAAAATGAACTTTGAACACAAGACAAGTGATTTCAGTACCAATGGCTTCTTATCTCTGGCCTGAATTATCCCATAAACTTCGGCCTCTTTTGACAACATGTGAGTACCGAACTGCAGCTTATGAACTTCAGTGCAAGCCATTACTTGAAAAATCTTCTCAATCTATCTGAGCCATGCTTGTACACCCTCTGAATCATATCTGCCCTTGAAAGTCAACGATTTATTGTAAGAACAAATCTAGTTTCTACAATGTATCTCTAAGATTTTGGTGATAACAAAGGATGAAACAAAAATGGTACCATAACAAAATTTATCTAAATGTGCAGGACTCTAATCAAAATAGTCAGATAGAAATCTATCAGATACAGATACAAGTTCTGAGATACCACTTAGAAGATACGCAAGCAGAAGCTCTGACTCTGATTAGAGAAAGCGCAAACTCAACAAGTGACACTCTGAAGTACGCACTCTAGGATCTGAAGCCTTGCGCTCCGAAGAAATCAATCAAAAGAAACTCTAAAGACATAAAACAACAAGAATCTATCTGAAGAAACACTTGCTGAATAGAGACTCTGATGTTCGAACCCGCTGATTCAGAATACTTAGCTATGAAGAATTTCACTTATGGAAAGAATCTATTTCAGGAAGAATTTTATGGCGCCCCAAAAATTATTTTGGAAAGAACACAGAGTTTAATGACTTTAATCATCCATCATTGCCAAAGATTTTGACATTCAAACACTCAACGGTTTTCTCATCACTCCTATATAAAGGAAGGAATGCATCACTAAGAACACACCTGAAACACACGAGAATACAACACTACTATTATATTCATTATGCATTCTCTTTCTCACACTATCTGCTGCTCTAAAGTGTTAACAATTCTTTTGCTTTTACCTTGTGTAATCTCTGCTTACCTAGAAGCACTAAGCATTATTGTAATTCTATTTATTTATTGAAACTCCCCTCAAGTGACTTGTGAAGTTTATATACTTGAGAGGACTAAGATATCTTTATTCTCTTAGATGATCTTTTGTGTAATGTTTCAAGCTTAGTGGATTAAGTCCTTTTTGAAGGTGAAATCACCTTGGCCGAGTGGACTGGAGTAGCTTTGAATTTCAAGCGAACCAGTATAAAATTCAGTGTTGATATTATTTGTTTCAGCATGCGCCTTATTTCCAAAAAGTTTGTATTGTCGTTAAAAACAATTCAACCCCCCCTTTCTTGTTTTTCTCTACCTTCAATCGGTATCAGAGGTTCGACTCTGTTATTGATTTTCTAATCGAACACTTAACAGTGTAGAGAGATCCAGGGTGAGAAAAACAATATGGCCAACACCAATGAAAGAGATAGTTACAATGCCAAACCTCTAATCTTTGATGGAGAAAAAATTGATTATTGGAAAGACAGAATCGAAAGTTTCTTTCTGGGTTATGATGTTGATCTATGGGACATAGTTACTATTGGCTACACACCTCATGTATCTGATGCTGGTATTACTATTGCCAGAAACAAGATGACAGATGATCAGAAGCGTGACTTCAAGAACCATCACAAATCCAGAACGATACCGCTGAACGCCATTTCCAACAATGAGTATGAAAATATCACCAACAGAGAAACTGCTAAAGAAATACTTGACTCTCTGAGGATGACTCATGAAGGAAATTCACAAGTCAAAGAGACAAAGGCTCTGGCTCTAATTCAGAAGTACGGAGCCTTCAAGATGGAGGACGATGAAGCTATAGAGGTAATGTTTTCTAGATTTCAAACTTTAATTGCAGGACTCAAGGTTCTGGACAAAGGCTACACAACTACAGATCATGTCAAAAAGATTGTCAAAAGCTTACTAAAGAAGTAGAGACCCATGGTCACCGCATTAAAACTGTCAAAGGATCTGAACAACATTATCTTTGAAGTACTCATTACCTCCCTCAAAAGTCACGAGATAGAACTTGAGGAAGATGAGCCTCAAAAGAAGAAGAACTCTGTAGCCCTGAAATCCATATCTGAGAGACGTAAATCAGAAAGGAACAAAGCCCTCCAAGCTGAAGAAGAAGACAATGACGACTCTGAAAAGGAAGACTCTGACGATGAATAAGAGTTATCCCTTTTGACCAGAAGAGTAAAACAACTCTGGAGAAAAAGAAATAACACCTTCAGAAGACCAAGACCAAGGGAGATCGCTTAGAATTAACTTCCAGAAGCAAATCAAACAAAGAGGTAACATGCTATGAATGTAAGGAAACATGTCATTACAAAAACGAATGCCCAAAGCTTAAGAAAGAAAGCTCCAGAAGAGAAAGTTTCAAGAAAAACTCCTTTAAAACCAAGAAGGTACTCATGGCCACCTGGGACGACACTGAATCTGATTCCTCTAAATCAGAATTTGAAGAATAGGCAAATGTTGCATTCATGGCTACTACTTCTGGAAACTCATCAGATGGAGAGTCTGATCCTGAAGAGGTATTTTATGACCTTTCTCGCTCTGACCTTGAATCATGGCTTTCTGAATCTTTAAACTCATATCAGAAACTTAAACAAAAATTTAAAGCACTAAAAAAGGTCCTCGAAGGAACCATCTAAGAATGTGATAAGCTTGAGATAACAGTTTCAGAATTAAAGATTGAGAATTTAACTCTGACAAAAGAAAGAGACTCCACAAATAAACAATGTCTAAAACTTAAAGAAGCTTTATCTCAAGCCCCACAAACTTCCAACACAATGATATATAAATATCAAAAATATTTTCAAAAGTTTCTGAAAAATGGGATAGAAAGAAGCAGAGTGACTTCCATGATTTATGGAGTAAGTTAGAATAACAAAATAGGAATATGATATGATCCTAGTGAAGATAAATCTTCCATAGATGACAAACCCAAATCCCCATTTTCTTATCACTACACACATGCACAAGCACAACGTTTTACTAATGCTAGAAAACCCCAAAGTCTTAAGAAACTCTGGAAAAACTAATCATAAAGGACCCAAAAGATTCTGGGTACCAAGTGATAAGATTGTTTATGTTGCAGATATCCTATGCAGCAGAGTTAAGACACCAGTCATGGTACCTGGACTCTGGATGCTCGCGACACATGACGGGAAGAAAGCATATGTTCCAAAGCCTGGAACTTAAAGATGTTGGCTTCGTAGGATTCATAGGAAATCAGAAAGGAAGAATCAGAGGCTCCACAACTATTGGCAATGGATCTCTTCCCTCTATATCTGATGTTCTCTATGTAGAAAGATTAATGCATAACTTATTATCAATAAGCTAATTAAGTGATAACGGTTATGATATAATCTTCAATCAAAAAACATGTAAAGCAATTAATCAGAATAATGGAACAGTTCTTTTCACACGCAAGAGGAAAAACAACATTTATAAAATAAATCTTTCAGATCTAAAAGACCAAAATGTAAAATGTTTGATGTTTGTACACGAAGAGCAATGGGTATGGCATAGACGCTTGGGCCACATTAGCATGAGAAAACTCTCTCAGCTAAATAAACTTGAGTTAGTCAGAGGTCTACCTAAGCTAAAGTTTTCTTCTGATGCTCTGTGTGAGGCATGTCAGAAAGGAAAGTTTTCTAAAACATCTTTTAAAAAGAAAAATGTTGTTTCCACCTCTAAGCCTCTGGAACTTCTTCACATTGACCTTTTTGGACCTGTTAAGACAGCGTCAGTCAATGGAAGAAGTATGGACTGGTCATTGTTGATGATTTTAGTCGTTGGACATGGGTAAAATTTCTAAAGCACAAGAGTGAGTCTCGCTCTGTATTCCCTAGCTTCTGTTCTAAAGTGCAAAATGAATTTGACTCTAAAATCATCAGAGTCCGAAGTGATCATGGTGGCGAATTCAAAAATAAGTTCTTTGAAGAACTGTTTGATTCTAATGGAATATCCCATGATTTCTCCTGCCCTAGAACTCCATAACAAAATGGAGTTGTATAGAGGAAGAATAGAATATTCCAAGAAATATCCAGAACCATGACCCATGAAACAAATGTGGCTAAGCACTTTTGGGCTGGAGCAGTAAATACAACATTTTATATTTAGAATAGAATATCTGTAAGACTTATTCTGGAGAAGTCTCCCTATGAACTATGTAAGGGAAGAAAACCCAACATTTCTTATTTCCATCCTTTTGGATGCTTATGCTTTATTCTTAATATTAAAGAACATCTGAACGAGTTTGATTCAAAAGCACAAAAAGGCATTATGTTAGGATACTCAGAACGCTTTAAAGGCTACAGAGTATACAACACAGAAACCAAAGTTGTGGAAGAATCAATACATATCAGATTTGATGATAAGCTTGACCCTGAAAAGTCAGAGCTAGTTGAGAAACTTGCAGATTTGGATATAACTCTTGCAGGTTCTAACGAAAAGACTAAAGCATCCGAAGAAACTGAGAAACTCAGTCCAGAAACAACTGAAATCTTAACTATCTAGAAAAAATCAAGAAATCGCCCAAACATCTCTGAAGATTTGATTCTGGGAAACAAGGATGAACCTGTCAAAACAAGGTCAACTTTCAAAGTATCTGAAGAAACTTCTCTGGGACTAGTATCTCTGATTGAGCCTACTTCCTGTGATGAGGCACTTCAAGACAATGATTGGGTTCTAGCAATTAAAGAAGAATTGGATCAATTCTCAAAGAATGACGTCTGGGATCTTATCCCAAAGCCTAAAGGAACTCATATCATTGGAACAAGATGGTTATTCATAAGCAAATTGAACGAAAAGGGAAAAGTAGTTAGAAACAAAGCACGACTGGTGGCAGAAGGTTACACTCAACAAGAAGGCATTAACTATAATGAAACATTTGCTCCAGTCGCCAAGTTAGAATCCATTCGTTTACTTGTTTCATTTGTTGTAAATCACTCCATCAAATTATATCTGATGGATGTCAAAAGCACATTTCTTAATGGTTATATATCAAAAGAAGCGTATGTTCATCAACCCCAGGTTTTGAAAACTCTAAATGTCCAGAACATGTTTATAAACTGAAAAAATCATTGTATGGTCTAAAACAAGCTCCTAGAGCTTGGTATGAAAGACTAAGCAACTTTCTTCTGGAACATGACTTTATTAGAGAAAAAGTTGATTCTACACTCTTTTGTAAAAACATTAGAAATGATCTCTTGGTATGTTAGATATATGTTGATGATATAATTTTTGGTTCAGCTAACCCCTCTGTGTGTCAAGAATTTTCTGAGCTAATGCAGGCAAAATTTGAAATGAGTTTGATGCAAGAACTAAAGTTCTTTCTGGGAATTCAAATCAATCAAGCTTCAGAAACTACTTATGTATATCAAAGTAAATACATAAAAGACATTATGAAGAAATTCGAAATGGCAGAATGCAAACCTGTGAAGACACCCATGCATCCAACCCGCATTCTGGAGAAAGAAGAAGTTAGTCAAAAGGTTTTTCAGAAGCTCTATCGTGGTATGATAGGCTCTCTCTTATATCTGACGACTACTCGTCCTGACATTCTTTTTAGTATATGTCTCTGTGCCAGATTCCAATTAGATCCAAGGGAATCTCATTTAACAGTTGTTAAAATAATCCTAAGGTATCTGAAAGGAACTCCTAACCTAGGCCTGATGTATGAGAAAACATCAGAGTATAGGCTTTCTGGATATTATGATGCAGATTATGCAAGGGACGGAAAGGAACGTAAAAGCACATCTGGGATCTGTCAGTTCTTGGGAAGCAATCATATATCTTGGGCTAGCAAAAGACAGTCAACCTTGCTCTGTCTACTACAGAAGTAGGATATATATCAGCCTCATTATGCACTACTCAGATGCTCTGAATGAAAAATCAACTAGAAGGCCTTCAGATCTTTGAGAGTAATGTTCCTATCTTCTGTGATAATACTGCTGCCATTTGTTTAAGTAAGAACCCTATCTTGCATTCCAGAGCTAAGCACATAGAAATAAAACATCACTTTATCAGAGACTATGTTCAGAAAGGGGTAATATCCTTAAAATTTATTGATACGGATCATCAATGGGCTGATATTTTTACTAAACCCCTCACTGAAGATAAATTCTCATTTATTCTGAAACACTTAAAAACTGAAAATTGCCCAGAATAAACCAAACGTGCTTATCTGAAATAGCGAAATAAGGCTCTGAAATAACATCTGGTATCTAGATCTGACTCTAATACTTCTACCAGTTAGGAGTCATTTGAATCAGAAATCCTCAGGAACCAATCCCTTGATATTCCTGAAGATTAGATAGATCAACACGTGGGGTACCTTGGGTATGACCTTGGATCTTCTAGACAACTGTCTAGCCGAAATCAAGAGACAGACCCTTGAGATCTCCTCAAGCAGTGTGCTAATTTGGGGATTAGACTTATATCATGGGCTGTAATCATGTCTCCCCTAAGTGTGTCAACTTGGTTAATATGCCATCATTAATTTTCTAACTCCTCAACTGCTTCTAACACTATCGTTTTGCATGCTCTCTATGTGTATTTATATTCTTCACAATTCACACTTTCACACTTTCACACTTTTACACTCACTTCCTACACAAACCCCTCTCCTCTCTCAAGTTCATCAAAGTTATTCAAGTTCTTCATCTTCTTTATCAAATTCATCATGGATCCTCAACAACAATCCGTCTACAACTACTCTCAGCAAATGGAAGCAACGGAACAAACTCCAATCTCTTCTCAACAAACAACTGCTACAATTGGTGTTGTCTCTATCCTAATCTATAAAGAACCCCATATTTTGGACCGTGAACCTCATATTCACCTTGCCACTCCTTTTGATAAGCTTGAAGTCCTGTGTGAATCACTGGTAGACTTTGACAACATGAAGCGCAATGGAATAGACGTCACTGAGGAACTGAGAATACAAGTGTGAGAAATCTATTTCCAAAGACTATATGGTCCTATCTACACCTATTTAGTAAATGAGTTCTAATGCTGCACAGACACAGATGACACAAGTCTTTTCAGCATGCTTTTTCCTCACTCACATGCTTTCCGAGAAACTTCCCAGAAGGTCACCCATCTCAATACTACTCCAAGTCAACCACGCTTAACTATGGAGTTCTTATTGGTTAGGCTACCGAAAAGAAGATGCATCTTGTTGTTATAGGTAGTACAAATTAATCCTTATAAGCCTTCATTCAACCATGCAGTCTCATACTTGTATAGCCTCAGGATCCCTCTCATTCCGATGTGAATTCGGTTTTTCCCCTAGAAGGGGCTAGGAGTGTCTCATTGGCATGCATCATGCATCAACAACCACTCCATCGCCCTCGTATGTTACATGTAACCACTCTTCGGCCTCTCCGACCTCGGGTGTTACATGCCCACCAGCTTCCGCTTGGTTCGTCCCCGAACCACATCGTACTAGGAGAGGTATGACTTTGATACCATTTGTAACGCCTCAAACTACTTTCAGGATTATCGACTGACCCCACAAACCAACACAGGTCTTTTCAGCATGCTTTTTCCTCACTCACACGCTTTCCGAGAAACTTCCCAGAAGGTCACCCATCCCAATACTACTCCAAGTCAAGCACGCTTAACTATGGAGTTCTTATTGGTTAGGCTACCGAAAAGAAGATGCATCTTGTTGTTATAGGTAGTACCAATTAATCCTTAAAATCCGTCATTCAACCATGCAGTCTCATACCTGCATAGCCTCAGGATCCCTCTCATTCCGATGTGAATTCGATTTTTCCCCTAGAAGCTGCTAGGAGTGTCTCATTGTCATGCATCGACAACCACTCTATCGCCCTCGGATGTTACATGTAACCACTCTTCGGTCTCTCCGACCTCGGGTGTTACATCCATCGCCTACCTTCTGAATATGGAGAAGACATGAGGAAGAAGGATCTACAACATCAATCCTAAGGCAAAGTACATGTCCCAGGAAATTGCCCTAACCATCTTTCAGCAGAATGCTGAAGGCAACTCCTCCCCAAAACAAGGAACTTCACCGGAACCTCCGAGTCTGGATGGAGATCATTCTAGGTACCATCCATCACCGCCCAACCTCCAATTCTTCTGACTACATCAACACATATCAGAAGTGCATACTCTACTTCCTTCACAAAGGGCTAAAACTAAACTTGCAAACACTGCTCTTCAAATACCTCAGAGACTCTGTCAAGAATACCATAAATAATATGAAGCCCAAAACCTACATCCCTCTGGGAAGACTTATCTCTGACGTTCTGATCGAGAGTGGGCTGGTGGATGACCTGATCCATCACAATCTGATGGAGGATGTCACAACTGATATTGGAAGACCTCTAAATGCTTGCAATATGAAGAGCATGGGGGTGATTGAGCAAGTCAAGGTGAAACCCTCATTGGATACCTCTTAGGAAGCACTCAAGGATCAAAGGAAAATTCCAAATGGACTCTACCTCTTCTCCAAGATCGATCCTCCAGAGGTTGTGGCACATTATCTGAAGGATCTCACAAGTCAAGGAGTTGACATCTTAGAGTTCTCGGTGGATTGGCTGCCTGAGCATCCACCAAACTTCATGAAGAGGATGCGAGAGCCTTCTGAGAAGTCAAAGAAGGCCAAGAAGGCAAAACTGGGAGAAACTTCTGCATCAAGACCTCCAGTCCCTCTGATTGATTCCCCAAGTAAGTCTCTGCCTCCTCCTTCTCGCTTTGTCAATTTAAAGCAACTTACTTCTTCTCTTCCCCAAACCACTCCCATCTATACTCAATCTGAAACCCCACCTTCTACCACTAAACCCTCTGATACTCCAACCTCTAACCCACAGTCACATTCATTTCAAAAATTCAACCTCTCCACTACAACCCTACCAGTTTCTATAGCTGAAATGCTTAACGAACCTATCTCACCAATCTCATCCACACCTTCATCTCCACCCTACTACGTCCTATCATCAGACTCAGAACCTTCTGACCCTCAATCCCCCACACTAGCTCAGATTCAGGCACGTGCTCTTGCCTCCCAACCCCAACCTGAACCAGAAACTAACACTCCACCATCGGAATAACAAATTCCACCATCATCTGAACAACCACAAACACCACCATATGAATAACCATAAACACCACCATTTGAACAACCACAAAATCCACCACCTGAACAACCAACACCACCACCCTCTGATACCCCCACCATACCACTCTCTGAAGACATCATCTTCCCTACCCCTCACACTCCCACTAACACCACCCAAACACCACCATCATCCCCAAACTCTGAACCAGATCATACCTTCCCCACCTTAGAAGAAGTAATCACTTTATTTGCTGAGTCTTCAGCGGAGAAGATCAAGTCTTTATCTGTAAACTCCAGTATCAGTGATGATCCCTCTGAAGTAAGGATTCACTGGAACAGAGTGATCAAATGGATGACCTCTGAAGCCTTCAAACTGAAAGGCCTCTCTGAACAAGTCCGCAACGACTTCGTCAGAGACGCTGGAGTAAGGCTACAGGCTCGCCTGGTCAGAGAGGCTGAGGAAAAGGCCAGAAGAGAAGCAGAAGAGGAAGCTCGTCTAGAAGAGGAGCAACAGGTTAGAGAAGCTGAAGAGAAAGCTGTTGTTGTTGCTGCTACTGCTGAAGCTGAGGCAAGAGCAAAAGCCGAAGCTGAAGAAGCATCACGCATTACTGCTGAGGTAGCTGCAAAGGCTAGCGCTGATGCTCTGACTCAGGGGGAGCAATCTAACTCTGGCTTCACCCCTCTGGTCCTGAAGACTCTGGAAGAACTGCAGAAAGAGCAACAGATTATGCGAGCAAGATTGGATCAACAGGACTCCGTCAACAACAACATTTAGAACCTACTGACTCAACTGCTCCTAAGGATGCCTCTGCCTCCAAACCCTTAGTCACTTAGGCTTCTTTTGTTGTTTTCTTCTTATGTTTTCCTTATGTTTTGTGCTCTCCCCTGCATTGCTGCTTACTTGTATCTCTGTTTCTTATAAATATATATTTGAACACTGTTTCTTGCAATTGTCCTTTTGAGTATGACAAAAAGGGAGAGAACTAATATAGCTATGATGAAAATATATCTATGCCTCATGATGCACTACACACATTAATATTTGAATGACTTATGAACTAAAATTTATGTAGGATATCAACTAAGGTACAAACTAGTTGTCACACAAGGAAAGTCTGGTAAGAACTTCTGAGAAATCTGATGATCCATCTCAGGGGGAGTCATCCTTCATCTGAATCTGAGTTATTATTTTGATTATACCACTGTTTCATCATCACTCTGAATTTTTTTGTCATCATCAAAATAGGGGATTATTATAAGCAGAATTGAACAGAAATCGAAATTGAATTGGATTAAAATAACCTCAAAGCGGTGGAACCTGTAATCAATAGAATTTTCCTTTAGGATTAGTTCTCTATGAAGATTATACAAAGCAAGGAAATTTATGAATAGTGAATTCCATGAATGAACAGTATCGCGGCTGCTTTAGGTTATAGGAAACAAGGAATTAGGGTTCTAATCCTAATTGGGTCGGAAAAACATAAAAACCGGCCAAAAACTAATTATTTTCTAAAGTCTGAAACTGAAATGATTTATTCGAGTCTTTTACATTCTAAATCTACTTCTGACTTTCACATGAAACTTTTATCTTATTCTTTTAGATTTCCAATGCCTATTAGAATGCATCAATCTGGTTTTCGTAGCCCATGTTATGACTTGCAAAGCAAGAGGGTGTGAATAGCTGTTTATTTAGAAAATACCATATAAAATTAAAATAAATATAACAATAAACTAAGCTAAGGAAACATGTTAAAATAGTATAAATAAAAAAATGCACTCTAAAATTGTTGCAACATAATAGTGAAATAATATGCATGAAAATGCACTAAGCAAAATTCCAAAGTTAAAATTCAAAATAGAAAAATAGGAACAAAACAGAGCATGCAGATTAAAAGACTTTTAAAATCACAATGGTGCAGGTAAAATCCTCATTCTAAGCTTCAAAAAATATGGTGTTAGTGAGTAAAATTTAATGATATTCAAAGGAAGTAAGAACACAGTTTACCAAAGAGTAATCAAAAGCAGCAAGATCCTCACATGATAAAATTCACTCAACTCTCAAGTGTTTAGGTTAATGTTTACACTCAAAGAATATCATGAAAATTAGTACTACCATAAGCTTGAAAAGACTCTAACATCCACAATTTAAATACATGTACATAAAGATCAAGAGGATTTTTATTCGAGTTTTAACTTGGTCAAGGTAAGGGTGAGATAGATCCTAAGGGGTACTAGGCTAAAATTTAAAGGGTCAAAAGAAAATTGAAAGAAACTGCGGGAGTTGAACTATAAAAAACTTCATTCATTTTCAAACAACAACCTTGCAACTATTTCTCTTTTATTTTTATTTTATTTTTTATTTTTTTCCAAAAGGAATATGTATTGTAGTCCTTCTTTTCTTTTACTATTTTTTCCCCTTCTTTTCTTTCTATTTTTTTTCTTTTCTGCCAACTTTTGAAGTATCAAAACTATAATAATTCAACCCCACACAACTCTAAACAAGACTCCTTCAATCCTTTAAATAATGTGATACTACTATTTTTCACTTTAGGCTTGTAATGCGTTATAGACAAAAAATGGGATAAATAGGCTCAAAGGGGTTTTACAACAAGGGATGATATATTCAAGGTTTTCTTTTTGGCTAACTGGATAAATAATAAATAAAATAAAAACAAGTTGTCTTTATCATATCAGTATGCACAAGTAATCAAACAGTTTCAAACAGAGTCAGATCAAGTTCTAGAGACTAACAGACATGAGTGAAACACAGAGGAAAGAAAAATATGGATTTTTTAGTGTTATCCATTATTAGGCTCAAAAGCTCACAAGGTAAATTATCTACCACACATGATGCATAATTTAGAGCTTAATCCTATTTAACATACTAAGAATGCACAACAAATCAATAATATCACACCACAAGTCTTTGATCAATAGAAAAGAGAAATTACTCACGCAACACTTGCAACCCAAAAACAAATGAAAAAGCATGTAATTTTTATGAAGAAAAAAAAAGAAACAAGTAAGTAAATGAAAATCAAGAAAACACACAAGTGATTGATTCCCTCCCCCATACTTAAGACATACATTGTATTCCATGAAATAAAATAAGTGTAAAATAAGAGAGAGGATATATAGGAAAGAACACACTCAAGGAGTCAAGGTGGATAGATGATCACATAAGTATCATTTCCCAAGGAGATCTATTCTATAGTATCTTCTTCCAAAGTGGAGCTCTCATGGAGTAGCTTTGGGCAGTGTCCATTATTCTTGAAAATTTTAGTTGTGCCTTCGTCTTTTATTCCAGGATCAAAGAAGGATCTTCGAAAAGTAAAAGTGTCGAATGGGCACGCGAAAGTGATCTCATTTTTCACAACATCAAGAATCAAAGGGTTAAGGGACAGCCTCACTACTTTTGTTCCATCTTCAAGTGAGACCCTATGCATAGTCATGGATGCGCTAATATCATGAGTACTAGCCAAGGTCCATCCAATTCCTTACTTATGTTCCTACAATGATTTCTATTCCTGCTCAAATTGGACCTTTGATGAACAATATAAATCTTCAGGAAGTGGTTTAGGTTCTAGAGAAGGTGGTTGCTCAATGAAGGGTTTGGTTGGGGAAGTAGGGATGTCGAGAGCTTCAGCTGTATAAACAACTTCATCTATAGCTTCATTTGTAGGAAAAATTTCAACCTGCAAGGTAGCCTCAATCTCAGCATAAATAGAACAAATGTTAGTGTTAGTAGATGGATCACAATAGTAAGTATCATAAAAGGCAAACAATGATGGGAAATCAACTAGAAACAAGTCAGAATAAGTATGATCGACAAACTCAGAAAGCAATTCAATGTGAAAAACAAAATTTTCTTCTATGGGATGTTTCATAGCATAAAAATGTTAAATTTAGCAATGATATCACCAAACTCCATGGGCATTGTGTCATCATTGACATCAATTTTTGTTTTTGATGTTTCATGAATGGCATGCCTAAAATGATGGGTGCCCTGCTTGACTTAGTATTTCCTTCCATGTCCAGAATGTAGAAATATGCCAGAAAAATCAAGTCATTAACTTGAACAAGTATATGTTTTACTACTCCAGCAGGGCGGGCATTGCTCTTGTTTGCGAACTGAATGGTTAAACATGTAGTCTACAAAGGACCAAGATTAAGATTATTATAAACAAAAGAAGGCATAACATTAATAGAAGCTCCTAAGTCCAACATGCAACTTTCGAATTTACTATCCCCAATGATGCATGTAATAGCAAAAGTCCTAGGATCTTTGCACTTTTGTGGCATGGCCTAAGTGAGAGCTGAGACATTTCGCTCAGTTGTGACTTTTTCAGATACAAGTGTGGGCTGAATGAGGGGTGAAACATTTCTTCCCATATTAAATCTATCATTTCCCTTCAATCTCCTCTTGTGACTGAATAAGTCTTTCAAAAAATTTGCATATTTGAGAACCTGCTTAATAACATCAAGAAGTGGGATGTTTCACTGCCATTTTTATGAATAAATCCAATATTATCCTTATATTCCTCATCCAACTTTTTATTTTTCACAACTTTTTGTGGGAAAGGAATTGGTGGTACATACTCTTTCTCAAGAACTTCAGAGTCAGGGATATGCTCAACAACTTTTTTTTTGGGGCTGGTTCAACCGCTTCAACACTTTTTCCATATCTAAAGAAAATTACATTGGCATTATGGCCTATTAGATTCACTACTGTTTGGGCAGGTAGTTGGTTTGATCCTTGAGCTTGCTGCATGACATTCATTGAAGTAACAAGTTGTCCAACCTGTGTTTGCAAGTTCTGAATACTATTATTTGTTCGCTGCTGAAATTGGAGACTATTTACAACCATTTGCTTGACAAAGTCCTCTAGTGAAGGTCTGGGAGATGCATAGGTGGTCACTTGTGGGATATTTTGTAGTGGTGGCAGCAGTAGCATCAACTGTTGTTGACTAGGTTGTTATGTGGATGGGTTCCCATACCGAAGGTTTGGATGGTTTCTACGGTTGGGATGGTACCTGTTAGTGGATAGGTCATGAGTGTTATTATATCTGTATTGGTTGTTTATTTGAGGGTTATGGATGTTTGTTGCGTATGCTTGAGGAAAATTAGAATTTACACCCTCTTGCAAGGTAGGACAAGTAGTTGTTGGGTGTCCAGGAGAGGTGCAAATGCCACATAATCTTTCAGATTGAGTTTTTTCCTACTGATAATTTTCTCACCAATGAAGTAAGCTCGTCAATTTGGTTTCTAAATCCTTTTTGGAAGAAGAAG
The DNA here is from genome assembly GCF_024323335.1 of Lathyrus oleraceus. Lineage (NCBI taxonomy): Eukaryota > Viridiplantae > Streptophyta > Magnoliopsida > Fabales > Fabaceae > Lathyrus > Lathyrus oleraceus. The sequence continues at coordinate 641,801,523 of NC_066583.1, forward strand.
CTTGAATTTCATAACTCCTTTTGTTAGAACATAAAGTTGCTTCTGGTTATGAATTGTTATGAGTTGAGTGACATGTTTTCGATTATGGTCTTAGATACAACTGGAGTCCTATCAACAAGGGCTTATCCACTAGCAACATCCAAGATATTTCTGTCTATAGGTAACATCCCTTCATAAAAGTACTGAATTAACAATTGTTCAAAAATATGGTGTTGAGGACAACTCGACACTAACTTCTTGAATCTCCCCCAATATTCGACCAATGACTCCATGTCAACCTGACTAATACCACATTTATCTTTTTTGATTGAAGCAACTCTTAAGGCAGGGAAAAATCTTTCTAGGAAAACTATTTTTAGTTCATTCCAGCTTATGATAGAGTTTGGATCAAGATAATACAACAATCTTTTGCAGCTCCTTGAAGTGAGAACGGGAATGCTATCAGCTTGATGTGATCCTCTATGATTCCTTTAGGTCTCAAAGGTGTAGAGCACAAAACATGGAATTCCTTCAGATGCTTATGTGAATCCTCACTTGCAAGACCATTAAACCTTGGCAACAAGTGTATTAAACCAGATTTCAATTCGAAAGGTACAACAACAATAAGATATTCAATACATAAAACATTATAATTCACATCAGGGGCAGAAAATTCTCCAAGAGTTCTTTGATTAGCCATGTTAAACTCAAAAGGAAAAAAATCAACAAAGAATGAGAAAACACATAACCAATTCAGCAATGCAGCAACAAATCGGAAAATATCGACAATGTCTCTATTAAGCAAAAACAATTGAAATACGGAAAAAACAATTAAAATAAAATAAAAAAATACAAAAACATGAAAATTCATCTTATCACAATTGAATTTTGTTATTTTTTTTGGAATTTAGGGAATCGACACTCGAATGTTGTATCACAAGGACTCTTGTATTGAATTTTACCAACTGAAAATGATGAGGATTTTAAGGTTTAGGTTTCAAATAGAATAACAATAAAAAAGGATTTGATTACGAATAATCTAAAACGGCTAATCCTACTGATTTCGATTTCGACTTATTACTGACTATTGTATATCCAATCCCATAAGCGGTTTCAATTCTATTCGATTATGAGATCAATTATACAAGTGCTATCAATATCGTGTAAATTATGTTCTTGTTTACCACATTAAGTATGATGGTTTAAAGATTAGGCGGAGCTAATGAATAAGCCAAGTTAACACGAGATTACAATTAAGAACATGCATACAATCAAATTTAATCAACTATATCCTATGAGTAGGGATCAAATTAAGAAAATGAAAGAAATCAAATTAAGCAAACGAATTCATAGGCAGAATTGAACAGAAACCGAAATTGAATTGGAATTAAAATAACCTTAAAGTGGTGGAACCCGTAATCAGCAGAATTTGCCTTCGGGATTAATTCTCCATGAAAATTGTACAAAGCAAGGAATTTCGTGAATAGTGAATTTCGTGAATGAACACTACAACTGTTTGTTTAGGTTATAGGAAATAAGAATTTAGGGTTCTAATCCTAACCGGGTCGAAAAACATAAAAACTGGCCCAAAACTAATTATTTTCTAAAGTCTATTAGAACACGTCAATCTGATTCTCGTAGCCCAAGTTATAACCTGCGAAGCGAGAGGGTTTAAATAGATGTTTATTCAGAAAATACCATACGAAATTAAAATAAATGTAACAATAAACTAAGTTAAGGAAACACACTAAAATAGTAGAAATAACAAACGACACTCTAGAATTGTTTCACCATAATAGTGAAAGAAATCTTCCTGAAATGCATCGATACAGGGGTAATACTTGCATCAACGACATTTGAATGATAATAAATGGCAAAACAAAACGTTCACCCACCAAGTATTACAGATCAGAGCAACAAATTATAAATATCACATAAAACGGAAAAAAGAAGAACAATCTCAACACCATCCTTCAACTTCTAAGGAGTTGCTCATTTACCTGCTCGTTTGTACCCCAAGAAGGAGCACAAAACCACACAAACAACAAAGGGGTGAGAATACGCTCCTAATATATAATGGTGAAAAAGTATGAAATGGTAGCCTAAACAAACATCAACCATAATTCAACATAATTCATTCGCATACATCCCCAAAGTATTATCAATCATCAATATTAACATAACCATTCAATACATATGCAAATAATGAATTCAAATGTACTCAACACCATAACTCAACAATGTATGTGGTACCATTGTAAGTTCGGAGTGCGCCTAGGGGGGGGGGGGGGGTAAATTAGTGTAGCGGTAAATTTATGACCATCAAGCTATGGATAAGCTTATCGTCAATAAAACCAGAGTCGCCACCGAGCTTTTATTGTTTCCAAAGGAAAAGGGAAAAGTATGAACAAATCCCAAAGATAAGAAGTTTTCAAATCAAAAGTAATAAAATGCCATAGATTACAGGTAAGGGGGTTGGTTACACAGAGGGAAGGTGCTAGCACCCAAAGTGTCCTAGGTACTCATAGGGAGCCCTTTTTTGTGTGTGTATGTATTTTTTGGTATAAAATATGTTTGAGAAAAATAGAGTGTGGGTATGATAAAAGAATTCATTGATTATATTTTTTTGTTTGACAAGACCTTCGGTCTTGTGCCTATGCACCAACATAAAAATGAGGGATCAAAACCTCGTAGTTCGTGGTAACAATTTCAAAATGAGTGAATTGCCTTTAATAAAAATTTAAGTTAACAAAGGAGGCACAAAGGGCCAAAAAGTTTGAATGAATGTTAGTTCTTTTTGTCTTTTGAAATTTTAAGTCACATATGGTTAAGTTCATTTACAAGTTTGATTTAAGAAAAAAGTTTGAAAATTCAATGGCATAAGGCTAAAGTTTCTATTTGAAATAAGGTCTAAGTTTGAAAACACAAGCAAAGAAAGTTTTTGAAAAGAGGGAGAGATTTTGAAATTTAAGAAGTGGGAGGAGACGAAGAGACTAATCCTAAGCATACAATTAAAAGTTAAGAGTTGAAAAGATTTGACCAATGGGATGCAATCCAACAGACAAGAATGTAATATAGAAAATCCACTTTCCTTTTGGACTTTAAATTACGAAATTATCAACAAGTAATTAGAAATATCAAGCATCATGAAGATCAAGGCATCAAATAAAGATAGCCACGTCCAAGCAAACAACTCCCATAGCTAGCTGTCTTCTTTGTCTTCTCATGTATCAGATGAAATACTCCTTGATTAACTCAGAATAATGCATCAGACATAAGATCAAAATAACAGTTGCATCAAGACCATGTAGCAGATAAGTTCAAATAGATCCCAATACTTGTATCAGATGAAGGCTTAAATCACAATAGCTTGGTCTCAAAAAAAGTTGGCATTGGTCAAGTCCTCTTGCATATGGAATGTTGCCTAATCCTAAGTCCAAAAGTTCAGATCAAGCCCAATAGTCCACCAAACATTTTTTAGGGTTTTTGTTGTTTATTAAGCATTTTAAGGTCCCAAGACCACAAGGACAAACAAAATGGACAAACAAATATACACAATCATAATATATGGCTCAAATGAGCAAAGTGAAAATGGCATAAACATAAACAAGTTAGATGATATGTAAATGACAATGAATGGTAAATGACTAGAAATTCAATTGCATAAAGTAAATGACTTGAAAGTAAAAGCAATATTAATAAGAGTTAGTCAAAGTTAATTATATGTTAGTGGTGTTTTACTTTTTAATTGATTAAGTCATTCTTTGGAGAACACTCAACCATCTATTCACAAGCACAGATCCTTGAACCAAGACATCTTCCAAAGGAAGGAAAAAAGGCCAAGTTTCCACACAATACCATGAAAGATGGGAGACTTACAATCTCACTTACTAGAATGTTACTCCTTTAGGGTCAAATTTAGCTCTATGTTAAGCAATCGTAATTGGACTTATGTAGAAGTCACAACTATCTGAGGTCGGGCAATAAAAATTTAGGTGCTAATGTATGTTATAAATTTGGTATAATGAACCAAAATCCTAACACATACCACACACTAAAAGAAAATATCAAAAGGGATAGACCTATCTCATCTATACTTGTATTGATTCATCTGACACAAAACATTGATGAACCAATTCGCCTTAGGATGTTGAGATTTCATTAGTCAATGAAAGGGATGGGAAAGAATGGGAATGAAGATGAAGAGGGAAGGGAAATGAGAGAAACAAAAATTGGTCATGGGAGGAATTTTATCAAATTAAAATCATTTATTCATTTTGGGAGATGAAATGTACATTTCATCAATCCCTTAAATCCAATTATTTTAATTCAATAAAAGTCAAATCAACCTTGACCAAGGCCTAAACAAATAGTCAAACATCACAAGACCATAAAAATGGCTCAACATAATTTTTACACAATTAGTCAATTAAAAATCAAATTAAAAATGCATAAAAAATCAATTTAATTTGGTCAAAACCTAAAATCTCTTCAAAACACCAAATAAATTGCCAAGAGATTTATCTCAGAAGTATTTTTAAACAATTAAAAATATGCACAAAAATATTTAATTCATAAAAAATATCAAAATTAATCCAAAAAATATTTTTAATTCAGAAAATGAAAGAGAATAAAGATTATTGGTGAAAGTGTAAGACCCCAATTTTGACCCTAAGATCCCTCATGTAATTCCATCATAAGCATTAACATTGGGATCATACTTTGGCATCCTCCTTACCCCTCTTTCATTGGGTTTGTCTTGGGAGAGATCACCAAGCACTTTTTTATTGTATCATACTTGTATTTTATCATTTCACTAACCAAAATACCAAAAATATGTCTTTGCATTTGCCTAACTCTTTTGTAGGAAGGGCATGATTCCATTGATTCATCAAGTTCACATCTAGGGTTTGAGACCCTCATGAACAAAGAGCATAACCAAGAATTGATCCAAGAATGATTATGAGCATCATTTATGAGTTCCAATGTTCTATACATGTTATATTGATCAAGTTTTCTTCAAGAGTTTGAGAGTGATTTGCCTTGGAAACCCTAGTTTGACTGGGTATCTTGAGTAACTTCTCCAACAAGCTATCTCACCAATTGATCAAATTTCTCAAGGGACACTTCAAATTTTATCATCTTATGCATATATGATCTACCGTGAGCCTAAAAAGTCAAGAGAATTGAAGGTTAGCAAGTTGGTTGATGGTGGTTGGACAGATGGATTCATCTGATCAAAACTGGGTCTCCCTAGACCTTATCTCCTACAATTTTCACTATATGAAAATGATTCCAAGAGAAAACTCACTCTAAATGATATTACAAACAACTTTCATGTTGATACCTAGAGCTAGTTTTTCTTGTAAAATTATTTTCTATGTTGAAAAATTATAGGTCATTTGGTCTAAACCCTAATTTGAAAGTCAACTTCCCAAGGCCATAATTTGCTCAATTCTTATGAGATGAAATATTTCCAAGTTTCACAATCAAATTCAAGATGTCTAGTTCAACTTTTATGTTTAGAGTGAGAGCAAATTCAACTTTTATGAGCATTTGATATGAGGATACATTATAGGTCACTTTTGACCTATACCATTGAATAAGTGATTTTTCCAAACTTCAAAAATGCCTAACTCTATCATTTAAAATCCAAATGACATGAAATTGGTGACCATTTTGAATTTCTTTGAAATATATATAACTTTTATTAAGACAATTTTCTCATTTGAAGCTCACATAAAAAGTTAAGCAAGGTGGAATATTGAGATATATGGCTTGACACTTAGAAAAATTTTCAACATGTTGAAATTTCCAAACTTCCACCTCAAAATTCATTATGATACAAGCTTAAAATGGAAAAGTGTTGAACATGAAAGTTGTTCCTCTTGATCTAACCTTTCCAAAAAGTCCAAGTTCATCCATTTTGGACAAGAATTGCTAGGGCTGCGCATGGCATGAACATGGTATCATCATTTGGCCAAGATCAAACTTTAAATCTTCACACACACTTGCCTTGCAATCCAAGTTGATTTCAGACTCTCTCACACTCATTTGTGGACCTTAAGAAATGATCTCATGGGCCTGTACACGCCCATGCACCCATGCATCATCAATTGCCAATTTTGGAAAGTGATTTGGAAGGTGCAATTATCACTTGATTCAGCTATAAATAGAGCCCTTTATGCTCAGAATTCAACACACATTCGCGCCAACTTTGATCCCCCATCTCTAACCCTCACATTGCAAAGGATAAACCTGAGAAATTCACTTGAATTTGAGTTTGAATTTCCACTATTTTGAAATTCAAATCTCCAAGAATCCATAGCCTTTTGAGCATGCAATCCTTCCTCTACAAGCATTTGGAGTGCGATCAAGCACGAGCAAGAGCAAGATCAGTTGAATCCAGACCTCCATTGAAGGTATTTTCCAAAAAATTTGATCTCTTCGATTCTCTCTAATTCTTGCTCAATTCTATTGATTCTTTGGTTGTCTGAAGTCCTACCAATATAGGCAAGAAGATTGAGTTGCTTTGAGGCCAAATCGAAGCAACTCAGTTCATGTACCTCAAATTTCAACTCCATGTATCTCTCAATATTCTTGGAGTTAGAGTGAATTGAGGCCAGATTCGAACTCAGTGCCATTTTTACTTTGAAATCATGTCCTTATTTTTAATTTTGGTGATAGTTGAAGGTGGACCAGTCCAGTGAGGTCCTCCGGAGAAGAAGACCGGAGCTACAGCTTCGGCCATGCACTGACATGTCTCACAGCCACAGGATCCTCTTGATTTGTTTTAATCTGGAGTGTGCATTTGAATTACCAATGTTATGGCGCACTGACTTGAGTCCACCGTGGATAGCGCAATTCTTGTCACTTGATCTGCACCTCAATTAATGAGGGAGATCAAGTTGTCCACGTTTTTTCCTGATATTTTAATTTTCATTTTAATTGCATTATTTTCAATAATTCGTATTAAATTCAATATTGATCCAAAAAATATGGAACTTTCACCAAAAAATTTCAAAAAATTTTCTCTTTCATATTCTGAATTAAAATTATTTTTTGGATCATTATTAATATTTTTCATGAATTAATTGATTTTGAATTTGTTTTTAATTGTTTAAAAATATTTTTAAATATCCAAAAATTATGAATTTTTTTCTCCAAGGTCCTTTGACCTTGTTTGACCTATGATAAATCTCATGACCATTTCTTTGGTGTTTTGATGAGGTTTTAAGAATTGGACAAACCATATTTAATTTAAATGCACTACTTTAGTATTTTAATTTGAATAAATGCCAAATAAATTTGTTGACCAATTGTGATGACTTGTTTATGTTTGACTCTTGTTGTTGGGCCTTGGTCAAGGTTGATTTGACTTTGTCAAATTAATATCATTGGATTTAGGGGATTGGTGGAATGTACATTCCATCTCCCAAAATGAATGGATGATATTAATTTGGTAAAAGTCCTCCTTTGACCAATTTGTGTTTTGATCCCTTCCCCTCCCACTTCATCTTATTCCCTTTATTCGTTCATTCATTCCATTTGGCCTATGATATCTCATAATCCTAAGGCTAGTTGATTGAAAAATTGACATGAGTATGGATGAGATTAGGCCACACCTTTTGCATAATCTTTTTGTGTGTGGTATGTTTCATGAGCATAGTCCATTATACTATGTCTCTAACATGCATTAACACCAAAATTTTATTTCCCGATCTCAAATAGTTGTGACTTCTACACAAGTCCAATTACGATTGCTTAACATAATGCTAAATTGGTGACGTAAAAGGCATAAGCATTCTAGTTAGTGAGATTGTAAGTCTCCCCTCTTTCATGGTATTGTGTGGAAACTTGACCTTCTTTCCTTCCTTTGGAAGATGTTTTGGCTCAAGGATTCATGCTTGTGATAAGTGGGTTGAATGTTCTCCAAAGAATGTCTTAAAATGAAGAGCAAAAGCAAAACAATACTAACTTCTAACCAATTAACTACTAACTTTTAATTTCAAGTCCTTTACTTTAATGTCATTTAATTTTTGTTTCTATTCATTTGCCATTGTTTATATCATTCTAATTGTTTATGTTAATGCAATTTTCACTTTGTCCATTTGGACCATATTGTGTGATATATTTTGTTTGTGTATAATTTGCTTGTTTGTGTGGTCTTTGACCATTAATGTACATAATAACAACAAAAACCCTAAAGGATCAAGGACAAATGGATTTAGAATCAAGGCAACCTTCCCATGCTAAAGGACTTGGCCAACGACAACTTGTTGAGAAACCAAGTGCTTGCAATTTGAAAATTCATTTGATACATCTTTGAAGACATCTCTAAGTTCATCTACAACATGATCATTGTGAAGCTGTTATTTTGAACCTGTGACTTGTGGAATTCATCTGCCACATGGATATTTTTGGAGAAGATCATGGAATGGATAAGCTTGGATGTGACCATCTTTATTTGATGCCTTGCTCTTCAAGATAATATAATTGTGCATTTGTGTGTTGCTTGATTCTAAAAGTCCAAGGGAATTCTGGGGTTTCTATTGACATTCTTGTCTATTGGATTGCTACCCATTTGGTCAGATCTTTTCAACTCTAAACTTTTAATTTTGTACATAGGATAGTCTCTTCATCTTCTCCCCATTTCTTTAATTTCAAAATCTTTCCCTCCATTTTTCAAAATCTTCTTTGTGTGAACTACTTTTGTTCTAAACTTTGACCACTTTTGCAAAAAGATAGAAACTTTGGCCTTATGCCATCGTATTTTCAAACTTCTTTTCTTAAATCAAACTTGTAAATAGACTTAACTATACTTGACTTAAACTTTCAAAAAGCCAAAAAGAACTAACTCATTCAAACCATTTTTAGGCCTTTGTGCCTTTCAAACTTAATTTTTGTTAAAAAAAATGCATCCACTTTGAAATTTGTATCACGAACTATGAGGTTTTGATCCCTCATTTTTATATTGGTACGTAGGCACAAGACCGAAGGTCTTGTCAAACACAAAAATATAATTAATGAATTCTTTTCTCATCCCCCCATTCTATTTGTTGGTAAACATCACTTTATACCAAGTACATATGCACACAAAAAGGGCTCCCTAGGAGTACCTAGGACACTTTAGATGCTAACATCTTCCCTTTGTGTAACCAACCCCCTTACCTGTAATCTCTGACATTTTATTAGTTTTGATTTGAAAGCTTCTTACTTTTGGATTTTGTTCGTACTTTTTCCCTTTTCCCTTGGAAACAATAAAAGCGCGGTGACAACTCTTGTTATTTGATCTCTAGCTTATCCATAGCTTGATGATCATGAATTTCCCGCTACAGAAAGTCCCATATTTTTTGGATGAAAAATGAAATTAATATGAATTAAACAAAATAAATGGATTAAATGAAAAATTAGGAAATAAAAAGAAATTCCAAAAAAACAAGGGCCATCAGATCTCCCTCATTAATTGAGGTGGCAGATCTGATGGCCAAGCACGCACTTCCACCAAACGCTTCAGTCAATGTGTGTATACGCATGGTATTCAAAAGCAAAAGCCCTGATTAAAACGTAGAACCAAGATCGGATGTTGTAGACAATGCCAACACACCACTGAAGCCCTAGCTCAAGTCATCTTCTTTGGTGAGGGCCACCGGACTGGTCCAATCAAAAGTTCATGAAAAATGGAAAATGAATACATTAATTTGAAGAAAAAATGCTTAGGAGCACGAATCTGACCTCCATTTCTTCCAATTCTAAGTATATTGGAAGATACATGGATTTGAAATTTGAGGTTCATGATTTGAGTTGCTTCGATTTGACCTCAAAGTAACTCAATCTTGATGCCTACATTGGTACGACTTCAGCAAAACAAAAATCACAAAGAATAATGAAGAATTAAGAGAGAATCGAAGAGATGAAGTTTCTGAATTTTCACCTTCGAGTTGCTTCAAATTCACTTGATCTTGATCTGGATTTGCTTGATTCCTCTTCCTCTTGCTTGCAGTGATCAATTGAGCTGAAAAGGGCAATGAATTCTTGGAGTTTGAATTTCAAAATAGAAGGTGAAATTCAAACTCGATTTCAATGAAATCTTCAAGAATTTCTATGGAGTGAAGGGTTTGAATTGTTCTGGCAAAGCTTGGGCAAGGTGTTGATGAAGTTCTGAGCTCATTGCACTTGTATTTGTAGCCAATTCATATGCTTTCTACACACTTCCATTTGAGAATCCAAAAATAGCAATTGCATCACGAGCTTGCATGGGCATGTACAAATCCCAAAGAATGATTAGAAAAGGTCCAAAATTATGCACATGTGATGCTGAAAGCAATGCATTAAGCCATGCAATGTTTAAATGAAATTGAACATGAGAAACTTCCAAATGGTACCATGCATTACACCCATGCACAAGTCCTTCAATATTGATCTAAATGAGATGATCTTGGACTTTTTGGAAAGGTGAGATTAAGGGGAACAACTTTATTGTTGAAAATGTTTCCATTTTAAGCTTGGATCATTATGAATTTTGAGGTGGAAGTTTGAAAAATCAAACATAAATGAAAATTTTCTAAGTACCAAGTCCAATGTTCACTTCTTCTACCTTGAATAACTTTTATTATGGACTTCAAATGGAAAAACTTCCTTCATCAAAGTTGTAGATATTTCAAAACTCTTCAATTTTGTCACAACTTTGACCTCATTTTCATTTGGCATGAAGGAGTTATGCATTTTATAAGTTGAGGAAAATCACTTGTTCAAAGGTAATGGCCCAAAATGACCTATAATGTTTCCTCTTGGAACATGCATTTTAAAGTTGAATTTGAACTTCCTCCAAACATAAAAGTTGAAGTATACATATCGAATTTGATCATGAAACTTGAATAGCTTTCAGATCATAAAGATTGAGCAAGTTATGGTCTTGGGAAGTTGACCTCCTAACTAGGGTTTAGACAAAATGACCTATAATCTTTCACCATAAAAATGACTTTCCAAGCAAAACTAGATCTTGACTTAAACATGAAAGTTGTTTTGAATGTAATTATGAGTAACTTTGATTTTGGAATCATTTTCATATGACAAAAGGTTTAGGAGATAGGGTCTAGGGAACCCTAGTTTGGACCAGTTGACTTTGTCTGGTCAACCATCATGAACCATCTTGCTAGATTGACATTCTCTTGATTTTTGGGACTCATGGAGTATCATATATGTGTATAATGATGTAATATGAAGTATCCCTCTAAATATTTGATCAAATGTTGAAGAATCTTGTTGAAGAAGTCACACAAGATACCTAGATGTAATATGAAGTATCCCTCCAAATATTTGATCAAATATTTGATCAAATGTTGAAGAAGCTTGTGGGAAGCTTGTTGATCAAAATGATATGTGAATACCATGGGGATCCATATATGATGTCTAGAGTCAATGTAAACCATCTCTTGATTAGTCTCCTTGTATTGAGGGTCTTAAACCCTAGATATGATCTTGATGAAGCATAGGTGAGCACACACAATACCTATAAAAGCAACAAACTATACATAGACATATTTTTTATATTTTGGTTAGTAAATAATGAAAAAAAGTATGATACAACCAGATATGCTTGGTGATCTCTCCCAATTTAAACCCCATGAATGAGGGGTAAGGAGGATGCCAAGGTGTGATCCCAAAGCCAATCCATATGATGGGGTAGCATAAGGGATCTTAGGGTCAAAATTGGGGTCTTACATTTAGGACCAATTAAAAATTCTGGTTTTAGAGACAAATTTATTCTTATTTTTTTGGTTTGGTGATGAGTTTAGAAAGCGATAAAGTGCAGGAAAAATAAAGAGCACAAGGATGTATCCTAATTCTCTTCATAGTCCGAAGGTACGTCTAGTCCCCTTTCAACACAAAAGAGATTTTACTATCTGTTAGGACTTGTACAAGACTGACACAATCACCAAGAACAATCCTATTATGATTCACCAAGTTGATATGAGAATAATCCTCTCAAACTCAACTCTCTTGCTTCCCACAATCTTGGACAATAAGGTGTTTACAAAACAAACAATCTTATTTTCAACAATTCTGAAAAATAAGATATGGTTTACAACAATAGGTTTGGAGTGTAAAGTTTGTAGTATAATTATCACACTAAGTGATATATCAATGTACTTGATCTTCTCTTCCAATGATAATAATTTACAAACATAAAGGTGTTAGATTGCTCAAGTATTTTCTGGTTTGAATGATGTGAAAATATGCAGAAAATATATTGAATAAAAGTTGATAATAAGAAATGTGAATTCTGAAAATTCTAAGAGTTTTGATTGGAAGAGCTGATTTTTAAATTTGAAATATCATGTATTTATATATGCATAACACCTCTAATGAATCATGGTAATGGTTTGAAAAATATCATGAACAATTGTAAAGTTGAAATGAAATGATTCCATGAAGTGGTGCAAGAAGAGGTGTTAGTAAAACTACTGATTTTTCAAAAATGCACATTGTTAAATCGATTTACATGGTGGGTAAATCGATTTCCCGGTGGCAACATTTAAATTTTTTCAAAAACTTACAGTAGGAAATCAATTTCCCTAAGAGATAAATCGATTTACCTAGTTAAAAAATTAATTCTTTGTGTTTGGAAATGTATAGGCTTCAGTGGTAAATTGATTTCACTAAAGGTAAATCGATTTACTTAGTCAGAAACATGAAAAATATAAGCCTAAGACATTTTCCATGCACAAGGAAAGGTTATGCAATGATTGTTTGAATACTTGAGCATCTAAGACTTTAGTGAAGGTAAATATTCTCATTATACCTTCTTGAAATGCAATAGCTTAACTTCTTGAATCATGATGCTTTATCTTTGAGTAACATCTTTGCCTTCTTGTCACTTGGAGCTTTGTCTTCATCAAAATACATTCATCATAGAGAAGCTTGACTTCACAACCATTATGGACAAAACAAGTCCATATCGCTCTTGAATCCCCAACATAGGACCATAGCACAATAAACCGCTATTATACCGATTCCCATATGGAACCAGCAACTCGCTCCGGAATCCGCACCATCAGACTAGAGCATACCAAAATTGGACTAAAGTTCGTACACCATGATGCAAGATCTCTACAACATGAAATATCACCAAAAGTATCACCATGAAATTATCATGGTTATGCACAACATCATTCTCCATACAAAACAAGTGAATTAATTCAACAATACCATAATAAATAACATCAAATACCTCAAGACAGTGGCCAAATAGTAGCCTAATCACATCACAACATTAAAAATAGGATGACAAATCAATTCCATGTAATTGAGCGAATATCGCTCATTTTGGAAGGATGACGGGTTATCCGTCACCCAGGTGACGCCTGTCACCACCCACGCCACCTGACACGTCATCACTATGATGATCACCCCACACAATTGTGCCTGGGGACCATGACGGTCTACCCGCCAAGAAGCTGACGCCCATTAGCGCCTCCAAAACCATGAAGAACTGGCCGTTACGAGGGTGACGCCTGTAACCCTTAAGTAGAACACATAATTTGTGTTTTGGCCATGAAGTTCAATTTAGAACTCCGATTTTCACTTTTCAGGCCCCGAATCGAAGAGCAACATTTGGGGGGGGGGGATTTCAAACAACAATATGTCATTTATCTATCAATTAATATGCAATTCACTCATTTAATCATGGATTTGACATGTTTTGTTCATCAAACTCACAACACATAGAAACAAAAATTCATACCATTATCATCAACGAGAACACATAATTTTCATGGTAGAATAATGCACGAATTTCACATGATACATCATGCATATCATACAATTACATAACTCGGCACATATTCATCCATCATTCATCGAAAGGGAAACAATAAGGAAAAACCTAATGGGAGTAAGGATTTTCCTCTACCCAATCATGCATTCTACACCACATTAGGAGTAATCCCCCTACCTTAGATTTTATAGGAAAAATGCACCTTAAAGCTCTACTAATGGAGGTTCTCCTAAGCCCCAGCCTTACCTTTTTTCATTCTCCAAAATTTTGTTTTACGTACTAACTCCAATTATCTCTACTAACTCCTTTTTGTTAGAAACCTATTTCTGATCAAATAATAATTCCCATCATGCCTTCGCCTATTCCTCCATTTGCCAAAATATCATTTTTGTCTCTAGTTTTAATTTAAATATTAATAATACTCATTATTCACTAATTTCCTATTTTTCCACCAAAAAATTTCTTTTTCTAGTTTATTTTAATTGTTAATCAAATTAATGATATTTCCAATTATTTAACTATTTTAGTCTTTCTAGCCCTTCTACCACCCCACCAACAATCTCACTACACCCCACTAATGCCCATATGCACATACAAATCACCATACATATTTAATTAAAATACACCAAACACTAATTAATTAAATAAACTATGAAATAATCTGATTAAATAATTTAATCAAATTTTGGGGTGTTACAATTGTCGCAAGCGCTACAAGTGTATAAGCAAAGCTACCAAAGCCATGACAAACAAATTAGGGGTGTTATCGTAAACTCCATAGGCGTACAACCAAAGCAATTAAAACCCTGCAGAGAAAGTCACTTCTAAAAAAACAAAGAATCACAAAGTGGTATTCTAAGCTCACCTCTTTTAGTAGCTAGCTATTATAAAGGCAAAGGTGAGTCTCCAATATGTCAATCTCGAACCAAGGGAATGTTCACTATGGAATAAAATAATTTCAATTATTAAAGGGAATTAAAAAAAACTTTATAATAAGGAAGTTCTTTTCCATAGACTTCAAATATTTTTTGGATAACTCAAGGTTCTCACGACACATCTTGCGAAGGTTGTCCTAAGGTCTCTTCCAACTTTCCTGTGCCTCATTCAAAGACAACTCCAAGTCCTCCACCCTCTTATGTGAAGATTCCAAATATTAATTTGCTTTTGCAAGAGCGGCCTCATTTATGGAAAAAATCGATCAGATAGGCGATAGAGCTTCATGTTTCTCCTTCATCTCTTGCACAAGGGATTGCACCATGTCAGCTAATAAATTAGGACATCCAAAATATTGCACTTCAGTCCCTATCTTCCTCAACAAGTCGGTCGTCTTGGTAAGCTCCTCCAAGTACCGATATCGCGCAATAGTAAAAACGTTGACACATTTATGAAATACTTCATGAACCTTATGAAGATGATCGAGCAAGTAGACATCTCCCTTCCGAGAGCACCAAAGGCCAAGACAGACAACACCCAATGAGTCTGGTATACTATTTCAAAAACCTCGTCTTGAAAAACGTCCTCATCCTTGCTTGAAAATACATATAGTCCTCCTCGAATCGAAACTACATGCTCATTCGAGGACTATGACAGGCCAAAAGAAATAGAGGCAGTGCAATCGTGTTAGATGTAGTATGGACATCAAGACAAGGATGTTGAGCAGAAGGTCCTCCCTAACAAGTCACCTTAGCAACGAGTCTAGTAACAAGGCTCCCCCAAACCTCGACCAATTACGAATGTAGGGTTCTTTCTATCGTAACTCAATTTAGACAAATTTGAACTTCCACTTGAACCAGGATGGGAACAATAACCGCGATTAGACTGGAAGGGGACCCTTTGCACAAAATTCTCCTGAAGCCTTCTAATCATCAACAACGTGTGCATGAGGACGAACTTAGGCATGTTCTTTGTCTAGAGCGCTGTGTTATAGTTTTTCATCTTATCTTCAAATGAAAAATAAATTAAAAGAGAAGGAAATAATGGCCATCCAAATAGCACTAAGGGAAAGAGAAAGTCCCCTATTTTACTCACCAAAGATAATCTTCCTCTCCTCCTTCGAACGTCTCTATGAACCTCTTATTTTTCTTTGGCACCGCTCTTGAAACAACATTGATTTCAACATGACCCAGATCTTATAAGAAGGATACCGACTTCCTATTCATATAAACTTCTTCCTGGAATAAGTCATCTAGTCTATAGACGTAACCTGCATCTGCCAAGAAATGACTCTAGCTCCAGAACTTGGACAACTTGTTCGAACATTTATAAGGTGGATTAGTATCTATGTTGCAGACACTAGCATGAAGCACCTCTAGTGACGATACTAATACGAGGGAAGGACCTGATCTCCCTCAGGTAGATTACCAAGATGTTTAAAGCCTACTAAGCACGAAGTAGCAAAAAATGCAGGAGATTGAGGAAGACGGTAGAAGTGAGAAAAGAGATTTCAAAATTTCATAGATGGAAAAAGAATATGATAACATCAATGCTCTGTATATGTTCTCCAAGGAAGTTGAACCGTGCGATCCTCGGCGTTGGGAAACACAAACCACATCACTAACAGTCTAGATTTCAGCACACATAGTTTGAGAAACACTCAAAAGCACTATTACTAGAAAAAATCATTACTGCCAAACACCAGGACACATGTTAAGACGTACCCACAAAACACTGTTTACCAGGAGGAAATAATTTAATGCACGTCTTCCCCAAATTAACACTCATCAAAGAATCTTCTACTCTCTTCCACTAGATCCCAAACTAAAGATAAATGCGATAAATCCCTTGCTCTACGACATAAGAACAAAAACTTATGGGGTAATTGTTATGGATTATCCGCAAGGACCACAAAGAAGGTCTGATAAGAAGCGGTGAAAGGGAAGTCACACTAAATAGGTGAACCCCTGTCTCTACCAAGGACACTTGGTTACACCTTCTATCATATATATCACCATTGATATCTAATTGAACGACCATTCACACAAGGCGTAAAATCACACGCGGGCGGTTCTAACCACACATACTATATAAAGATTTGTCATGTCATTTAAGGTATTCAATTTCATTCTCACTCACATACTATTTTTCACTAAGTAATTGACATGAGTCTTAGAGTGCTAAATTTGCAGGTCCACCTCCTCTCTGATATACCAAAAACTTACTTCATCGCTTCAAGACCTCATTTCACCACTTCACTAATCGTTTCTAATTTTTAAATGGAATAGATATTTTTGTTCCGAGAAATCTCAAGAAATGGTACAAATTAGTCACATGTAATTTATAAAATTAAAAAAAAAATTATATATCATTATATAGTTATTGG
Source organism: Lathyrus oleraceus (assembly GCF_024323335.1). NCBI lineage: Eukaryota > Viridiplantae > Streptophyta > Magnoliopsida > Fabales > Fabaceae > Lathyrus > Lathyrus oleraceus. Next base: position 641,818,601 of record NC_066583.1, read on the forward strand.
TAGAATTATTATTTCATGGTGTATTTAAATGAGGTCCATTGCCTTTCTAATGCTATAATAGAACCTAACATCACCTAAAACCATTTAGGTTTTTCTCATTCTCTTTTCTTCTTGAAACAAAAAAAAAAGTTACAAGTAATAAGAGACTAAACCATGAAAACTCTTACCTTAATTCTCACATTCATCATCATCACTACCTTCTCAAATGCAACACCAACATTAATCACTCAGTTTCAACCACAAATGAATCAGTCTTCTATGCTTAATCATACTCAACAACAAGTAAATAATTTTATTTTTTCTCATCTTTATTTATTTATTCCCAAATATTAATTGTAAGATTTTAATTAGAACGGTATATATATATATGTGCAATTATCAGCAGAATGAGACTAAACATAGTGGTAGCTGCAATTACATGGTAAACATAAAGACAAGCTGCAATTCTCCATCATTTACAAAAGATGAAATCAGTCTTTTATTTGGAGATGCTCATGATTCTCAAGTTTATGTTCCAAGACTGGATGATCCTGATTCTGGTACATTTGAGCAGTGTACAACAAATGAATTGGAAATATTAGGACCATGTATCAAGAAAATATGCAAATTATATTTGTTTAGGAATGGAACAGATGGTTGGATTCCAGAGACTGTTACAGCATATGACTATGATAATCCACCTGTCAAATTTTACTATAATGTTGATATTCCTGAGGATGCTGGTTATGGCTACAACTATTGTGATAAAGCTTAGTGTTAATTTTTTTTTAAATATTGGTGTTATTAAGAGTCTTTCTTGTTTTGAACAAAGGTACGGTTGTTGCATTTTGATAAAATCAAATGGTCAAGAAAAATAGAAGCAACATGTTAACTAGAACATATTCTGTTTCTTTTTATTTGTTTTAATTTTGTTAGTTTTAGTATAATTATTTGCCTCTTTTTATTAGTGGTGCAAAATTTGGTACTTAAAGAGTGTGATCGGCTAATTAATAGTTTACCTATTTGATTAATCATTTGCAAAATTTGATAAAAATGTCTTTAATTGGTTGTCATGAATATAAACTTTAAAATAAATATTTTAAGACTTAGAATAACTCACCAAACTATACTAACATTGTTTGCAATATTTTTAGCTCCCTAACTATCATATGACATCATACTTTAAAATAAATATTTTAAAACTTAGAATAAGTCATCAACCTATACTAACATTGTTTGCAATATTTTTAGCTCTCTGACTATCTTAGAAGATATCATTGTTAACATCATTAATAATAACTCTTGAAATATGTTTTAAAATTTTAATTGATGTGTAGAGAAGTAAAACATAATTTTATATTTTATACCGTAGAAATTGTGGAGTTAGTGGCGGCGACATGACATCGGATCTAGTTTTGGCAGGCAATTCAGTCCATTACAGTTGGATTTGATTTTCTCGGTTCATGTGCATTGAACTTTGTTGTTTATTGGTTCGTGGATATGTTCCTTAATGAGTTTGAGTTTTAGGTTTATTATGAATTTGTTGGGTTTCCGCAATTATAAATATACTTGTCATAACAACCTTCAAAACTTTAGAGCTGAAGACCGAAAGAAGGGTTTGCAAATTCTAGTGATAATCTTAAAGAGATAAAGGTAAATTTTTAAGAGCGCATTTTTGAAATTACGAAAATCCTAGAAGATATCTAAGGGGATTGAGAAATATTTTTAAACACCTTAAGCTTGTGTGATTCATATATAGAGAGTTAGAGAGATTGAGAAACTCATGGGTACAAAATAAGATTTGTTCTTGAGAACTTAGGTGTCTATTTTCTTGTAATTTATTTGTGATATTTCGTAATAATTTTTGGAAGTATATTGATTTAGAGAGTTGATGTCTTCTTCAGAGTAGATTGTTTGATCAAATTGGGTAAACAAGTTATTATGTTTCTTCTTTTTTATGTGAAGACAAGTTTTTTATGAGATGATATTTTGATGAAGACAAATCTATGCAAAGAAGGAAAAGAAGATCTCAAGGAATGGTTGATCATGCTCATGTTATGTAATTCAAGGAATTGAATCATATACTAAGGTACACACTAATACAAATAATACATTTTATGACGAAGCTTTCATCTCAGTTATTGAAAAACCGAGGTCAAATTACCTGAAATGCACCATTATTTTAAAACTTAATATTTTACCTCGGTTTTTCCCAAAAAAGTTGCTCAGGGTTTAAGCTTCGATTCCCAACGGTTGAAATTTTATGTTTTGTTTAGAACTAAAAAAGAGTCTTTATTTTTTTATAGATTTTACGTTGGATATGTTAGCTTATTTTTTAAGAAAACCGAGATAAAAACTCTCTAAACAATTTTTTATTCCTTCAGATTTAATGTTAAGTCTCATTAACTTTTTGCGCCCTAGATAGCAAACAAAATTAACATTATTCTTCTCCAGCAAACGAAACTGAACACTATTCTTCTCCAAATATTAAACCGAAACACCATTATTCTCCAAGGAGGAATGAATCTCGAACCACAAATCAACACTTTTCTTTGAGTCTCTCATCATATTTCCGGTATGTACAAATTCTCTATTACTGTTGTTGTTTGTTTGTTTGTTGTTGTTGTTGGTGGTGGTATTCTGATCGTTGTTGATGTTGTTGTCGTCATTGTTATTGTTGTTATTATGCTTTTTGAGACTTATAGGGTTCATTTTTGTTAGTTGTGTACTGTTTTTATTTTATTTTCAGAAGTTGTATGTGATTATGGATTATAATTAGATGAAAACCAATAGATTAAGTAAAGAGTGTGAGAATAAAGTGATTCACTTTCTTAAATTCGCGAAAAAAAAACCTTTCTAATGATAAAGGGATTTTTTTCGGGGTCCTTCAAAATTCGCCAAAATATACAAAAACATCCAAGGGATGATATATTCAATCATTTAGGTTATGAGAAAATTATTCAAAATTACACGAAATGGGTATGACATGGTGAAGTGACAAAAAAAGACCTCTGTCACATACAGTTGAAGATGATGATGAATTTATGAATGATATCCTAGAAGACATGATTCGTGACATTGGAGTAGATGCTTTCAAGAAAGCTAATATGGTAGATACTTTGCAAAGAGACATGGAAGAGTCATTGTGTCCAGGATGCAAAAGTTTTACAAGATTGTGAGCTATGTTAAGACTATTTAATCTTAAGGCAAGAGATGGATGGACGGATATAAGTTTCACTGAACTGCTTAAATTGTTGAAAGAAATGCTTCCATAAGGTAACACATTGTCAGACCGTAGTTATAAGCCCAAGAAGATATTATGTCCAATGGGTTTGGACTATGTCAAAATACATGCATGTCGTAATGATTGCATATTATATAGGAAAAAGTATGAAAACTTGAAGGAGTGTCCAAGATGCAGGGAGTCACGCTACAAGCAGAAGGATAATAGTGTTGAAGACGATGGTGATGTAACTATAAAGGGTGTTGCTTCCAAGGTGATGTGGTACCTACCGATAATTCAAAGGTTCAAGATATTGTTTGCTAATGTAAATGACGTAAAGAATAATAGATGGTTTGCAGATGAAGAGCGTGTGATGGAAACATTTTCCATATAGCTAATTTATTGTAATGGAAGAAAATTGATTCATTGTTTCCAGATTTATCCCTTGAACCGAGGAACCTTAGGCTTGAACTTACCACTGACTGAATCAACCCTTTTGGTAATTTGAGTACTAACCATATGTCATGGTATATTCTTCTCATGATTTAAAAACTATCTCCATGGTTTTGCATGAAGTACAAATATATGATGTTATCAATGATGATTTCGGGTCCAAGACAACCAGGGAATGACATAGATGTTTATTTAACGCAATTGATTGAAGATTTAAGACTTTTTTGGGAGGAATGTGTTGATGTTGATGATGCGTATACATGTGATAACTTTAAGCTGTGTGTCATGTTATTTTGCATAATCAATGACTTTTATGCATACAGTAATTTGTCTGGGTACATCATCAAAGGACATAAAGCATGTCCTATATGTGGATTTGATTGTGCATCGAATTTTTTTAAGGCAAAATCATCCATACCGTAGATTGCAAAAGACTTTTAATGGAGAGCAGGAGTTTTATACCGCTCCAAAGCCGTTAATCGGGAAGTAAGTTTATAAAAGACAACAAAAAATTAATGTTGTCTTTGGAAAGAAATAAAAAGGACTCGTGGAGAAAAATATTTGGAAAAAGAGGTCGGTGTTCTTTCGTGTCTTGTGTCAATTTGAGATGTTTTTCCCTCCATCATTCTTTGACATTATGGTTCACTTAGTTGTTCATCTAGTAAGGGAGATTATAATTTATGGTCCTGTTTATTTACGATGGATGTATCTGGTAGAGCGATACATCAAGATCTTTAAAGGGTATACAAAGAATCATCATTATCCAAAGACTTCGATCGTTGAACAGTACATCATAAAAGAAGCTATTGCCTTTTGTACAAACTATTTGTCAGAAGCGAACTCTACAGGAATTCTCGAGTCTCATCATGATGGAAGATATGATGGTAGAGGTACTCAAGGTTTAAATGTTAAGACTTTTATCTAAGATGTATTTCTTCAAGCACATTTGTATATATTGAATAACATGGATGAAGTTCAATCTTACTTGACCGCTCGCAAAAGTCTTATAAAGGAAAAATCCCCACGGATGAATGAAAGATGGTTGTTGACAGAGCATAACAAAATTTTCATAATTTAGTTTAATAAAAGTGTTTCTAAAGAGAGTAATACATCAGAGACAATTGAATTGTTGTCATGTATGCCTAAGTTTAATGTAATTACTTGGAGTGCATACAACATTACTAAATTTTCATTCTATACAAAATCAAATGATGATCGTTGTACCATGCAAAATAGTAGGGTTTGTTGGTGTAATCCCTAGAGGCCAATACTTTTGGTACTTGTATCAAATTATTTATTAATAATAAAAGGATTTTTCTTTATTATGTTTGTTTAATAAAGTCCCTAGAATAGCTAGTCCGTTTAATGTATCAAGTGTGACTTGATCATGAGATCACATTAAACATAAGGACACTATTCTTAAAGTATCCTTAGTCGAGATTTATTGTGAAGTGGGATAACATTAAATCATTAAGACTATTATGTATATAGACTGATGATCACATCTCATGGATCATGGATAAGGAGTTATCAAGTCTTAAACATAGGTATGAATGTTAAGAGTAATATTTATACTGGACTGACCCGCTATGAGAATACTATATAGAAAGTTATACAAAGTGTCATAACTTATTCTCATGGTGATAATGGTGTATATCATCCTTCGACTTGAAACCACTATGGACCCTAGATGTAGAGTCAAGTGCTTTATTGCTGATCAAACGTTGCCCGTAACTGGATAACCATAAAGACAGTTGATGGGTACTCCACGAAGCATGTTGAGGGACATGAGTGACCTAGATGGAATTTGCCCATCCTGCGTAACAGGATAAATGTCTATGGGCCCAATATTGAACTGGACAAGGATGACACGGTCTATACCTTGTGTTCAATATAGACATGAGGGCAAAAAGGTAATTATATACATAAATATTATCACAGAAGGATTTGTCAGATCACATGACATTTTCGTGTCTTGGGTAGCAGTGATGTGTTGCTAGATACCGCTCACTGTTTATTATGTTAAATACGTGATTTAATATAATTGTCAATGCCGCGAAAACCTACAGGGTCACACACAAAGGACGGATTGATGAGAGATAGAGTAACTAAGGAACACTGTAAGGTATGGTGCACTTAAGTGAATTGTAGAACATCGTAAGGTACGGTGTACTTAAGTAGAATACGAAATATGGTAAGGTACCATGGCCTTAAGTGATTTTGGGCATATTATAAGATATGGGCCACATACACTTAAGTGGGCTTTTTAGCTTGAAGCCCACACAAGTGGTTCTATAAATAGAACCCTTGTGCAGAATCATTAATTGCAATTGCATTTTTGTTTTCTTTCTCTCTCTCTCTCTCTCTCTCTCTCTCTCTCACTCACTCAAAGCCTTCATTCATAGCAGCTAGCACTGAGATTGAAGGAATCCGTTCGTGTGGACTGAGTAGAGGCGTTGTCATCGTTCAATGTTCGTGATCGCTCCGTAGATCTGCATCAAAGGTTTCAATCGTCACAAGAGGTAACCTTTCTATCACTGATCATGCCCATTCGTAAGGATCACTAAAGGAGAAAATTTTAATTTCCGCTGCGTTTTGGATCGCCCTTCTCCTTCAGGGTTATGGTTGAAGCTGAATCCATGTACTTCTCTACTTCCAAAGATAACAATCTTTTACTAGCATTTAGAGCGTACTTTGGGGGAGATTTTAGAGATTGATTATGTTGCTTTTAAAGTGCCTTTATTTATGTGCATGTGGATTGACAGTAACACTAGTGTAGAAACTAATGAATTAAGATTTACACGGGTTAATCTTCGAAAGACAACTTATAAGAACAAACCATTCATCATGGAAATCCAAGTAAAACAAGTTTTTTATATCATTGATTCTTCTAACACTAGATGGTCAATTGTTCTTCACGAAAAATATCTTACTAATAATACCGATGAAAATCAAGATTTTAACTATGAACCCCCTTGTTTCGCAACACGTATACACCATTCATCTGAAGAAAATGATTCAGATGATGTGCATGTTATTCGCCGTGATGATAAAGAGGGGATATGGGAAACTAGTAAGTAAATGTTTTATATCACTTAGTAATTTATTCCTTTTATTAAATATTTAATGTTGTTGTTGATTATCCTAATTTGTTTCAAATGTTGTTCAATGTTTAACGACCAATGATAAATCTTAGCATATAACTTTTGGACAATCTAGAAGACTTTTTATTTTGGTTATTGCTTTAGTTGGTTAATTATTTGTTTTAATTTTGTTGTAAAATTATAAGGTGTGTGTCATTTTGGCTTTGCATTTGGTGTAAATAATGAATATTTGTGGTACAATGTTTATGTTTGAGAAATTGGCAAAATGTACAATATTTCTGTTTTAGAAATCTGCAAAATGTGGTTCTATATTTTGTGATATGGTTTTGTAATACAGGTACAAACGAAAGTATAATATATATATATATATATATATATATATATATATATATATATATATATATATATATATATATATATTATATATATATATATATATATATATATATATGTCCAACACTAGTCCTTTTGTAACAATCCCCATTGTCCATTTTGGTGGATTAGCCATATATTCTCTTTCTTCTTCCATTTCTTCTTTATCTAGAAGTGTTTCTCTTTTCACTTTTTGAATTGCTCATACAGTTATTTTAATTTCTAAATCTAATGGTATTAGTGTCAGATTCGAATCTCGCATAAATAAACAAACAATACTTCAATAGAACTACACCAAACATAATTGAATAAGAGTAGATATTAAATATCAATTTAAAATAAACAATAATTGATTAATAAAAAATTAAAATGAAAACATTACACAAAAATTGTCTTGTTTAAAATATCAAAAATCCCCGACAACGACACCAAAAACTTGATGACTTTCTTAACAAGTGTACTAATACAGTTAAAGTAATAAAATAAAGATCGTCTCCACATAATCAAGGTTGGAATTGTGCATTTGAAAGTAAATATGGGACTTTTTCATAATGGTTTGCGGAAATAAATTGCGCGAATAAAGTTGGTAAAATATAAGATAATGAGAAAGATATTAGATCTTATTTGACTCCCTTAATTTTCCCCCCGTTGATGATTGTGCATTATTTGAATCGAATTGACTTTATAATTTTATGGAAAATTAACAATACCACTATACTCAATTACTTGGGGGTACAACTCATTAATTTAAGCTACTATTCCCTAATTCTTTAGGCAAATTTGAATATTTGTTAATTCTCTATCCACAACTTATAATTACCTATTCCTAGTTAATTTCTAAGTTGAAAAATTGCTCTATTTCTGATTAGTAGACTTATGGTCAATAATCTCTACTCATCTAATTTCACTTTGTCTGCTAGTCAACACCGAAAGAGCATTTAGAATAAAAGCAATTGAATATAAATTATACAATCAAAATATTCAAATAACATCAAACAATCATATGATCCAATATATTAAAATCAACTTTATGTTTTAAGATCTAATCAAGAGAAGTCTAACTACTCATAGTAAAACAATCAAATAGCATGAGTTTTGATGAAGAGTACATACAAATAAATGAAGAAATATGTCTCTAATGGCTTTAAAACTCTCAAAATCCATGTTGTAGAACTCATGGGCGTCACTTTCTCTTCTCAAATTCGGAACCCTTGCAAAAGTGTAGTTTCTCTCTTTTTAAACAGCTAAAAAAGTGTCCATAAAGTAACATATCATGCACACGATGCTTCATATCATGCACACAATGTCCAGCCAACTCACCATCGTGCACACATTTCTTCATATCGTTCACACAATATATTTTTCAAATCTCATCGTGTACATGATGACACACGATTTCCACACAGTTTTTCCAGTAGATTTCTTGCTTTTTCCTTGAAAATTTTGTACTTTTTCAAACATGTTCCTATTCTTCACTTGATCACATATTTGCTACATCTTATACAATTTTCCCTTTATTAACTCAAAAACACTTCAAAAGGATAACAAATGCTTATAAAAATTACTAAATGACAGAGTGTCATAAGTACTTTCATTTTGATTTTGCTGGTTGTAAAATGGATCATAAAAGTACCAACGATACATGTCACTTAATTAGTAACTTGCTTGTCTCCTGAAATAGGAAGAAACAAGCAAGTGTGGAGTTATCCACAACCGAACGATACTAGTAATGGTATGACTTGATATTCGAAAGATACTGGTCATTACTAAATCTAAGTCTATCATCTATTGGATGCTAAAGTCTCCCTATATATAATTATGTTTAATATTCACATTTAATGTTGAAATGCTGACTTTATTGGTTAATATGCTAAGAGATCATCTATTAGGTAATACAGTTAATCTCATGTTTTTTTGACTCAGACATGAGCCGCGATGAGATCTTCGAGCAATAATATTAATAATTGTTCAGAATTATATATTACTGATCAATTATACTACATGTGAATAGGTCAATAAAATCTAACCCTAACAAATTTTTCTCAATTTTAAACACTGAAAAGTTTAATTTTATTTTCTGCTACTTTACATTTCAAGTATTCACAAAACGTTCAACAATCTGATAAAGCAAACTTAAAGTAAAAGAAACTATTGAACGATCTTTAAAACACAACCAGTCTTTGTGGTGACGATAATTACACACTAGTCTCTCATCCTTAAGGGATTCATGATTATAGTAACTGGAAAAGTAATAATAAAGAGTCACAATGATTAAGAACAAGCCCCTAATGGTAGTGTTCATTTTATCCTTTCCTTGACACACAAAAAGACCTTAGACTATAAAAATCAGACTCCGAATGGCTAAACACATATTTTCTCTTTATAAATAAAATTATGATATTGCACAACATGCCGCACCATGAAAAGTCATGCCACAATTGATCATTTAAATTGCTTCTAATTCTTCGGAGAAAGTTGAGATAACTAATATGTTGATGAGTGCACCACTTTTTCCTTCTACGTTTTAATATTGCCATGATGTCTTATATGTGTGTTGCAATTAGATGATTTATGTGTTTTAACAATTCAGGCAAAAAGTTTGGATCACATCGGTGATCCTATTGAGCATCGTTATGGCTTAATGAAGTTCAATAGTTCCGCCATTGACATGGAGCGCGTCGCTATTGCATGTCTCATATACTTTTCTATGATTTTCATATGTTTTTTGTGTTCTATCCTTCTTCTTCGTAACTTTCATAGTAAAATACTATGAAGTTTGTTTGCTTAGGATTATTTCAACAATATTACGTCTTTTTTCCTGAATATTCAGAATCTTTATTAAAACCTACAAAATGGAAACGCACTAATTGTAAAAACTCTTAAAAATAACAAACTTAAGTACTAAAATCATAATGTGGTAGACTATCATCTACGAATCCCTTGAGATGACGTTTTAGTAATGCGATGGACATTAAATGTGTGTATTTTCAATGCCACCAACTTCGACTCAACTTTTCAGCGAAACTTTTCCCCTTCTCAACGCAATTTCCCAACAAACATACTTTCTCATCAGATCATCCAATTGAACCGGTCTCAGAGCTCCATGCCAACATTATTGGCTTCGTGACTGATAAAGACTCGAGAGAAAATGTTCCGGGTTGGCGAAAGGGGATTGGCCTAATCAAGAGGCTTAACCCAATCAAAGTTGCCCCTTTAGCGGGTGAAACATATAAGCTTCCAGGCTAAAGCACCGCTTAGAAGTAGGGCTTCATCTTGATCTCAATCGTTGATGTTCATCACAATTCACTAATCATTGTTGGTTTTAACTGTCACCCCAGATATTTATTAACACTCACACTTTCAAATTTCACTACTCTCGTTTTATTGTATTGAGGGTCGAAGTGTTAACTTTGCAGATACTCCCCTATGATTATCAAAGACATCTACGATCGTACTAAAAACCTTCTTTACAATGGTCATCTTCAAGGTACCATTTATCTTCTATTATATTACGAAATTATATATATATATATATATATATATATATATATATATATATATATATATATATATATATATATATATATATATATATATATATATATATAAAATGAATGATGGTGGTTGAACCGAATCTTCAATTAATTAGTGATCTTTCAAGGAAATGAATTAGTGAATTATATTCCTGAGATAACCTTTGGTTCTTCCATGAGGTAATTAAGGTGTTTGTTTTTTAATTTTAGAAATCAAGCCTTAAGGTTTTGGAAGACATACAATTTGTGTCATTTTAAAAAAATCAATTACTTGCTTTTCGTGTCATGTGTAAAGACATATTTAAGCTAATATTGAATATTTCATATAACAGTTGTCATATTTTAACATTTTTTTTATTTTTAACATGGTTTTTAGTTAAAAATTAGTTATACTCCAATTAATTTCTAATTAATAGAATATGTAACTTTTTAATTATTATTTTCTATTTTGTATTTATAATAATAAATATACACCAATAACGAACATGTTTCACTAAAATCACAATTATCTTTATTTTATATATGAATTTATTAATATATATATAAAACATAATAAGTATTTTAAAATCAACCAAAAAGTTAAAACAATGAATCTAGTTTAAGTTTAATTCATGAACTATTTAATTTAGTTATGATATTTTTGATGCAATTACAAATTTGATGGATTAAATTAATGGAAAACCACCTTGGACATAATTATTATTTTTAGTAATAAAATTTTATGTTAACTAGGGTGTTTTTGGTACGGGTCAATTCACTCAACTTAAACCTATTCATTTACGATATATCCAACGCAATCTATAATAATTTGTATAATTTTGGTTCGGATATTGGATTTGAGTTTTCCGATCCGCGAATCCGTTAATCTAACTCATTGATGCGACTTTTGATGATTTTTTATTATTTTAAATAAAAAATATAAAATTAATATCTCATTAATAATCATAATTTTTTCAATTTTTTTATTCTCCACCAATAATACTATTAGATCAATGAGTTTACGTAATTTTAAGATTAAATATTATTTTTTATTTTTTTTTATCATTTCCAACTTATATATTTTATACAAGTAATATATCTGATTGAATCTTATACTATTATCAAATGTTATGTCGTGTTGATGAATTTTATTATATATTATATACTGTATTTCATCGAATTTGAGTGCTATAAATGAATATAATTGTATTGAGTTGTGTTATATTTTTTAAAATCGACAAAATGAATCATCAAAAATATATTTTTATTTGAAACACAATCCGCGAACCCAACTTATAAATGAACAGATTGGTTCAGATAGATTTTGATAATAAAATTACGGGTTGAACGAACGAATTCGACTCCTTAGAGTTTAAACAAATTATATGACGGATTGTACTTTTTCGTTTAAACTATTTAAAATAGTATATAAGTTAAATTTAGTACATTGTTATTATATCTTTTATATAAACTATCAAGAAATTAAAATTAAGTATATGTGTTTTAGGAATAGTTATATGATTAAACTAAATAATTGAAGTCAAGTGGTTAATGAGTTCCACTTAAAGAATGATTAAGTCGGAAGAATCAAAATTTGAATCCTAGATGGAACATGTTTTTATCAAACTTTCCTTATCACTCGACCAAATTCTAAATCATAAATGTCCCAATCCTTTATAAATGGGAGGTTTAACAAAATAAAGGATTAATTAATTAATTTTTTTTATTTTTATTTACATAATAGACCGGATGAAATAAACATTTTAAAATAAAATTTAAAATTGAGAAGAGTCAAAATCACATAATGAATAAATTTTATTGTAGTTAAACCTTTAAAAAGATATAACATATTTTATGATGTAGTTAAATATTTCCTCTGGCCTCTTTCTCTTGTTTTAAAGAACAAAAAAGGTTACTAGTAATCACAAACTAAATCATGAAAACTCTTATCTTATTAATCCTCACACTTTTCATCCTCCATATCTTCTCACATGCAGCACCAATATTAATCACTCAAATGAATCATTCTTCCATACTTAACCATACTCAACAACATGTAAACAAAATTCTTTACTCATCTTTATTTTTAGTATTCGCATACATGTATATCTCAAATAATTTTTTCATATTTAATTGAATCTTAAATAAAATATATATTGATGTTTTCAGATTAAGGAGACTAGATTGATGAATAGTAGAGGTAGATATAGAGACTGTAGCTACTTGATTACCATAAAAACAAGCTGTGATTCTCCAAGATATTCAAAAGATCACGTTGGTCTTTTATTTGGGGACTCTATTGACTCTGAGGTTCTTTTCTATAAGAATAAAGCATAAGTATGAGTTTATTTATTGATGTAAATTTTGTGACACTGTTTAATATAATTGTAGATTTATGTTCCAAGACTAGATGGACCTGATTCTGGACCGTTTAGGAAGTGCAACACGATGTCGTTTGATGTAAGAGCACCAGAACCATGCATGCGTAAAATCTGCAAACTGTATCTGTTTAGGAATGGAACGGACGGTTGGATGCCGGAGACAGTTGCAGCATATGACTATCATTACCCTCCTGTCATTTTTAACTACAACTTTTTTATTTCTGAGGGTCCTGGCGTTGGCCATAACTATTGTCGTAAATCATAGTGTCTTTGTGTGTTTATGTTCTTGAAGAAAGAAATATGTTTATGGTAATTTTAATAACATCTCATTGCCACATCTACTAATTTGAATCCATGTCATTTTTTATTAATAATTATTATTATTTTGTTTTATTGAAAGTAATCTTTTATTATTAAAAACAAATTAAAAAATATTTTCATTAATAACTAATTATGTTATTTTCAAAAAAATAGTAATTTCTGCGTCTTCTTTCTTTTCTTCTTTTCTTTTTTCTCAAATTGGGTTGTTTATGCATAAAATGAATATTCCAAAACCTTTACGGAGCAACAAGCTCCTTACAAGGAAACAAGGATATTTTTCAACACTATTTTCCATGGTTTCTCTACTGTTCTCACAAGGCAACTAGTTCTTTTAATATGTAACCACCCTTCCATCTTCGCTGTGAAAAAAAGGTCATGAAACTGTAATAGGAAACCTATCGGAGCTAGATTTTTCTTCAAAGGTCATAAAGCACGTGTCGTTTCTATCATTTTCTTGAATCTCGTTAATGAAAAAATTATGAAAATAGCCTTTGAAAAGAAAGAGGGATTTACTTACTTCACAATCGAACTTGAGGAAGACACGAAAATATGAGAGATGTTGAGTTGTAATTCCTTGTGTCGAAGTAGATTGTTCGACAGAACAAGGATGTGTCAAATAACCTAGTGTGTCGAGTTGTATTAGTGTGTCGAAGTATCAAAGTATGTTACTTCACACAGGATTTCGACTTAAGTCTATTTTTTAGTAGTGTTAATTATTTTAGACTTTTATAGTTTTGGGTTTTGCCTTAGGGGATATGCTAACCTAAATCTATAAATAGAGTGAGTAACCCATATTCTTAAGAAGAAGAACTCATAACATTGTATTCACAAAATTTTGCAGTTGTAAAGTGAATAAAGAAGTTTTCCACAGGTTGTGGGCAGAGAGAAAACTCTGCAGAAAATATTCTTCTTTTTCTCCAACGCTCTTTTCTTTCTTTCTCAATCGTTCTTTTCTTTTCATTGTTATTGCGTAAGTAATAACAATCTTGTTCATCAAGAATGATAGAAATTCTCCATAGATTGTGGTGAATTTCCAACAACTGGTATCTAGAGCTCCGGTTTGAACGATTCGTGGGAAGAAAATCATAATAGTAATGAATCATCCAAACGAGCATTTTCCAGTGAATCTTCTAATTCTCAAGAAGAAGAATCATGAGAATTGGTGCAAGCAAATGAAAGTTGTGTTCTATTATCAAGATCTTTGGGATCTTGTGAAGGAAGGAGTAACAACGCTTGCAGAAAACGCGACGGATCAAGAAACGGTTGCACATAAAGAATTGAAAAAGAAAGATTATAAAGCTCTCTTTATAATCCATCAATGTGTTGGTCCAGATAACTTTGAAAAGGTTAGTGATGTAGAGTCAGTGAAAGAAGTCTGGGAAATTCTAGAGAAGTCGTTTGGAGGCGCGGAGAAGGTGAAAGATGTGAGTTTACAAACTCACAAAAGTACGTATGAATTGCTTCAGATGGAAGACAATGAAAGCATAACTAATTTCTTCACTAAGGTTACAAAATTGGTGAATCAAATCAAGGTATATGGAGAAGTGTTGACATCAAGATCTGTTGTTGGAAAGATCTTGAGATTGTTGGCTCCAAAGTTTGACCACGTGGTAGTAACCATAGAAGAGTCGAAAGATTTGTCAAAAATGAAAAAGGAAGAGCTTCAAGGGACGCTTGAATCTCATGAACAAAGAATGGATGAAAGAGATGTAGGAAAGTCGAAGAGTGATGTGACTTTGCAGGCACAATCAGCAAAAGAAAGAAAAGACAAAGGAAGCTGGAGTGGCAACAAAAGCAGAGGAGGCTCCAACAATTCGACTGGTCGAAATCAGCAAGAAGGAAATTGGTCGAATCATAGAAAATCCTGGAACCAAGGCAACCAAAGAGGTGGTGTTGCAGGTAGAGGAAAAGGTTGTGGTCGAAATCCAGACAAGAGTCATATTATGTGTTACAATTGTGAGAAGCATGGTCATTATTCTAGTGATTGTCTAGAAAAGCAGAAGAATCAAGAAACGGATGCAAAGCTGGTGAAACCATGAAGAAGAAGAGATGTTGCTGATGGTTACAATGAGAAATGAAGAGAGATTTAAGGACCAGTGGTACTTGGAATTTGGATGGTCATCACACATGTCTGGAAGGAAAGATTGGTTTGTCAACATAAATACCTCAATGAAGAACATGGTGAAATTTGCAAATGACAATACTCTAGAAGCTGAAGGTGTTGGTGATATTCTGATTATGAGGAAAGATGGCAAGAGGTCGGTAATTTCAAATGTGATGTACATATCAAACATGAAGAGCAATTTGCTCAGTATATAGAAGTTATTCGAAAATAACTACAAGATATCGATCGAAGACAAGATGATGAGAGTTCTCGACTAAAATGGAAGATTGATCTTGAAGGCTCCAATGTCTCATAATAGAACCTTCAAGATTGAGCTTAATGTGATGGAGTATAAATGCCTTGCAACAGCAGCCAGCAGAGATGAGTGGATATGACATTATAGACTTGGTCATCTAAATTTCAAAGACATAAGAGATTTGAAGAGAAGAAATATGGTTTCAGGATTACCAGAAATCGGTATTCCAACTGAAGTGTGTGAAGAATGCATGCAGGAAAAGCAGCACAAGAACAACTTCAGTAAGGATGCAGAAAGCAGGTCGAAGGAAATTCTTGAAGTCATATACTCTGATATATGTGGTCATATCCATGTGGATTGGATACGAGGTAACAAATACTTTATTACATTCATAGATGATTTCAGTCGAAAACTGTGGGCTTACCTGATCAAGAAGAAAAGTGAAGTGATCGAGGTATTTGCCAAGTTTAAATCTATGGTCGAAATACAAAGCGGTCGAAAGCTCAAGATTATGAGGAATGACGGTGGTAGAGAATATGTGTCGAAAGACTTTGACGCATTATGTGCAAAAGAAGGGATTGTGCATGAGTCAGTGTCACCCTACACTCCATAGCAGAATGGATTCACATAAAGGAAGAATAGAATTATCATGAATATGGTGAGAAGTATGTTGAAAGGCAAGCATCTACCTAAATAATTATTGGGAGAAGTTGTATCGACTCCAACATATATCCTGAATAGATGTCCGACGAAGAAGCTAAAAGGAATCACGCCAGAAGAATATTGGTCTGGTGTCAAGCCTAGCTTGATTCATCTGAAGGTGTCTGGATCTATAACACATAGACATGTTCCAGATCAGTTGAGAAGAAAACTTGATGACAAGTCATGTCAGATGATCCTGATAGGATATAATTCGACTGGAGGATACAAGTTGTTCGACCTAGTGAACAAGCAAGTGGTGATCAGCATGGACGTGATCATATATAAGCTTAAGGAATGGGATTAGACTGAGAATGTTAAGAAGGATTTAGTGAGAATCTTATATGATGAACCAGCTAGTGAAGTCGAAAGAGAAGTTCAATAAGAAGTCAGAGGTGAAGTAGGCCCGAGTAGACCTCAAAGAATAAGACACATGCCTGCAAGGTTTTAAAAATGTGTGATTACATCAGATGATGTGGTCAATGAAAAAGGTGAGCTGGTACATGTAACACCCTTCTAAATACCCCAAATATTTAATTAAAACAACAGCATATAAATCAATATCAGAGTAATCATGCACCAAGGGTGTCACATAATACTTCACATAATTCACCGTAAAAATCAGTCATGCTCATTATTTAATCCAACATAAACACTTCTTTAAAAATTCGCAGCGGATAGAAACATTCAACATCTGTAATATCTTAAAATTAACATTTATTCAACCAATAAAACATCCCGTCCCGATGTTACATCTATCAGAGCATGACCCACTAAAACCACTCTAGACTTCAAGCACTAGCTTCTACTCAACTCACTGCTCGTTACCTGAAAAATATAACTGTAAGGGTGAGTTCCTCAATCGATATAACAAATATTATAAATCATCATGTTATGTTAAGTAACTTTACACGTTAATCACCCACATCATATCATGCATTCGGTAGCAGCATATTCAACTCAACATCATATTCAAACACAACGTAAATGCAACTCAAATGAGACTCGACTCTTCATGCATGTGGTACCATTTGGAGTAAAACTCCCAACTTAAAATCATTGCCAGTTTAGTGGGCATCAAGGCATAAGCCTTCAACTTTCAACTTAAAATTTTTTGCCAATCCAGGCCAACGTGGTGTGAGCAAAAGCCCCATAATTTTGCCAATCCAGGCCAACGTGGTGTGAGCAAAAGCCCCGACTTAATGCATATGAATGTATATGGCATGTACGACTTGAAAGTTCCACAACATAATAACAACGACAACATAACAGCTCTTTCAGCAACAACAACTTAAAAATCAACTTTGGCTCATCAGCCTACAACTCAGCATTTCCAACAAAACAACTTATATTCAACTTTGGCTCATCAGCCTACAACTTAATATTTTCCACAAAAACAACTTATCAACATATTTGCATCAACATTTCGCAACATAGACTCCACGAATTTATTTATCACAATTGGATACAATAGGCCAATCACCAATTACCCTTACATCACAAAAATCAACCATTTTTACATACTGCAACAGTGTTAACCGGTTAACGCTATAGGTTAACCGGTTAACGCAGGAAAAATTACACTTCCAGGCAAAACGCAACAGTGTTAACCGGTTAACGCTATAGGTTAACCGGTTAACGCAGGCAAAACTCAACATTTTTCACAATTTATAACAGTGTTAACCGGTTAACACCCTGGGTTAACCGGTTAACGCAGGCGAAACAGCAGTTCCTGCGCTAACACAAGGCAGAATGCAGAGTTTCCGCATTTTCCGCCGTTGGAGGACTTCCGGACCTCCGATTCAACTTCCGTAAAAAGCTATACGCTCAGAAATTCACAATACACTCAAACACAAATTCAATTTCAGCTTTAATACAACTTATTCAACATAATTTCTCAGCATTCTAAATCCCAATTAGGGTCAATCGACGGCTTATCACTACCCATTACATGTTAATCGATAATACCCATTAAACGACGATAAACCCCCCTTACCTTAACAATCCGGCAACTCTTCGAGCTTCAAGCTTTTCCGTTCTCCAACCTTTGCTCTACAGCTCCTTCTCTTGCCCTTTTCCTCTTTCACGATGCTTCTCTGCTTTTTCACGTAAAACCCTTCTGTTCCAAAATGAGACTCTTTCTCTTATTTCCAACTTATATATTTTCCAAATAATCATTACTCCAAATAATAATAATAATAATCCAATAATTCAACTTTATTTAATTAAATTAATAAAATAATATTAACTCAATTAAATAATTCTCTTATTTTAATCGGGGTGTTACAACTCTCCCCCACTAAAAGAGTTTTCGTCCTCGAAAACATACCTCAAGCAAATAACTCCGGATAAGACTCCTTCATCTGACCCTCCGGTTCCCAAGTCACATTGCCACCTGCTGGTCCTCCCCAAGCTACCTTCACCAAGGCAATCTCTTTACCCCGCAACTGCTTCAACTCTCGATCCTCGATCCTCATAGGTGATGTTTCAACAGTCAGGTTATCTCTCACCTGTACATCATCTACTTGGACTACATGCGACGGATCATGAATGTACCTCCTCAACTGAGACACATGAAAAACCTCATGCAGATTCGCAAGTGACGGCGGTAAAGCGACACGATAGGCTACCTCTCCTATCCTCTCTAAAACCTGATAAGGACCAATAAATCGAGGTGTCAACTTCTTCGACTTCAAAGCCCGACCAACACCTGTTATCGGAGTAACACGAAGAAACACATGATCTCCCTCTTGAAACTCAAGTGACTTCCTCCTCTTATCATGATAACTCTTCTGACGACTCTGAGCAATTCTCATCTTCTCCTGAATCATCTTAATCTTTTCCGTAGTTTGTTGAACAATTTCCGGTCCGACCACAACACTCTCACCGGACTCACACCAACATAACGGTGTCCGACATCTCCTACCATACAAAGCTTCAAACGGCGCCATACCAATGCTCGAATGAAAACTATTGTTGTAGGTAAACTCAATCAACGGTAAATAACAATCCCAACCACCTCCTTTTTCCAAAACACAAGCTCTCAAAAGATCTTCTAATGACTGAATCGTCCTCTCAGTCTGACCGTCAGTTTGCGGATGATATGCAGAACTCAATCTCAGCTTAGTTCCCAAAGCTCTCTGCAAACCTTCCCAGAACTTCGATGTAAATCTAGGATCTCTGTCCGAAACAATACTCGACGGAATACCATGCAAACTTACAATCTTCTCAATATACAACTCAGCCAATTTTTCTAACGGATAATCCATTCTAATCGGAATGAAATGAGCCGACTTTGTCAATCTGTCAACAATCACCCAAATAGCTTCAAAATTCTTAATTGTCCTCGGTAACCCAGAAACAAAATCCATACCAATACTATCCCACTTCCACTCTGGAATAGCCAACGGTTGCATTAGCCCAGACGGCTTCTGATGCTCAATCTTTGACTTCTGACAAGTCAAACAAGAATAAACAAAGCTCGCGATTTCTCTTTTCATTCCCGGCCACCAAAATAACTTCTTCAAATCATGATACATCTTCGTAGCTCCAGGATGAATACTCAGACCACTACGATGTCCTTCCTCAAGAATACTCTTCTTAAGCTCGGTAACATCCGGAATACACACCCGACTACCAAACTTCAAAATACCATTCTCATCAACTCTGAATTCGCCACCTTGACCTTGATTCACTAGAGTCAACTTATCAACCAAAAGCATATCAGATTTCTGACCCTCTCTGATCTCATCCAGAATACCACTTGTCAACTTCAACATTCCCAATTTAACACTATTGTGAGTACTCTCACACACCAAACTCAAGTCTCTAAACTGCTCAATTAAATCCAATTCCTTAACCATTAACATAGACATATGTAATGATTTCCGACTCAATGCATCAGCCACTACGTTTGCTTTACCCGGATGGTAATTCAAACCAAAGTCATAATACTTCAGAAATTCTAACCATCTTCTCTGCCTCATATTCAGCTCTTTCTGATCAAACAAATACTTTAAACTTTTATGGTCACTGAAAACCTCAAATCTTGACCCGTACAAGTAATGTCTCCATAACTTCAGAACAAACACCACAGCTGCCAACTCTAAATCGTGCGTCGGATAGTTCCTCTCATGAACCCTCAGCTGTCTTGAAGCATAAGCTATAACCTGCTTATTCTGCATCAACACGCCACCCAAACCCAACAATGAAGCATCACAGTAAACCTCAAATGGTTCCGACGGACTCGGTAGTATCAGAATAGGAGCAGTAGTCAATCTTCTCTTTAGCTCTTGGAAACCTTCTTCACATTTTGAGTCCCAAACAAACGCTTGCCCCTTTCTAGTCAACATCGTCAACGGTAACGCCAACTTAGAAAATCCCTCAATGAACTTCCTATAATAACCAGCCAAACCAAGAAAACTTCGAATCTCAGCAACAGACTTCGGAGCTCCCCACTTAGATACCGCTTCTATCTTAGAAGGATCAACAGCCACACCACCTCTTGAAATCACATGACCAAGAAAACTTACCTCTCCTAACCAAAATTCGCACTTGGACAATTTAGCAAATAACTTCTTTTCTCGTAGGACTTCTAAAACCACTCTCAAATGTTCAGCATGCTCTTCTTCAGATTTCGAATACACCAAAATATCATCAATAAACACCACAACAAACTTGTCTAGGTACGGATGGAAAATCCTATTCATATACTCCATAAATACTCCAGGTGCATTAGTCACACCAAAAGGCATTACAGAATACTCATAATGTCCATACCTTGTTCTGAAAGCAGTCTTCTGAATATCCTCTGTTTTCACACGGATCTGATGATACCCAGATCTCAAATCTATTTTACTGAACACACTTGCACTAACCAACTGATCCATCAAATCATCAATCCTCGGCAAAGGATACCGATTCTTGATCGTCACTTTATTCAGTTGCCTGTAGTCCACACACAACCTCATAGTACCTTCTTTCTTCTTAACCAATAGCACTGGTGCACCCCACGGTGACACACTCGGACGAATAAATTTCTTATCCAACAGGTCTTCCAACTGACTCTTCAATTCAGCCAACTCAACAGCAGACATACGGTACGGAGCCATCGATATCGGCCTAGTACCAGGTACCAAGTCAATAGAGAACTCCACTTCACGCTCTGGCGGCAATTCATTCACTTCTTCCGGAAACACATCAGGAAAATCACACACCACGGCTAGATTGCCAATCACCAGTTTATCCTTAGCCTCCAAAGTTGCTAACAGCATAAACAACTCTGCCCCATCAACTACTTCTTCATTCACTTGCCTTGCTGATAGAAACAAACTCTTTCCTTCTTCCATCCCAGGAAAAATCACAGTCTTATCAAAACAGTTGATAGAAACTCGGTTAAACACCAACCAGTTCATTCCCAAGATAACATCAATCTGCACTAACGGAAGACACACAAGGTCTATCCCAAAGTCTCTACCAAAAATACTCAAAGGACAACTCAAACAAACTGAAGTAGTAGTCACTGAACCCTTCGCAGGAGTATCAATTACCATACTACCAAACATCTCAGATATCTCTAACTTAAGTTTCACAGCACAATCCAAAGATATAAAGGAATGAGTCGCACCTGTGTCAATAATAGCTACAAGAGGAAAGCCATTAATATAACACGTACCTCGGATCAAAGGATCATCTGCAGAAGTCTCAGAACCCGATAAAGCAAAGACCTTGCCTCCTGACTGATTCCCTTTCTTCGGCTTCTGACACTGACTTCCAATATGCCCTTCTTCGCCACAATTAAAACAAATCACTTCCTTGTGCTTGCAATCAGCTATTGCATGACCAATCTTACCACAGCGAAAACACCTCTTTACTTCAGCAGTGCATACATTACTCTTATGACCAGCCTGACCACACTTGAAGCAAACTATACCAGTAGGAGCACCTCCCCCACTAGCTCTCTGAGCCGGAGCAGCTCTTTGTCTCCCTTTTCCAGCTGGAACATCATACGGCTTGCCACGGTTTTGATGTTGCTTGCCTCTGCGGTCACTGACAATCTTGTAATGAGCATTATTGTCTTCTTCAAATATCCTGCAGCTATCAACCAAATCAGTAAAAATGCGTATCTTCTGATACCCAACAGCCTTCTTAATTTCAGAGCGCAGTCCATTCTCAAACTTGATGCACTTCGAAAATTCAGCACCACCACCAGTGTAATGAGGATAAAATTTGGACAGCTCCACAATTTCGCAGCATAATCAGTGACAGACATGTTTCCTTGCTTCAGCTCAAGGAATTCAATTTCCTTCTTACCACGGACATCTTCCGGATAATACTTTCTCAGGAATTCCCTACGGAATACATCCCAAGTAATGACTTCACCTGCCGCGGTCAATCTCTCGTGAGTCTCTAGCCACCAGTCATCAGCTTCGACTGCTAGCATGTGAGTACCATACCGAACCTTCTGAGCTGGAGTGCAATCCATAACACGGAAGATTCTCTCAATCTCTTTCAACCATCCTAAGGCTGCATCTGGATCATGCTTCCCTTTAAACACCGGCGGATTCTCTCTCTGAAAAGTCGCCAAGCTACGTGATCCAGCATCACCACCAGCATTTGGCAAGTTCTGCACCGCTTGTGCCATTGCTTGCATTGCGGCAGCCATTGCAGCGTCATTCCTTCCAGCCATTTCAACTTAACAATACAACACAACTTAACGTTAGATTAATAACAATTACACAATTGTTAGACAGTAACGACACGACAACTGGCCGGACAGACCAACCTGCTCTGATACCACTAATGTAACACCCTTCTAAATACCCCAAATATTTAATTAAAACAACAGCATATAAATCAATATCAGAGTAATCATGCACCAAGGGTGTCACATAATACTTCACATAATTCACCGTAAAAATCAGTCATGCTCATTATTTAATCCAACATAAACACTTCTTTAAAAATTCGCAGCGGATAGAAACATTCAACATCTGTAATATCTTAAAATTAACATTTATTCAACCAATAAAACATCCCGTCCCGATGTTACATCTATCAGAGCATGACCCACTAAAACCACTCTAGACTTCAAGCACTAGCTTCTACTCAACTCACTGCTCGTTACCTGAAAAATATAACTGTAAGGGTGAGTTCCTCAATCGATATAACAAATATTATAAATCATCATGTTATGTTAAGTAACTTTACACGTTAATCACCCACATCATATCATGCATTCGGTAGCAGCATATTCAACTCAACATCATATTCAAACACAACGTAAATGCAACTCAAATGAGACTCGACTCTTCATGCATGTGGTACCATTTGGAGTAAAACTCCCAACTTAAAATCATTGCCAGTTTAGTGGGCATCAAGGCATAAGCCTTCAACTTTCAACTTAAAATTTTTTGCCAATCCAGGCCAACGTGGTGTGAGCAAAAGCCCCATAATTTTGCCAATCCAGGCCAACGTGGTGTGAGCAAAAGCCCCGACTTAATGCATATGAATGTATATGGCATGTACGACTTGAAAGTTCCACAACATAATAACAACGACAACATAACAGCTCTTTCAGCAACAACAACTTAAAAATCAACTTTGGCTCATCAGCTTACAACTCAGCATTTCCAACAAAACAACTTATATTCAACTTTGGCTCATCAGCCTACAACTTAATATTTTCCACAAAAATAACTTATCAACATATTTGCATCAACATTTCGCAACATAGACTCCACGAATTTATTTATCACAATTGGATACAATAGGCCAATCACCAATTACCCTTACATCACAAAAATCAACCATTTTTACATACTGCAACAGTGTTAACCGGTTAACGCTATAGGTTAACCGGTTAACGCAGGAAAAATTACACTTCCAGGCAAAACGCAACAGTGTTAACCGGTTAACGCTATAGGTTAACCGGTTAACGCAGGCAAAACTCAACATTTTTCACAATTTATAACAGTGTTAACCGGTTAACACCCTGGGTTAACCGGTTAACGCAGGCGAAACAGCAGTTCCTGCGCTAACACAAGGCAGAATGCAGAGTTTCCGCATTTTCCGCCGTTGGAGGACTTCCGGACCTCCGATTCAACTTCCGTAAAAAGCTATACGCTCAGAAATTCACAATACACTCAAACACAAATTCAATTTCAGCTTTAATACAACTTATTCAACATAATTTCTCAGCATTCTAAATCCCAATTAGGGTCAATCGACGGCTTATCACTACCCATTACATGTTAATCGATAATACCCATTAAACGACGATAAACCCCCCTTACCTTAACAATCCGGCAACTCTTCGAGCTTCAAGCTTTTCCGTTCTCCAACCTTTGCTCTACAGCTCCTTCTCTTGCCCTTTTCCTCTTTCACGATGCTTCTCTGCTTTTTCACGTAAAACCCTTCTGTTCCAAAATGAGACTCTTTCTCTTATTTCCAACTTATATATTTTCCAAATAATCATTACTCCAAATAATAATAATAATAATCCAATAATTCAACTTTATTTAATTAAATTAATAAAATAATATTAACTCAATTAAATAATTCTCTTATTTTAATCGGGGTGTTACAGTACACCATGCTTTCTATGTAGATGTTAAACCAATCAATGCAGCTGAGACATTGAAAGATTCGAAGTGGGTGAAAGCAATGAACGAAGAACTGAAGTCAATCAAAGTCAACAACACTTGGTCATTTGTCGAATTTCCCCAAGACAAGAAGGCAATCGATGTGAAGTGGATATACAAGGTGAAGTTGAATCCCAAAGGAGAAGTGACTCGACACAAGGCGAGACTTGTGGAGAAAGGATTTCTTCAGAAATAAGGAATCGACTTCGACAAAGTTTTTGCACCTGTTGCTAGGATCGAAACAATCAGGTTGGTTGTTGGTCTAGCAAACGTGAAAAACTGACAGATGTGTCAGATGGATGTGAAATACGCATTCCTGAATGACCCCTTAGAAGAAGAAGTTTATGTTTCACAACCAGTCGGGTTTGTGAAAAAAGGCGAAGAAAGAAAGGTGTACAGGCTGTGCAAAGCTCTGTATGGACTTAAACAAGCTCCAAGAGCTTGGAACAAGAAGATATATGGCTTTCTAAGGGAGAAGGAATTTGTAAAGTGCACAACTGAACTTGGAGTATATTTAAGAATAAGCAATAACAAGTAGCTGCAAGAAGGAGATCGAAGACTTCAAAGGTGATCTCAACAAGAATTTGAAATGTCAGATTTGGGTGACATTTCATATTTCTTTGGAATAAAATTCTACAAGAGTGGTAGAGGTTTGATGATGCATCAAAGAAGGTATGCAGACGAAATACTCAAGATATTTGAGATGCAAGACTGCAACCCAACTTTGACTTCAGCTGATCCTAGATTACAACTGTCGAAAGATTCAGATGAAGATGATGTCGACCTCATCCAATATAGAAGACTTATTGGGTCACTTCGATACCTTTGTCACACAAGGTCTGACTTACCATACAGTGTATATATGGTGAGTAGATTCATGCAGAAGCCAAAGGTATCACATCTAGTAGTGGCGAAGAGGATAATAAGGTATCTAAAAGAAACTCTCGACTATGGAATTTTGTTTCCCGCAGCTGAAGAAGGAAAAGATGCAAACTAGTGGGATACACCGACTCAAGTTGGTGTAGTGATGTTGAGGATCAAAAATCCACAGTTAGTTATGTGTTTATGCTAGATGGTGCATCAGTTGCTTGGAGTTCGAGAAAGGAGACAGTAGTGGCATTATCCTCGTGCGAAGCAGAATACATAGTTCTTTCCCTTTGTGCATGTCAAGCAACGTGGATGGTGAATCTGGTGGAAGAGATAACAACGAAGAGTCATGGAGCAATTACCAAGAAGACCGACAACATGTCAGCTATCAATCTGGAGAAGAATTCGATAGCACATGGTTAAAGCAAGCACATCAAAATGAGGTTTCATTATCTTCGAGAGTAGGTAGTAAATGTGAAGATGAATTTGGAACACTGTAGAACTGAGAATCAGATTGCAGACATCATGACAAAGGGAGTGCATGTCGAAGTGCTCAGAAGAATAAGATCTATGATGAATGTAGATAGCTTAGACACAATGAATTATGTGGTGTGTTGAATTATAATTCCTTGTGTCGAAACAAGTTGCTCGACAAAACAAGGATGTTTCGAATAGCCTAGTGTGTCGAGTTGTATTAGTGTGTCGAAGTATATTGCTTCATATAGGATTTTGACTTAGGCCTATTTTATAGTAGTGTTAACTATTTTGGGCTTCTATAGTTTTGGTATTTGGCTTAGGGAGTAAGCTAACCTAAATCTATAAATAGAGGAAGTAACCGTTATTCTTAAGAAGGAGAACTCATAACATTGTATTCACAGAATTTTGCAGTTGCAAAATAAATAAAGAAGTTTTCCACAGGTTGTGGGCAGAGAGAAAACTCTGCAGAAAATACTCTTCTTCTTCTCCAATGTTCTTTTCTTTCTTTCTCAATCGTTCTTTTCTTTTCATTGTCATTGCATGGGCAATAACAATCTTGTTCATCAAGATTGATAGAAATTCTCCATAGGTTATGGTGGATTTCTAACAGGAAAATGATGGAAATCATAATATTGATGAAGATAGCAGTACATGTTTTCTTTTGAGTTCAAGTTTGAAAAAAGAGAAAGAAAGTGGTAGAAAATAAAAATAGATTAGTTTACACAGTCAATGTTTATTTTGATAAGGTAATTATACCAATTTTCTTTGCTTTATATTTAGGGATTGGAATGTAGTCTTGAAGCATCTTTAAGTAATTTTCAACAATCTGGAACCAAAAATAAAAACATAACATTATGAGAATTTTTTTAGATTTTTTTTTTGTTTTGATTTAAGGATTAAAATAAATATTTTGATGTTTTTATGATATAATAATATTAAATTAATTAAATAATTTATAGTAAAATAAAACTTAATAAATAATGATATGTACTTTAAGCCTTGACACATCATTAAGTATTTTGTCAATCTGATAATGACACATCATCATTATTAGTGTCATGTCACTAAAAATTGGCCTCATGTGAGTAGGGGGATTAAAATTCTAAGATAAATTTGAAAAAGGGACTAAAACCCTGGATTTTAAAATGGGGGGGACTAAAACCCAAAAAAAAAGGAATATATGAGGATCAATGTTGGAATTAAGTCTTTATTTTTTTTAATTTTATATTTAATATAATTTCCTGGTTGGACTAACAACCGAGGTTTAATATTATTTCCTGGGTTGGACTGACAACCGAAGGGAGAATATTTTTTTTATTTATAATTAACGAATCTTTGGCGTCTATTTATAAAGTTACAACGATCAAGACGTTGTCAACTCACCAATCCACATGAAACTCATACCAACCAATTAGAACGTAAATACCACAACGGTTTATCTTGGATGCAGAGTCCAGAAATGCAAACATTGTTAATGAAAACATTGATAATGAAAGCATTGCATGAAGTACAACACCATTCACTAAAATGGGTTTCAAAATAAAGAAATGTTTCAAGGTTGGTTCATTCATGTATCTTTTCTTGTCATTGCTAAAATTATTTTCTTAAATGGATGCTTATTTAAAATGATTGATGTTAGTTAGGAAATAATGGATGTTGGTTGGTTGATTGGTTAGTCGTTGTTGTTACAAATTATCTTGCTTAGGAACCATAGTTGATCGAATATTGTAGGTTGTGAGATGTAATGGTGGAGTTCAACTTCCAGTATGGTGAGAGAGAGACTAACCTGCAAAGTTAGCACTCCAAAGTCCAACTCGGTGTGTAAATAACATGAGTGAATGTAGTTTAAATTTGAATGTTACCTGGAAAATAATGCGCTTTCTCTTTATATAGTAGATCAGTTATAACAATTTTCTTATCATCAGGCATAAGATGTAGAGAGTTGTTGGATGTTTCATGGATTCAGATCGCATGTGGACTAACCCAGGATAACACTACTACCATGCAATTGACTTGGTGAATCGTTGCATTCTTTGGATTACGGTTGCCGAGTCTTTTGCCTGGCCCAAAACAGTCCCCCCCCTAAGCCATTGCTTATACTTTATAGTCTGATGGATTTTTCGCATTTGACCTTTCATGTTGGCTATAACCCAGCTTGAGTGGAAAGAAAATAGGTGATATTGATGTTATTGGGAATTCAGGCCTAAATGTTCCACATGCTTCAGATGTCTTTTCATGTTTTTATCATACTGATCTTGGGAAACCAAAGTACTTGAGTGTTTTCTTGAGGCAATCTAGGTTGTTAATATTTCTTATTATCTTTCTTTTTAGAAAATCATTATGCCATCTCTGAGGAGTCAGTTGTACAGTTTCTTGATGTAACACCCCGATAAAAATATGATAATTATTTAAATTAAGTTAATAGTATATTTATTAATTTAATTAAATAATTAGATTATTATTGGAATAATAAGTTGGAATATATATAAAGAGTTCCATTTGGTAAAAAGGGTTTTTTCGCGTGAAAACCAGAGAAGCGACAGAAAGTGGAAAAGGGCAAAGAGAGAGAGCAAGAGAGCAAGGGTTGAAGAAGGGAAAAGCTTGAAGGTCAAAGAAGATTTGCCGGATTAACTCAGGTAAGGGGGGTTTATCGTCGTTTAATGGGTATTATGGGTTAACATGTAATGGGTAGTAATAAGCCATTGAATTGACCCTAATTGGGATGTTGAATGCTGAAAAATTGAGATGAATAAGTTATGTTAAAGCTGTAATTGAATCTGTAATTGGATGAGTCTTGATTTTCCGAAAGTGTAGCTTTTTACGGAATTGAAATCGGAGGTCCGGAAGTCCTCCAACGGCGGAAAATGCGGAGAATTCTGCATTCTGCTTCGTGTTAGCGCAGGAACAGCTTTCTGTCTTGCGTTAACCGGTTAACCCAGGGTGTTAACCGGTTAACACTGTTATGAATTGTGAAATATTGCTGTCTGTCTTGCGTTAACCGGTTAACCCAGGGTGTTAACCGGTTAACACTGTTGTGAATTGCCAGGAAGCGTGTTCTGTGTTGCGTTAACCGGTTAACCCAGGGCGTTAACCGGTTAACACTGTGTGAAAAGTGAAAAATTTATATTTAAATGTGGTGTGCATGTTTGATGTTTGGCCTATATTGGCGTATGATATAATAGGGATCATTTCCCGTTGTTTTGAGCGGTATGGGTATTAGTAGAGCGTGCTAATACTGTGATTGATTATGTGGCATGATATGATTATGTGATAAATATGTGGATGGTGTATGATTGTATGCATAATGCTGTGGATGTATCTATTATGTATGCAATTGTGAATGGCCTGTTTATGGCTTAGAGTGTGAGCATATGTCCATTGTGGATGATTGTTGATGTTTGCATGACTAAGTGATTTAGCTTGCATATTGTGGCCTTTATGGTGGTAGCTAATTCCCATGGTGAGGAATTAGTGAGTGAGTTATTGTGGATTGTTGTTGATGTTTGCATGCTAGGTGATTAGCGTGCATAGCATAGCCCTTGGGGTGGTAGCTAATTCCCATGGTGAGGAATTAGTGAGCGAGTCACTAGGTCTCAAATGAGTGGGACTAGTGAGCTTGGTAGCCGTATCTGGATTTGATCGATGAGGTTGAACTATATGTTCACGAATAGTCGGTACCGCATGCATGGAGTCTCATTGCATAATGTATGTATTGTGTATAATATGAATGGATGTGTTCCAATATTATACGTGTGTTTTGATGTTTATGTTGAGCATGATTATGAGTATGAGTTGATGTTGCCGTTACTGAATGTGTGATATGATTAGGGTGATGAGATGTGTTCATTTACTTAGCATTACATGATATTTTATAATGCTTATTATATCGATTGAGGAACTCACCCTTACAACTATGTTTCAGGTAACGTGCAGTGATTGAGTAGAAGCTAGTCCTTGGAGTCTAGTGTAGTTCCTTAGTGAGTCATGCTCTGGTAGATGTAACATCGGGACGGGATGTTTTGCCTTGTTTTCGGTTTGGTTGTTGAATAACCTTACATGTAATGTGTTACATGTTTTGCATGTTGTTGTTAATTTCTATCCGCTGCGAATTATGCAAATGTTTATTTTGATGAATAAATGAGCATGACGAGTTAAATTGGAACATGGTGTGAAGTGTCAAGTGTGACACCCTTAAATTGCATATATACTCTGATTTATGTTTGGTTGTTTTAATTATTTATTGGGGTATTTTAGAAGGGTGTTACATTAGTGGTATCAGAGCATAGTCGGTCGAGTCGAGTCGTAATTATTCTGTTTCCCTGTACGGGATAGGTGTTGTGTAACCCTATCAGTACTTATTGTTTTAGCTTGTTGGGCTTTCAGAATAGAGATGGCTGGAAGAGGTAGAGACGATGCTGCGATTGCTGAGGCTCTGGGTATGCTAGCTGGAGTACTTGGAGGAAATCCGAATGTTGTGGGACTGGGAGCTGCTCGTCAACTGAGTGAGTTCCAGAAGAACAATCCTCCAATGTTCAAGGGAGCATACGATCGAGATGGTGCTCAGAAGTGGTTGAAGGAGATCGAGAGGATCTTCCGAGTGATTGAGTGTGCCGATAACCAGAAGGTCAGGTTCGGTACGCATATGCTATCAGAGGAAGCAGATGATTGGTGGGTTGCTACCCGCACTGAGTTGGAAACTGCTGGGAATGCTGAGATCACTTGGGCGGTGTTCAGAGAGAGATTCCTGAGGAAGTACTTTCCAGAGGATGTCAGAGGAAAGAAAGAGATAGAGTTCTTAGAATTGAAGCAAGGCAACCGGTCTGTTACTGAGTATGCTGCTAAGTTCACAGAGCTGTCGAAGTATTACACTCCCTATGATGAGGCTACTGGGGAATTTTCAAAATGTGTGAAGTTTGAGAACGGGTTACGTCCCGAGATCAAGCAGGCTATTGGGTATCAGCGGATCAGAGTGTTTTCTGACTTGGTTGACTGTTGCAGGATTTTTGAACAGGATACCAAGGCCAGAGCGGAGAGCTATCAGCAGAGCGTTGATAGGAAAGGCAAGAATCAGAATGATCGTGGGAAGCCGTATGCAGCTGGCAAGGGTTTCCAGAGACAGAGTGGGATGAGGAGAACTAGTGGGGGAGACTCCAGTGCCCCTGCTAAGTGTTTCAGATGTGGTTAGGCTGGACATCGTATCCATGAGTGTACCAGTACTGAGAAGAAGTGTTTCAAGTGTGGCAAAGGTGGTCACTTGGCTGCAGAGTGCCGGTTGAAGACTGTGACTTGTTTCAACTGTGGAGAGGTGGGTCATATCAGTCCACAGTGTCCTAAGCCGAAGAAAGAGAACCAGTCGGGAGGCAAGGTCTTTGCTTATTCGGGTTCTGAGACTTTTGCAGATGATCGTTTGATCCGAGGTACGTGTTATATTAATGGCTTTCCTCTTGTAGCTATTATTGACACAGGTGCGACTCATTCCTTTATATCTTTGGATTGTGTTGTGAAACTTAAATTAGAGATATCTGAGATGCATGGGGGTATGGTGATTGATACTCCTGCGAAGGGTTCAGTGACTACTACTTCAGTTTGTTTAAATTGCCCTTTGAGTATTTTTGGTAGAGACTTTGGGATGGACCTCGTGTGTCTTCCACTAGTGCAGATTGATGTTATCTTGGGTATGAACTGGTTGGTGTTTAACCGAGTTTATATCAACTGTTTTGATAAGACTGTGATATTTCCTGAGATTGAGGAAGGAAAGAGTTTGTTTCTGTCAACAAGGCAGGTGAATGAGGCAGTAGCAGATGGGGCAGAGTTGTTTATGCTGTTAGCGACTTTGGAGGCTAAAGATAAACTGGTGATTTGCGATCTAGCCGTGGTGTGTGATTTTCCTGACGTGTTTCCTGAAGAAGTGCATGAATTACCGACAGAGCGTGAAGTTGAGTTCTCGATTGATTTGGTACCTGGTACTAGGCCGATATCGATGGCTCCGTACCGTATGTCTGCTGTTGAGTTAACTGAATTGAAGAGTCAGCTGGAAGATCTGTTGGATAAGAAATTTATTCGTCCGAGTGTGTCACCGTGGGGTGCACCAGTGTTATTGGTTAAGAAGAAAGAAGGCACTATGAGGTTGTGTGTGGACTACAGGCAACTGAATAAAGTGACGATCAAGAATCGGTATCCTTTGCCGAGGATTGATGATTTGATGGATCAGTTGGTTGGTGCGAGTGTGTTCAGCAAAATAGACTTGAGATCTGGGTATCATCAGATACGTGTGAAAACTGAGGATATTCAGAAGACTGCTTTCAGAACAAGGTATGGACATTATGAGTATTCTGTAATGCCTTTTGGTGTGACTAATGCGCCTGGGGTATTTATGGAGTATATGAATAGGATTTTTCATCCGTACCTAGACAAGTTTGTTGTGGTGTTTATTGACGATATTTTGGTGTATTCGAAATCTGAAGAAGAGCATGCTGAACATTTGAGAGTGGTTTTAGAAGTTCTACGAGAAAAGAAGTTATTTGCTAAACTGTCCAAGTGTGAATTTTGGTTAGAAGAGGTTAGTTTTCTTGGTCATGTGGTTTCAAGAGGTGGTGTTGCTGTTGATCCTTCTAAGATAGAAGCGGTATCTAAGTGGGAAGCTCCGAAGTCAGTTTCTGAGATAAGGAGTTTTCTTGGACTTGCAGGCTATTATAGGAAATTCATTGAGGGATTTTCTAAGTTGGCGTTACCGTTGACGATGTTGACTAGAAAGGGGCAAGCGTTTGTTTGGGACTCAAAATGTGAAGAAGGTTTCCAAGAGTTAAAGAGAAGGTTAACTACTGCTCCTAGTCTGATATTACCAAGTCCGTCAGAACCATTTGAGGTTTACTGTGATGCTTCATTGTTGGGTTTGGGTGGTGTTTTGATGCAGAAGAAGCAGGTTGTAGCTTATGCTTCGAGACAACTGAAGGTTCATGAGAGGAACTATCCGACGCACGATTTAGAGTTGGCAGCTGTGGTATTTGTTCTGAAGTTATGGAGGCATTACTTGTACGGGTCAAGATTTGAGGTTTTCAGTGACCATAAAAGTTTAAAGTATTTGTTTGATCAGAAAGAGCTGAATATGAGACAGAGAAGATGGTTAGAGTTTCTGAAGGATTATGACTTTGGTTTGAATTACCATCCGGGTAAAGCAAACGTAGTGGCTGATGCATTGAGTCGGAAATCATTGCATATGTCTATGTTAATGGTTAAGGAATTGGATTTAATTGAGCAGTTTAGAGACTTGAGTTTGGTGTGTGAGAGTACTCACAATAGTGTTAAATTGGGAATGTTGAAGTTAACGAGTGGTATTCTGGATGAGATTAGAGAGGGTCAGAAATCCGATGTGCTTTTGGTTGATAAGCTGACTCTAGTGAATCAAGGTCAAGGTGGTGAATTCAGAGTTGATGAGAATGGTGTTTTGAAATTTGGTAAGCGGGTGTGTATTCCGGATGTTACCGAACTTAAGAAGAGTATTCTTGAGGAAGGACATTGTAGTGGCCTGAGTATTCATCCTGGGGCTACGAAGATGTATCATGATTTGAAAAAGTTATTTTGGTGGCCGGGAATGAAAAGAGAAATTGCGAGTTTTGTTTATTCCTGTTTGACTTGTCAGAAGTCAAAGATTGAGCATCAGAAGCCGTCTGGGCTAATGCAACCGTTGGCTATTCCAGAGTGGAAGTGGGATAGTATCAGTATGGATTTTGTTGCTGGTTTACCGAGGACAATTAAGAATTTTGAAGCTATTTGGGTGATTGTTGACAGATTGACAAAATCGGCTCATTTCATTCCGATCAGAATGGATTATCCGTTAGAGAGATTAGCTGAGTTGTATATTGAGAAAATTGTAAGTTTGCATGGTATTCCGTCGAGTATTGTTTCGGACAGAGATCCTAGATTTACATCGAAGTTCTGGGAAGGTTTGCAGAGGGCTTTGGGAAATAAGCTTAGATTGAGTTCTGCATATCATCCGCAGACTGATGGTCAGACTAAGAGGACGATTCAGTCACTGGAGGATCTTTTGAGGGCTTGTGTTTTGGAAAAGGGAGGTGCTTGGGATTGTTATTTACCTTTGATTGAGTTTACCTACAACAATAGTTTTCATTCGAGCATTGGTATGGCACCGTTTGAAGCTTTGTATGGTAGGAGATGTCGGACACCTTTATGTTGGTATGAGTCCGGTGAGAGTGTTGTGGTTGGACCGGAGATTGTTCAACAAACTACGGAAAAGATTAAGATGATTCAGGAGAAGATGAGGATTGCTCAGAGTCGTCAGAAGAGTTATCACGACAAGAGGAGGAAGTCACTTGAGTTTCAAGAGGGAGATCATGTGTTTCTTCGTGTTACTCCGATAACTGGGGTTGGTCAAGCTTTGAAGTCGAAGAAGTTGACACCTCGATTTATTGGTCCTTATCAGATTTTGGAGAGGATAAGGGAGGTAGCCTATCGTATCGCTTTACCGCCGTCACTTGCGAATTTGCATGAGGTTTTTCATGTGTTTCAGTTGAGGAGGTACATTCCTGATTCGTCGCATGTGGTCAAAGTAGATGATGTACAGGTGAGAGATAACCTGACTGTTGAAACATCACCTATGAGGATCGAGGATCGAGAGTTGAAGCAGTTGCGGGGTAAAGAGATTGCTTTGGTAAAGGTAGCTTGGGGAGGACCAGCAGGTGGCAATGTGACTTGGGAACTTGAGAGTCAGATGAAGGAGTCTTATCCCGAGTTATTCGCTTGAGGTATGTTTTCGAGGAGGAAAACTCTTTTAGTGGGGGAGAGTTGTAACACCCCGATAAAAATATGATAATTATTTAAATTAAGTTAATAGTATATTTATTAATTTAATTAAATAATTAGATTATTATTGGAATAATAAGTTGGAATATATATAAAGAGTTCCATTTGGTAAAAAGGGTTTTTTCGCGTGAAAACCAGAGAAGCGACAGAAAGTGGAAAAGGGAAAAGAGAGAGAGCAAGAGAGCAAGGGTTGAAGAAGGGAAAAGCTTGAAGGTCAAAGAAGATTTGCCGGATTAACTCAGGTAAGGGGGGTTTATCGTCGTTTAATGGGTATTATGGGTTAACATGTAATGGGTAGTAATAAGCCATTGAATTGACCCTAATTGGGATGTTGAATGCTGAAAAATTGAGATGAATAAGTTATGTTAAAGCTGTAATTGAATCTGTAATTGGATGAGTCTTGATTTTCCGAAAGTGTAGCTTTTTACGGAATTGGAATCGGAGGTCCGGAAGTCCTCCAACGGCGGAAAATGCGGAGAATTCTGCATTCTGCTTCGTGTTAGCGCAGGAACAGCTTTCTGTCTTGCGTTAACCGGTTAACCCAGGGTGTTAACCGGTTAACACTGTTATGAATTGTGAAATATTGTTGTCTGTCTTGCGTTAACCGGTTAACCCAGGGTGTTAACCGGTTAACACTGTTGTGAATTGCCAGGAAGCGTGTTCTGTGTTGCGTTAACCGGTTAACCCAGGGCGTTAACCGGTTAACACTGTGTGAAAAGTGAAAAATTTATATTTAAATGTGGTGTGCATGTTTGATGTTTGGCCTATATTGGCGTATGATATAATAGGGATCATTTCCCGTTGTTTTGAGCGGTAGGGGTATTAGTAGAGCGTGCTAATACTGTGATTGATTATGTGGCATGATATGATTATGTGATAAATATGTGGATGGTGTATGATTGTATGCATAATGTTGTGGATGTATCTATTATGTATGCAATTGTGAATGGCCTGTTTATGGCTTAGAGTGTGAGCATATGTCCATTGTGGATGATTGTTGATGTTTGCATGACTAAGTGATTTAGCTTGCATATTGTGGCCTTTATGGTGGTAGCTAATTCCCATGGTGAGGAATTAGTGAGTGAGTTATTGTGGATTGTTGTTGATGTTTGCATGCTAGGTGATTAGCGTGCATAGCATAGCCCTTGGGGTGGTAGCTAATTCCCATGGTGAGGAATTAGTGAGCGAGTCACTAGGTCTCAAATGAGTGGGACTAGTGAGCTTGGTAGTCGTATCTGGATTTGATCGGTGAGGTTGAACTATATGTTCACGAATAGTCGGTACCGCATGCATGGAGTCTCATTGCATAATGTATGTATTGTGTATAATATGAATGGATGTGTTCCAATATTATACGTGTGTTTTGATGTTTATGTTGAGCATGATTATGAGTATGAGTTGATGTTGCCGTTACTGAATGTGTGATATGATTAGGGTGATGAGATGTGTTCATTTACTTAGCATTACATGATATTTTATAATGCTTATTATATCGATTGAGGAACTCACCCTTACAACTATGTTTCAGGTAACGTGCAGTGATTGAGTAGAAGCTAGTCCTTGGAGTCTAGTGTAGTTCCTTAGTGAGTCATGCTCTGGTAGATGTAACATCGGGACGGGATGTTTTGCCTTGTTTTCGGTTTGGTTGTTGAATAACCTTACATGTAATGTGTTACATGTTTTGCATGTTGTTGTTAATTTCTATCCGCTGCGAATTATGCAAATGTTTATTTTGATGAATAAATGAGCATGACGAGTTAAATTGGAACATGGTGTGAAGTGTCAAGTGTGACACCCTTAAATTGCATATATACTCTGATTTATGTTTGGTTGTTTTAATTATTTATTGGGGTATTTTAGAAGGGTGTTACACTTGAGACGTTACCTTTTCTTCTTTCATCTGATTTTCCACAACATATTAATTTTCTATAACCGAAAGAAGTGGAGTTTATCATGAGTAAAAAATCGAAAGATGATGTTTTTGCTTCTTGTATTGATCTATTATTTCGACAACTGTTTCAACATTTTCTCGTGAAGGTAGTATTGAGAGGTCATTCCTTGACGTGGGTCCTTCTTCAGATTGGGGTGTACTGAACCCTGAGGAACATAAATGGACTTGTAGTGTATTATTACTCAATATATAAAATAAATTTGTAGATGAGGAAACAACCAAGAGGATACGAGTGTGGATATTATGTCATGAAACATATGATAAACATTGTTGATTCTTGGGAGCAGGTAATATATATTTACAATAACATAATGATTTTTATTGCGTAAAGTTTTGTTATTATTTAACATCCAGTGATCTAACATTTTCTTCAAATTTATATAGATGTTTAACGACAATGCACCATTCAAAATAGAAGACTTTAAAGACGTTCGTACACGTTGGGCATCCTGCTTCAATGAGATTTATAGGCCAAACTGACACTGATTTTGTAATATATGTTTTTAATATATTGGTTTTGATGTAAATAATGTTTAAGTTTGCTTAACATTTTGGTACTAGATTGGAAGTCATTGGTGCTTATATATAATGTATAATTTTGTTAGAAATTATTATGCATATGCTTGTTCATACATATTTTTGTTCTGGTGGAAAATATGTGCCACTATGCGAAAAATACAGAGTCTCCATCGAATTTTATTTATTCCAAAGGAAATGGAAAATGTCGAGAAAACCCCCAAAAGAATGGTCATCTCAACCATGAACATATTCAGAAGTCGGTTATGCAATAGGAAGGTATTAATACCCATCACATCCATCGTACTCAGCATGGACCATCTAGATTGCCTTCGCTTGATTGGATGTTGTTATCTTAATGCTTATATGCTAAAGGTTTACAGAGTGGAAGTGAATTTTTTATTAGTGTGCTCGCCAAGGATTTGGGTTCTCGTGCCTACATATGTTCACTTGTTGAAGTGAGAAATCAGAGCCCCGTAGTTCGTGGTATAAAATGATTATTTGTTGGTTATTTTTACCATGAAAAGGGATTTTCGGAATGATGCCCTAAGACGCAAAATATAGTTTGATGAGTTGATGTTGTGTTTATGTTTTGAAGATAAAGATGGTTTTACTTCGGATTACACTAAAGACTATGGGTAAAGGTGAATATTTCAAACTACCAAGCCAAGCGTCTTGTATCCGAAATACTCAGAATGAGGGTAGGGAAGCTCCATTCTCACTCCTTCTCCACCACTTAAGGCTTGTGGCATACGATCCTAATCATATTTTATTATGTTTTTGAATTTGATTTGAGAAAATTCCGTTCGACGTTGGATCAAGGGTTTTATTATTGTTTTTAAATGGTGACGATCCTAACTCCTAAGATTGGCTAACAAGCAACAACAAAGCAAGGAAAAAAGTACACCAAAGTGGGGAGAGGGATACATGAAAAATACAAGATATATGTGTGAGAAATAAAGGGTCTCATTGTAAGGTAGCCCACGAGAAAGCCTTATGTGTGCATTGTGTCCTAAGCTAACAATTGTATAATGGAATCAACATGTCTCCCTAAGGTAAAACCATGAGTGACAGTCATTCTTGCAATGAAAGATTACAAGTCCTCAGAAACTCCAAGTCAAGCATATGTCAATCACAATAGTCCAAGTCCATACAAGGGCACTAACAAGTCTTCTAAGTCTCACTGCATGTCAAGCGTGTGTCATACACAAAGTTTATTATGTCCATAATACTCCAAGCTTAGGTCTCAATGAAGATGAATTAAGTCTTTTTGGTCTTTTTCCTTTTTATCATGTTTTTGTTCATTTTAGGTTAGATGACAAAATAAAGCAATAAAAATGATGTATAAAGATGAGGTAAAATGATAATGGTGAAGAATGATAATTATAATGAATGATAGCATGCAAGAAATAAATTGCAAAGAATTTAAATTGCACAAATTTAAATGTTAGGAGTTAGAAGTTAGCATTGCATAATGTAAATGTTAGAAGTTAAGTGTTAAATAAACAATCACTTAGAGATCATCTATCAACAAATTAAAGGACCCAAACATATGCTTCTCCAAGGGATAATCTATCATCAACTCAAAGTGTCAAAAATAATCAATTGATCATTTATCAACATGTTTGAATTGAAGAAGATTGAATCAACTGAAGGATATTCATCTACAGATGATTTAAGATGATGAAAATTAATCAACCAACCAGTCAAAAGATGAATAAAAGTTGAAATAAAAAAGCATTAAAAGTTAGTAGTTAGATGTTAATTTGCATTGAAAATTAAATCAATTTAAAGTATTAACAAATATAAAATCAAGATAAAAATAACAGCATAAGAAATAATAAGAGAGAAAAAATTCAGCAACATCAACATCTCTACACATCAAGTGCAATGTTCCATGTCAAGAAGCAACCACCACCACCAGAGCTCTGGCACCACCGCGCCGGAATCAAGAAATAACACCACTATTCCACTACTCTCAACCTCCTATATCCCAATATCTCATCTATTATAAACAAGAGTTAACCAGTTTTGAAAATTGGAGAATTAAAGTCAAGAATCCTAAGCACCAAAATTGAAATTAAATGGAGATAGAGGAGAATCAAGATATCAAACCTCATGACTTTGATTCTCCAATGCACAAGATGAAGGTGTGAATTAGGTTTTAAAAACAAAAGTTTTTTACCAACTCAAGAACACCACTTAAATGTTAATAACAAAGAGATAAAAACACAAATATTTTTATCCTAGTTCGCTTGAAACACAAAGTTACACCAGTCCATCCGCCAAGGTGATTTTTCCTTATACACAAGGACTTAATCCACTATAATCAACTGATTACAATCTGGAACCAAAAATAAAAACATAACATTATAGAATTTTTTAAATGATTTTTCTAGATTTTTTATTTTTTTATATTTTTTGTTTTGATTTAGGGATTAGAATAAATATTTTAATTTTTTATGATTTAATAATATTAAATAAATTAAATAGTTTGTTGTAAAATAAATTTTTATAAATAATGACATGTAATTTAAGCCTTAACACATCATTAAGTATTTTGTCAATCTGATAATGACACATCATCATTATTGGTGCCATGTCACAAAAAAAATGGTCTCAAGTAAGTAGGGGGATTAAAATTCTAAGATAAACTTGAAAATGAGACTAAAACTCTGAATTTTAAAATGGGGAGCCTAAAATCCAAAAAAAAAGGAAAATATGAGGACCAAAGTTAGATTTAAGTCTTTATTTTTTTAATTTTATATTTAATATTATTTCCTGTGTTGGACTAACAACCGAGGTTTAATATTATTTTATGGGTTGGACTGATAATCGAGGGGAAATATACTTTTTTTGTTTATAATTAACGAATCTTTGGCGTCTATTTATAAAGTAACAACGGACAAGAATTGTCAATTCACCAATCCACATGAAACTCATACCAACCAATTAGAACGTAAATACCACAACGATTTATCTTGGATGTAGAGTCCGGAAATACAAACACTGCTAATGAAAACATTGATAATGAAAGCATTGCATGAAGTACAACACCATTTTTTGAAATGGGTTGCAGAACAAAGAAATGTCTCAAGGTTGGTTCCTTCTTGTATCTTCTCTTGTCATTGCTAAAATTATTTTCTTAAATGGATGCTTGTTAAAAATGTTTGATGTTAGTTAGGAAATAATGGGTATTGGTAGGTAGGTTGGTTGTTGTTAGAAATTATTTCGCTTGGGAACCATAGTTGATC
Organism: Lathyrus oleraceus; assembly: GCF_024323335.1. Lineage (NCBI taxonomy): Eukaryota > Viridiplantae > Streptophyta > Magnoliopsida > Fabales > Fabaceae > Lathyrus > Lathyrus oleraceus. The sequence continues at coordinate 641,859,532 of NC_066583.1, forward strand.
GGAGATTGTAGGTTGCGAGATAAAATGGTGAACTTCATCTTGGGAAACTAAAGTACTCGAGTGTTTTCTTGAAGCAATCTAGGTCGTTAATATTGCTTATTATATTTCTTTTTGGAAAATCATTATGCCATCTCTGAGGAGTCAGTTGTACAGTTTCATGAGACGTTACCTTTTCTTTTTTCATCATCTATTTTTCCATAACATACTAATTTTCTATAACCGAAGGAAGTGGCGTTTATCATGAGTAAAAAATTGAAAGAGGATGTTTTTGCTCCTTGTATTGATCTCGTCATTTCAACAATTGTTTCTACATTTTCTTGTGAAGGTAGTAATGAGAGTTCATTCCTTGACGTGTGTCCTCCTTCAGATTGGGGTGTTCTGAACCATGAGGAACATAAATAGATTTCTAGTGTATTATTACTCGATATATAAAATAAATTTGTAGATGAGGAAATAGCCAAGAGGATACGAGTGTGGATATTATATCATAAAACACATGATAAATATTTTATCTACCGCCATTGTTGATTCTTGGGAGTAGGTAATATATATTTACAATAACATATTAATGATTTTTATTCCATCAAAGTTTGTTATTATTTAAAATCAAGTGATCTAACATTTTTTTCAAATTTATATAGATGTTTAACGACACTACACAATTCACGTTAGAAGACTTTAAAGACGTTCGTACACGTTGGGCATCTTGCTTCAATGAGACTTACACGCCAAACTGATACTAATTTTGCAATATATGTTTTAATATGTTGGGTTTTATATAAATAATGTTTAAGTTTGTTTAATATTTTGGTACTAGATTGGAAGTCTTTGGTGCTTATATATAATATATAGTTTTGTTACAAATTGTTATGCATATACTTGTGCATATATATTTTTTGTTTTGGTAGAAAATATGCATAAAACATAGGAATTAAAAATAATCTAGTATAAATGGAAAATAAAAATAAAATATTATTTAAAAAAAATAATAAATGAGTCCACCACGGTTGTATTAGCCAACAATGGTGAAATATGGTGCGCCAACTATTTTATATCCAAGGTTTGCCTGGTAATCAAACCCATGACCTAGCAATATTTCACCACGGTTAATAGTCGTAATCATGGTGAAATATGGCATGCTACCTAGTTTTTCACCACTGCCACTAATATATGGTGGAAAGTAGCACACTTACTATCACAACTTTTGTTACCATGGACCATCACCTGTGGTGAAACCATTATTCTAATCACGCTGAAATATAATTTTTGTAGTAGTGCATGCATCTATTGTTTATTGGCTATCCGATTGGACGATAAGTTTTTCCTCAAGGTTATTAAAGGGATGTGCCCTACTCATCGGCCCTTTCAGACTATGAGCATCCGTGCCCCTGAAGCAGCTATCCTGCTTTAGACTGATCTAAAAAATATGGCGCTTGAGGCTCTCATTAGAGCCCCTCCATTTCCTTAACCAGTTATGTGAAACGGTCGATGTACTACCGCAAACTCTTCTTCTCCCCTTGGGTGATCCCACTGAGGGAAGTTATTATCACCTGTTGTCGTTTCCAATCCTTTAAAAGACCAGTGGATTTCTTGGATAGTTTGGTTCGTGACCCTATGCTCCCTTCCGGAATAGCTTTAAACTAGAGTCTAGATGAACCTGTTAGTGTTAGTGCAAAGAGCTTGTACTTGGTCGCCTCGTCGGCGTGGTAGTAATTCAAACAGTAATAAACTTGTTGCACATGTTCGTTGGGATCTCTCTTTCTCGTTGTACTCCTTTAGCTTATAAAGTTTTTCTAGAAAGTTTGGCATCTCAATATCAAGAAAACAGACACAAAAAGGATGTTTATGATGGTTTTTACATGTGTTTCTCGACTTGTTCCTCACATGGAACATGGCTACCTTAGTCTCTTCCAAGACTATGAGGAGGATTCTGATTCAATGGATATTTTGATGATTCAGAGATCTCGGATCCACATCTCCGCGAGATTCTGCTAGCTCAAGAAAAAAGGTCTCGTTGAGAGAAATATTTGGAAAAGGAGATCGGTGTTCTTTTGTCTTCCATATTGGTCTAGACTTGATGTAAGACATTGTCATGATGTGATGCATGTGTATAAAAATGAGTCTGATAGTTTAGTAGGAACACTTCTAAATATTACTGGAAAAACTAAAGATAATACGAACTCATGTTTAGATATGATGGACATGGGTATACGACAACAATTGGCTCTAGAAGATAGAGGAAAAAGATATTATTTGCCTCCGGCATGTCACGCTCTATCTAAAAAGGAAAAGAAAAGTTTTTGCAAGTGTTTGCATGGTATCAAAGTTCTCCAAGGTTACTCTTAAAACATAAAGAAACTTGTATCAATGAAATATCTCAAGTTAATTGGATTAAAATCTCATGATTGTCATGTCTTGATGCAACAACTTCTACCAGTGGCTATCTGTGGCATCCTTCCAAAAAATGTAAGAGTAACTTTAACCAAATTGTGCTTATTCTTTAATGCTATAATTAATAAAGTTCTTGATTTCAAAAAATTATATGAGTTAGAAGAAGAGGCTGAAATGATATTGTGTCAATTAGAGATGTATTTTTCTCCATCATTTTTTAATATTATGGTTCACTTACTTGTTCATCTAGTCAGAGATTACGGTCTAGTTTATTTAAGGTGGATTTATCTTATAGAGTGATACATAAATATATTTAAAGTATTTAAAAAGAATCATCACCGTCTGGAAGCTTCAATTGTTGAAAGGTACATCACAAAAGAAGCTCTTGAGTTTTGTTCAAACTATTTATTGGAAACATGGTCTATTGGAATTCCAAAGTCTCATCATGCTAACATATTTGAAGATAGAGGTACTCAAAGTTTAAATGTTAAGTCAATGAATCAAGATGTAGTACTTGAAGCACATTTCTATATATTGAATAATCTTAGTGCAGTTGAACCTTACATGGCTATTTACAAAATAATGATAAAGAAAAAATATTCTCGAATGAATGACAAGTGGTTGTTGACACATCATAAAAATGAATTCATAAGTTGGTTTAACAAGAGGATTTCTAATGATGATGGTGCATCCGAGGAAATTAAATGGTTGTTGTACATGCCAAAATTTACTATGATAACTTAGATAACATACAACATTTCTAATTATTCCTTTTATACAAAAACAAAATATGATCTAAGTACAGTGGTGGGGTTATGGTTGAGGCCGAATCCATGTATTTCTCTAGCTCGAAAGAGAATCATATTTTGACAGCCACTGCATTCTATGGTGTCATTGAGGAGATTTTGGAGATTGATTGTGTTATTTCAAAGTACATTTATTTAAATGCAAGTGGATTTCCAATAACAATGGTGTACAAAATGATGAGTTATGATTCACACGGATTGACCTTGGCAAGGAAACTTATAACAACATCGAACCATTCATTTGACTACTCAAACAAAACAAGTTTTTTATGTGATCGACCCTGCGAACTTATCGAAGAGATGGTCAATTATTCTCAAAGGAAAACAAATTTCACATATTGATGATGAATGTTTTGATATTTCTTCCACTCCTTCTCATGCAACACAAGTGCCTACTTCATATGAACAAGTTGATAGAGATGATGTACATTCTATTCGTAACGATCATCAATAAGACATATGGGAAAACTAACAAGTAAGTATTTTATATTCTTCCTTCATAATTTATTGTATGTTATAATTTCTAATGATGATATTTTCCAACAACTATTATTATTTGAAATTATAGGTGTTTAAATTCAAGACGCAAAGAGGCCAAGACAACAAGATAGTATTATTTGATATAATGATGTGTACATTGTAGGTTGTTTTGTGTCATTTTGGTTTTGATGTAATATACAATTTTTGATTTCTAATGAAATTGTGTCATTGATGTAATACAATTTTTTTGTCTAATTCAATTCACAAGTGGATATATTGTTGTTTCTGATTAGATACGATTCACAAATATTCAGGTTAAAAATTTGAGAATATTGTAAAATTAAAAAATATGTACTAAAAAAACAAATAATATCACAACGGTTTTTAATTCAATCGTTGTTATAAGTATAGCGCTATGCAGAATAATATAACGCAAGTATGACGTTGTTGAGAATCGAACTCATGACCTATAAACTATTTCACAACGTTGTCTTCTTTACCTGTTGTTATAAGTAGTGTGATACCTAACTTATAACCATGGTCATTCGTCCGTTGTGGAAACTAGCATACATACAATCACACACTACCTAACAACAGACATGAAATCGTCACTATATGTGTTTCGACCCCGTCATTATATGTTATTTCCGCAGTAGCGATGCAAACACGTAGATCCACAAATCTAACAATATTAACATATATTTTTTGAGGTACCTCGCATGCCCTTAGTGAATATATAACTAAAACTTAATAAAAACGAGTATAATGAATGAACGGTTTAGATTTATAACATTTTGTAGTGTCACTATTCGAACTCGGATCTTCCACTTTATATATGTGACTTAATGGTGGTACTTATTTTGTCTAAATATTTAAATAATAATAATAAGGGTTAAATAAGTTTTTGTCCCCTCTAAATATGGTCAATTTCACTTTTAGTCCCTCTAAAAATTTCCTTTAAAGAATGGTCCTCATAATATTTTTCATCCACACTTTTGGTCTCTCCTTCTAACATCCGTTAACAAAAGCTGACGTGGCAATGCCACGTGAATTTTTTTTTGTGATTGGACATACACATGTTAATGCTAGCTTGACAAGATGATGATGTGGCATACCACACGACTAAAGTCAACGGTGCACATGAATCCAAAAAAAAAATCGTAGCTAATCAGTAGCAAAATCGTTGCTAATCTATAGCAACTTCGATTTAATCTTCGAACGACTTCCTTAGGTTGTAGATATGGATTCCTTATATATGCTAGAAATTGGGTTCGCCATTCTATTCATTCCAGCCTTCGGGTTGAAAGCTCTATCCTGAACAGCTCTATTCATTCCAGCCTTCGGGTTGAAAGCTCTATTCATTCCAGCCTTGATTGAGGCCTATAAAGCAACATTGAGGGGTTGAAGTTGGCTCAAAATAAGGTATCACGAACAAATTTATGCAATACAATGAATACAAGTTTATCACTTTTCTTGGGTAGACTAACAAATGTTCATGACATGAATTCACCAGTGTCAAATGTAGTCTGTCTATATAAGTTTTATGTACTAAGGTTGCAATTTCATGGAAGAAAACAATTACGACATGACATGAACACATAAATTAAGAGATACATTGATAAACATAAAAGACCAATGACACTAGATAAAATATAAACAACATTCTAATTAACATAGTTGTTTTATTAGAATGTGAGAATCTAATTTATGATATTGTATACATGCGTTTTCGACGCCATGACATTTGGTATGCATAATGGTTCTTTCGACAAATGACGACATGGGATAAACGGTTTGGTTGATAAGTGTTGTTTGACACTTCGACAAAATTGAAGCTTCGACATTTCGACAAGATATCTGCAGGTGGAAAGGCACCTTTGACAGACATGGAGGATGTTGTAGTCTTTCGACAATTCGACAAAGTCTTGAGAGAGACGTCATTTCGACGTAAAGTGTAAATATTCAAATTCAGAAGAGTTGTGACGTTTGGCAGAAGACGCGTGGAAGCATCTGGCGAAAAGAAGAAAGCCATTTATCACGGTTTTAGGATTTGGTCATTAGTAACAGTTATGTTATTTGTATATAAATAGGGTAGTTGTTATCGAAAAAAGGGTGTGAAAATTTACTTGTACAAAATTTCTGAAAATACTCAAAGTACCCGTGTGAGAGAAAAGAGTCATATTTGGAACATGTATGTGTAAACAAACACCAATTCCTTCAAAGTTTATTTTATAAAGTTTAAAGTTCTTTGCAAATTCCTTTTACATTTTCCAGTCAATTATCTTTCTGCACTTTCTTTTCGACACTTTATGTTTTCGTCAGTTACTTTCTGCCATTTATCTTATCTTGTCAAATTTACATCTGTTTAAACGTTTTAATCAACATCTTTCGACATAAAATATTTAGAGAATCAAAAATAAAAGATACGAAAGTTGTTCTAGATATCTTCAAAGTCATTTAGATCTGCACATGTCCTAGGATTTGTGTGGTTGATCCTGCAAGTAACCCAATTCTACACGTTTTGGTAAACCAGAGGTGGTTCGCCAAAATTCACAGCGAACAAATTGGCACGCCCAGTGGGACTGTGCAGAAATCTAGGAACTTAGATAATCGTTAGTCAAAGTTTTTCTTCGTTGTATGAGACTAAGAAGCGGTAAATTAGCCGTACCCGACGTAGAAATACCTAAAAGAACAAGAGTAAGGAAAATGGCGAATCAGCCAAATAATCCAAATAATTCTAATCCAAATGAAGCCATCCCAGTATCCAACCCTGTCCCTTCGACAGAAGGCAATGTAGGATCAGTCCCTGTGTCAGAGGCTGTACCTTCGTCAACAGGGTCAATGCCAGCGGTTTCAATATCGCAAAATGCGCCTAGTTCGTCCTTCAGGGCACAACAAATGCCCGTTGGGACACCCCCTCCTATGGGAAACACTTCTAGGCCTTTTGTGACAAATTTCACCATGCCTTTACCTGGTAGGGAACAACCATTTGGAATGCCAACTTCAGTAATGGCAAATCTACACAATTCTCCGGTAGTATATTCTGATTCTATGGCCAATATGTCTTCACCCTTACAAGGGCCAGGATATGGCGGAAACATGAGTAGACTAAATCAACAACCACTTTACGTGCCGCCGATAACAAATAATTCTGCGTAGGTAATTAGACAACAAATGGACGAGAGTAATCATGATATGGTCCAAATGTTGACACAACAAATGGGAGCGGTGTTTAACCCTCTAATACAAAACACCACCTAAACAAACCAATTGTTGGCAGCGCAAATGACGCGCATTGCTGATTTCTTTGGAGTCCCTCAAACTCGACACAGAGAACAAGTGGTTCATAACCCAGTGGTAGCGGTCCAGGAAGAGCCTACCATAAACCAGATACCGTTGGACAATCCTCAAACAAACGTCAGAAACCAAGAGGATGCAGTCGAACAGCCTCGTGTCGAAATCCCTGTTCCACAAGAGCCTAGAAGGATAGTAATCCAGAGAGGCCAAGACGCGGATGCTGTATTGCAACAACGGATACGGTATAATGATTCGCCTGTCGAAAACAATTTGGCAGCCATGGTCGAAACGATAATGGCACAAAATGGGATGAACATGGGATTACAAAGGCCTAGTTACGCATCCCCACTGTCGGAATATATTCTACAAGAAGAACTGCCACCAAGGTGGAAAGTTCCTAAGTTCACAAAGTTCTCAGGGGACACTAGTGAGTCCACCATAGAACATGTGGCACGTTATCTGATCGAGGCAGGGGAAATAGCCCGTAATGAAAATTTGAAAATAAAATATTTCCCTAGTTCCTTAACAAAAAACGCGTTTACTTGGTTTACATCTTTGCCTGCAAACTTAGTATATACGTGGACACAATTAGAAAGGTTGTTCCATGAACAATTCTACATGGGACAAACAAAAATAAGTCTGAAAGAATTAGCCAGTGTTAAGAGAAAACACTCAGAACCAATAGATGATTATTTAAATAGGTTCAGATTGCTAAAGGCTAGATGTTTCACCCCGGTGCCAGAACATGAGTTGGTCGAAATGGCCGCAGGGGGACTAGATTATTCTATAAGGAAGAAACTAGATACCCAGTATCTGAGGGATATGGCACAATTAGCAGATAGAGTGAGACAGGTCGAAAGGTTAAGGGACGAAAAATTCAGAGCAAATAAGAATAAAAAAGAAAGGGTGGCCTACGTAGGGGTTCGCCAAGATGATGAGTACGACGAAAACGAACCAAGTAACTTCGACGAACAAGAGATTGACCTAGCAGAACTAAAGCAAGGCCCACCTTATTCGTGCAAAGTGCTAACTCCGTCGAACGGAAACCCAGTCGAAACCAACGATAAGTTCCCCAAAAGGACTTATACGTTCAACATCACCAAATGTGACGAAATTTTCGATCTGTTGGTTAAAGATGGTTAATTAATAAAACCGCCAGGCGCTAAAGAACCGCCTATGGAACAACAGAAAAAGATAGGTTTTTGTAAATACCATAATTTTCTGGGCCATAAAACGTCTCGTTGTTTCTTTTTCAGGGATCTCGTTCAAAATGTTATCCGTGACGGAAGGCTGAAGTTTGGTGACAAACCAAAACAACAAATGAGGATCGATTCGAATCCCATGAAGACAGTCGAAGCCCACTACGCTGAACCATCCATCGTGAACATGGTGGAGGTCGAAGTTGCTCCTGATGGCAATTTGGAAATGGTGGAGGCCCCTGGAAGTTTCGACACAAATATCAACATGGTCGAGATTGCTGATGATCTCGCAAGCCAGAACGAAGTTGAAGTTACTGAAGGCTTCGATAACTAGAAAACAATGGAAACTACTGAAGGTTTCGACAAGAAGGACGGTGACGATACTGTCGAAGATGTGAAGTTTCGACAAGAGGGGAATTGGGACCGCTTGGGACAGCCAAGTGGGAAGTATGATTATCTTATGAAGTACAATGCGCCGGCAAGCTCTCAGATCGACATCAACACAATCCAACCAAGCGGTTGGGGAGATGTTTCCTCAGACAACAATGAAGAAACAGTTGAGGCAATTGAGCATCCCCCTAATACGAAAAAGAAGGTTACCGAAGACCTCATTATTGAAAACAAATCTACTAAAGGCCTTGATCTTGATCAAACAAAGATAGGTGATGTCGCAAAATGCGTCAGCACTATGAGGCCTTTCAGTGAAGAAGTCACAAAGATCAAAGCGGAAGCTGTTAATGGTCCTTTGAAGCCCGTGGTCAGTGGAATTCTGCGTAGGGTGATGGAAGACCCCAGAAGGAATTGGAACAAATGTTGTTGCAAACATGGCCCCAAGAACATATCTTGGTGCTGCTGCCCAGAGAAAGAGTTCGACCAAACACCAAAAGGCATCGAAGGCGAAGAGGAGAGACTCATTAGAAAGATGAACGAATTAAGCATCGCTGACGAACGAAATGTTGGGGTAAACATGGTGGAAATATCTCAGAGGGACCAGGCCGAAGTGGACGAAGATCATCGTCGAAAGGAGCACCAGAGGCTGGCGTATCCTAAAGAGGAGGAAAATTTAATAGAGTTCATCAAGAGGTGCCAAAGGATGAAAACCGAAGTAATGCTATGCCCACGCTGCAGTGCAATCTTTGATAGGAAGGCAGCAACCAACCTGGAAGCAGTGGATAGAGCCAAGAGGAAAGAGAATTGGGGAACAGTAAGATATGACCCAAGGAGAAGTGATCACCACCAGTGGAGGCATGGAGAAAGACGTCATAACACCTATAAACCATCTAACAAAGCAACGGACGACAAATGGGTTCAACCCATTAGAGATGCCCAGGGGCAGAAGAAATGGGGAAAGTTTGAGGTTCAGAGAGGCGCTTCGATGGAAGGCAAGAAGGAAATAGAAAATCACAAGCCAAGACCATATCCTTCGGAGAATTACAAAGGCAAAAACCCCATGTCCAGATCCCAATGGAGGAGATTCCAGAGGCAGAAAAGGGCAGAGAAAGAGGCCGCAGAAAAGAGCGTGAATGGAAAAGACACTGACAGCAAAGATAAAGCAGAGTCTAGTAACAATCGCCAGATAAGAAGCAGAAAAGAGGTTTCCCCCCGGATCAATCCTGGCGGCCTTGTCGAACCTGTGGCGTCGAAAGAGAAGATGCAGGAGGACGACGAAATAATGGACAATTTCGAATCTGACTCAGAATCATCCTTTAATGTGATCTGCAACGTGGTCTCTGTTCTCCCTAGAGACTATGATAGAGTTATGGAGGTTGAAGACGAAGAAGACGAGATGGAAGAGGAAACAATGGCACACAGGCCCGTTTGCTACTATGTTATGAATAATGGATGCGTCGAAGAGCAGAACGCTTTCTTCGAAAGACCAGATGACTCCATGAAAGCGCATTTGAAGCCTTTGTTCATAAAAGGAAAGGTGGAGAATGTTGGTGTGAATAAGATACTGGTGGATGGGGGAGCAACAGTGAATTTGATGCCCCATTTCATGCTGAAGAAGATAGGGAAAGACGACTCAGACGCGAAACCCCACAACATGGTGTTGTCGAATTATGAAGGAAAAGTAGGAACCACCATGGGCGTTATCCAGGTGAATCTGACTGTTGGAACCATAACAAGGCCAACGATGTTTATGGTCATTGCTTCAAGGGCGAACTACAACCTACTGCTTGGAAGGGAGTGGATTCATGGCGTAGGAGTCGTACCCTCTTCAATGCATCAGCGAATAGCCATATGGAGGCCAGACGGGATCGTCGAAAACATTGAGGCTGATCAAAGCTACTTCATGACAGAGATAAACAATGTCAACGGTCAAAGCTTCAACAAGAACCTGGCTCACATACCTCCATGCAGTCCAGCCGAATTCGACTTAAAGGCGACAGACAATGCCTACTGCTCCATGTACCTTCATCCTACACATGGTTTCCAGTGGGATAAAGAAGTAATTGGCGAAACTTACATGTGGGGAACTACTCATATAGCGCCAACGGGATGGGGAAGCGAATTTGACGATGACGAGTGAACAATCAGCGCTCGAAAAGATTACGGCTTACATAGCCGAAAACAAACTCAAAGAGGTCCTTGAGGCTGAAGTAAAATACATGGCTGTCGAAGCCAGCAAAGAAAACTCCAACAAACAATGTCCCCAAAAAGACGTTGTAGAAGATCATGATAACAACCAAATGGGCGAATGGCAACACCAAAAGCTTGACGCTATTTATGACGACGAACCTCTAGGGTTCGAAAAAGATCCAGTGTCAACTAACGAGAAGATGGTGGCGCTGGATCCTTTAGAAGAAATAAACTTAGGAGTGGGGGCAGAGAACAGACCAACCTACATAAGCGCAAAAATGGACCCCCAGTTCAAGGTCGAAATAGTCCAGTTGCTGAAAGAGTTCAAAGACTGTTTCGCATGGGATTATGACGAGATGCCTGGTCTTGACAGAAGTTTGGTCGAAATGCAGTTACCGATAATGGAAGGAAAGAAGCCAGTAAAGCAGACTCCGAGACGCTTCGCACCAGAAATCCTGTCGAAAATAAAAGAAGAGGTCGAAAGACTTCTAAAATGCAAGTTCATCCGCACAACCAGGTATGTCGAATGGATTGCAAATATTGTTCTAGTAATTAAGAAAAATGGCAAACTTAGGGTATGCATTGATTTTCGAGACCTAAACTCGGCTACCCCAAAGGATGAATATCCTATGCCAGTGGCAGAAATGCTCATAGATTCTGCAGCCGGCCATGAGTACTTAAGTATGTTAGACGGATACTCTGGCTATAACCAAATTTTTATCGCTGAAGAAGATGTTCCTAAAACGGCTTTCCGTTGTCCTGGACAATAGGAACGTACGGATGGGTAGTAATGCCTTTTGGGTTAAAGAACGCTGGAGCAACTTACCAACGTGCTATGAATTCCATTTTTCACGACTTTATTGAAACTTTCATGCAAGTGTATATTGACGATATTGTGATTAAGTCTGTTTCAGGGAAAAGTCATATAGATCATCTTCGACAATCCTTTGAAAGGATGAGGAAGTTTGGTTTGAAAATGAACCCACTTAAATGTGCTTTCGGTGTGCAGGCGGGTGACTTCTTAGGTTTTGTGGTCCACAAGAAGGGGATCGAAATAAATGAAAACAAAGCCAAGGCCATAATGGAGGCGAAAGCGCCATCAACCAAAAAGGGGTTGCAGTCTCTGCTAGGGAAAATCAACTTTCTCAGAAGATTCATCTCCAACCTCAGTGGGAAGACACAAGCTTTCTCTCCTCTACTTCGACTAAAGAAGGAAGACTTCGCATGGGGGCAAGAACAGCAAGCGGCCTTCGACAAAATCAAGGACTACCTGGCTAGTCCCCCAATCCTGATGTCTCCTTGCAGAAAAAGAAGTATGAGATTGTACATTTCGGCATCAGACAAAACATTAGGAAGTATGTTGTGTCAAGAAGATGAGAATGGCGTCGAAAGAGCCATTTATTATCTCAGTAGAGTCCTGAATGATGCTGAAACTAGATATAGTATTATAGAAAAGCTATGTCTGTGTGTATACTTCTCTTGTATGAAATTGAAGCATTATATAAAACCTGTTGATGTATATATTTCCTCCCATTTCGACGTAATAAAGTATATGTTATCTAAATCTATTTTACATAGTCGAATTGGAAAATGGGCTTTAGCATTAACAGAATACTCCTTGAAATATCTGCCTTTAAAAGCTGTGAAAGGACAAGTGGTCGCTGATTTCATAGCCGACCACTCTATAGACGAAGATGTGGAATATGTCGAATTAGAACCTTGGAAACTGTATTTCGACGGTTCCAGTCATAAAAATGGAACTGGCGTTGGGATGTTGATTATTTCTCCTGACAGAATTCCAACAAAATTCAAGTACAAAGTTGAAAGCCTGTGTTCAAATAATGAAGCAGAATATGAAGCTTTGATCGCTGGACTTGAAATCTTGTTGAAATTGGGGGCAACAAGAGTCGAAATAATGGGCGATTCCGAACTGGTAATAAAGCAGTTGACGAAAGAGTATAAGTGCGTGAAAGAAAATTTAATCATGTACTTTGAAATAGCCAATAGACTTCTCAAGGAGTTCGACAATGTGGTCTTCAGGCACATTCCCAGGTTGGAGAACCAGGAAGCGAACGATCTCGCTCAACTAGCATCTGGATATAAAGTGTCGAAGGAAAAGCTAGAAGAAGCCATTGAAGTCAGAGGAAGAGTCGTATCCACCAAGTTGTCCCCATCAGATCTAGAGTCAATAAGATTAGGATACGGTGACGAAGAAAACTTTGAGATATTCAACATAGATGATTCAGGAATTACAGACTGGAGAAGGTCTATCAAAAATTATCTACAAGACCCAAATCAGAAAGCAGAAAGAAAGATAAAATACAGAGCTTTGAGTTATGTACTTTTGGGAAATGAATTGTTCAAAAAGATTGCAGAAGGAGTCTTGTTGAAATGCTTAGGTGAAGACGAAGCCTACATAGCCTTGTCGAATGTACACAGTGGAGCGTGTGGCGCACACCAAGCAGGTCACAAAATGAAGTGGTTATTATTTCGATAAGGAATGTATTGGCCAACAATGCTGAAGGACTGTGTCGAATTTGCAAAAGGATGTCAGGAGTGTCAAGTACATGCAGGCATATCTCATGTTCCTGCAAGTGAGCTGCATTCAATTATAAAGCCCTGGCCATTTAGAGGATGGGCTTTAGACTTGATTGGGGAAATTCGACCAGCCTCTTCAAAAGGACAAAGGTACATTTTGGTTGGGATAGACTATTTCACTAAATGGATTGAAGTTATACCATTGGTAAATGTGGATCAAGAAGCAGTCATAGACTTTATCCAAAAATACATAATTTACAGATTTGGGATACCTGAAACAATAACAACAGATCAAGGATCTGTGTTCACTGGTAAAAACATGCAGAAATTTGCACAAGAAACATGTCTTAAACTCCTTACTTCGACACCTTACTATGCTCAAGCCAATGGGCAGGTTGAAGCAGCCAACAAGGTAGTGATAAATTTGATCAAGAAGCATGTAGGGAAAAAACCTAGAAATTGGCATAAGACTCTAGATCAAGTCTTGTGGGCTTGTCGAACATCTCCTAAAGAAGCAACGAATTCGACTCCATTTAAGTTGACTTACGGACATGATGCAGTTTTACCAGTCGAAATATATTTGCAGTCAGTTAGAGTGCAAAGGCATCATGAAATCCCATCAGATATATATTGGAGTATGATGATGGATGAATTGGTTGATCTGGACGAAGAAAGACTATGTGCGCTAGATCTAATAAGAAGACAAAAAGAAAAAGTCGAAAAGTTTTACAATAAGAGAGTAAAATTCAAGACCTTCTTAATTGGTGATCTCGTTTGGAAAGTAATGCTTCCTATGGATCGAAAAGATAAGTTAATGGGAAAATGGTCTCCTAAGTGGGAAGGACCTTTCCAGATTTTGAAAATATTTTCAAATGGTGCGTATGAGATTGAAGAAATAGGGAAGGATGAGAGAATCCTAAAGATAAATGGCAAGTATTTGAAAAAATATAAGCCAATATTGCAGGAAGTAAAACTAATGATAGAATAATTGCAAACATAATTGTGATAAGATTTGCCAAATAAAAATGGCATTTAAGTCATTACAAAGAAAGCCTCAGAGGGCTGAGAATTGTTAAATCAATTCGACTACAAATTAATACTGGCAAAAGTTTCCTTCAAAGTGGCGATTTCTGCCTCTAAAACTGGAGTCGATGATCACAAAGACTTTTGTGAGTAGAAAGAGTCTCAATCTCTTGACTAAGTTGCTGGGCCTTCTCAGCATGTCGAATACCCACCCTTAACTCTTCGTCAATCTCGCTTTGCTTGGGTTACTGTATGGATGCCTTACGTTTCTTCTCTTGAGAGATCTTTTCTTGAAGTGCTGCTATATGTTTCTCCCATTTTTGGATATTGTCATCACAAGCAGCAACTTCTTTGACATAAGTTTCAGAAAGCTTTTGTAACTTTGAAACTTTGTCAGTCGAAGTCGAAACAGCATCCCATTCAGCAGTTTGAGTTTCAAACTTTGAGGAGATTTGAGTGGTAAGATCTCTTTGACGGAGAAGATCTGCAGTGGCCAAGTCAATGAGAGTCATCAGCTCCATCACAAAACTCCCAACCTCAGCAGAAGCTTCCAAGACATTCACTTGCTTCAAAATTTTCTTAAGTTCAAGGTGAGCAAGGGAGTTCTCTTCCAAAATTTTGAACAAATCAACATCAAGGATTTTCGTTTTAATTTTGGTCAAGATGTTGCCAAGTGATGGTGCTTCAGAAGTGGCCCCAGAAGTAGTCGAACTGCTCTGTGAAGAATCTTGAAAATTAAAACGGGCGCTAAGCATGGCCTTCAGATACTCTAAGGGTCTCTGCACTTTGAGATTTTCAAGCTCCTCGCGGGAGAAACTAGTCGAACCAGTTGATTTGCCACTCCCTTGGGTCTGGTCAGGAGCAGGTGGAGTGTTTCGCTCTGAAGTACGCTCAGCCTCTGTATGTTTCGACTGGTTGTCCCCATCTTTGGCAGCTTCGTCTTCAGGATCATCTTCGACCCCAACCTCCATGTCAATGTCATCACCCTGAGGTGCAGCATTTAATCCTGGATGAGGAGGAGATTCATCTTCAGAAGCTTCACCCACTGTAGCGTCGATTTCTGCTACAGTTTGCCTGACAAGATCACTTGTAGGGATATCTTCTTCTAGGACTGTTTCCTCTAGAATTTTCTCAGGTGTCCTTTCGACAGCCACTTGTTCCTGAAAATAATTATAAGGTTTAGAAGAAAAAGATGCAGGAAAGGTGAATATATATACTGTCGAAATAAAAAAAAACTTACCTCAGGAATCTCAGTGTTAAAGCTGGATTTCCCACTCTCCGTGTCCTTCGACTGAGGCTTAGCAGGGGGGTACTTGCAGAATCCTTCCTGGTTGATTTAACTATGGATCTTTGGGAAGAGACCTTTGTAAGTTTCTTCTTCTTCTGGGGAGGGGGGATTAGCTCTGGAGATTCGTCACCAGATTCTTCATTAGAAACTTTATCCTCTTCTTTCTCCTCTTCACTCTTTCTCTTTTGGACTGTTGCGGGTTTTCGACTTACCTAGTCATGCAGACCAAAGCCAGTTAGTTTTAAAGTGGAGAAAATAAATAAGAAGAATAAAAGGTGGTACCTTTGTCGGATGTTTCTTAGCAGCACTGGGTGATGCTTCGATAGAGGCTTTCTTGGCAGGAATCCTCACGGCTAGGGAAAGAAAGAAGATTCAGAAACAAATATAAGAAATACATGATAATACAGTTAGAATAACAAAAGGAAAAATCATGTTTTCTGTGAACACCTTCAAGAATGGGATCTTCCACG
Source organism: Lathyrus oleraceus (assembly GCF_024323335.1). Lineage (NCBI taxonomy): Eukaryota > Viridiplantae > Streptophyta > Magnoliopsida > Fabales > Fabaceae > Lathyrus > Lathyrus oleraceus. The sequence goes on from NC_066583.1 coordinate 641,875,604, forward strand.
CGAACGTGTTCTATTCCAATATGAAGGTGTCCTGGGTATTCGCCTAGATGATACTTAGTCGGAACCACACGCTCAGCGGGTTTTTGGTACTGTTGACGAAGAATTTTCATAAAATCCCCACAAACGAACCAATCTGGAAATGGAGGGCTAAATGCCACGTCAAACTCAGCAGTTGGCAAAGGAGGGAATTTTGGTGGATGACAACTAAAAGCCAGGTCATAGCGCGCCTCTGGTCGAAGATTTGAAGGCAATGACAGTTTTTCAAACTTCTCCGTCAGTTTACGTTTCAATTCTGTTGCTGCTTCGTGTATGGTTTGACTAAGATCATCGGGTCTATACGCAATTTCGAAATACTTTTGAAATTTCTGTATTTCCCTAATGTGTCTTTGAATACCTTTTTTGGTCCGATCCTGCACAAAAGCGAAAGCGTTGGTCAAATGTGTAGCAAAGGCAGCTACGTCGAAAAATCTGTTGGAATAATAGTCTTTCCACCATTCATCAAACTCAGTAGTACATAGGAATGATAGTCAAAATATAACCGGTCGAATGTCAAGAGAGTCATCAGTCAATTTCTTCGACAGTTCTCTGCCCTCGTCTTCAGTATGAAGGGAGTTATAAAAGATGATGGACCCTTTCTTGGGGAATATAGGTCGAGGTTTTATCTGGATTAGGCCAAATTGTCTAGAAACAAGGTTGGGTTGATAAACTATCAAAGCAATTTGGTTTTTAGTGGTGTTACGATAAGAAAAAAGGAGCCTAGGGGTTAAGAATGACTCCCAAACATTCAGAAATATATTTTCATCTTTCTGCATTTCCAAAGGCAGTTGTTGGGTAAACCACTTAGGTCCAATTTTTCTATCAGCAAAAGGTGCCATGGTCGAAGTAAATTGATACCTCTTGGCAAACATCATGACATAGCTTTTGAAAGCTTGTCGAAGGCTAATCCCTTCATCAGTTGGTGTTATTTGCACCAACCTTGGCCATTCGACAATCCTATTTTTCACTTCTTCTTCATCTACTTCTGGTGCTACAGGAAGATTAGCTTCAAATATGGCATTAAGCCATAATTGCAAGAGCCAAAAAGGTCCTGATAAGTTGATTTTACCTTGGGTTTTGGCGTTTTTCAGAAAATGTACACTCTCACTTAGAGATTCATAAAGATTAGCCAGAATCATTTCGCTCAAACATAATTTTGTGCCTGCATGAAGTTGATTGGCTATGGTGATGAATCTCTTGGCAACTTGAAGAGAGCGAGAGCAGAACACATATTTGGATAGCCACAGAGTCAAAAAAGTTATGTGTTCGACATCTGAAACTTCAGTGGCGCTCTTGTCATGATAATGGGATGTAAATAAAGAGTATAGGGCGAAGCTAGTCTCGAAAGCAATGGTATCTTCATTTAAGATAGTAGGGTCGAAATCTATACCATTGGGATGAAGACCAACAATGGTTGCTGCGTCGAAAAGGGTAGGCGTAACCATCCCACAAGGGAGGTGAAAGGTGTTGTAAGTACTATCCCAGAAGTAGAGAGAGGCCAAAAGCATATTTGGGCAGATATTAGGTCCTACTCTCGACAACTGAATAAGGTCGAAAATGCCTACTTCTTTCCAAAAAGCCCCTTTAACCTTTTCAATTTTATCTAACCAAGATACGTAGTCAGAAGGGTCTTTCGACCATGGACAGGTGCTAAATATCCTATTGTAATTTAGATAAGCTAAGTTCAATTCTCCAGCATCCGTCGAACTCGATGGGTCATTTTGTTCTACAACTTTCTCTTTAGGCTGAGGTTTTCTTCCAGCGCCTATGGGTTTTGTGTGGAAGTAAGATGGAAAAAATTCTTTTAAGCGATCTGGTTTAATCTCTAGATTTGGAAGGGGACCTAACATAGCATGACAGTTTCCAGAAATAAGAACAGGGATTAATACCTGGGATTTATAGATGCATTCTTTCTCTTTCTCATTTGGAGGTTCTGGAACATACTGTTGATTTCCAATGGTCATTGGTCCTTTTAAATCATGCACAGGAGAGAAAGTCGAGTCTTGTTTCTTCTTGGAATGTTTGCTGCTTGAAGGTTTTTGAGGCGCCATTGTGAGGAAGAACTTAGGAATTTTTCTCAGGAGAGTATGAAAGCTTAAGAAATGGGTATGAAGAAAAGTAATCTGAAGTAAAAAAGGGTTTAAAGAAAAAGGTTTATGGGTATTTATAGGAAGAAGATGATGAAACGCTTTAGAATGGTAATGATGATAGTGGGACACGTGGCCGATTTTGATGGGAGTGTTAGAGAGGTGGAAGTTGAAAAGAGACCATGATGTGAGGAAATGATGGAAGTGGGCTCTGAACGTGGGCTAGACGTGACATTTTGGAGAAAGTGTAATGATGAATTTGTGTTGGAAATTGAGATTATCAGACTTGGATTTAATAAAGATTAATTGACATGGCGTAAAAACACTGGTTGACAACAAATGACTGTTTCTCCAGAAAAACAGTCGAAACGTCTTTGCTGGGGGGGCAATTTGTATACATGCGTTTTCGACGCCATGAGATTTGGTATGCAGAATGGTTCTTTCGACAAATGACGACATGGGATAAACGGTTTGGTTGATAAGTGTTGTTTGACACTTCGATAAAATTGAAGCTTCGACATTTCGACAAGATATCTGCAGGTGGAAAGGCACCTTTGACAGACATGGAGGATGTTGTAGTCTTTCGACAATTCGACAAAGTCTTGAGAGAGACGTCATTTCGACGTAAAGTGTAAATATTCAAATTCAGAAGAGTTGTGACGTTTGGCAGAAGACGCGTGGAAGCATCTGGCGAAAAGAAGAAAGCCATTTATCACGGTTTTAGGATTTGGTCATTAGTAACAGTTATGTTATTTGTATATAAATAGGGTAGTTGTTATCGAAAAAAGGGTGTGAAAATTTACTTGTACAAAATTCCTGAAAATACTCAAAGTACCCGTGTGAGAGAAAAGAGTCATATTTGGAACATGTATGTGTAAACAAACACCAATTCCTTCAAAGTTTATTTTATAAAGTTTAAAGTTCTTTGCAAATTCCTTTTACATTTTCCAGTCAATTATCTTTCTGCACTTTCTTTTCGACACTTTATGTTTTCGTCAGTTACTTTCTGCCATTTATCTTATCTTGTCAAATTTACATCTGTTTAAACGTTTTAATCAACATCTTTCGACATAAAATATTTAGAGAATCAAAAATAAAAGATACGAAAGTTGTTCTAGATATCTTCAAAGTCATTTAGATCTGCACATGTCCTAGGATTTGTGTGGTTGATCCTGCAAGTAACCCAATTCTACACGTTTTGGTAAACCAGAGGTTGTTCGCCAAAATTCACAGCGAACAGATATAGAACTTTCTTATGGAATAAAATGTATATTTAAGGGATAAACATTAATTGGAGTTGGAATAGCATGGCGTGGAGAAGGTGGAACTCTACTTTCTAGAATATAAGGCATATTCAAGGGATAAGCTTTAACATGGTTTGAAGTTTTGTGAAAAGCATGAACTAGAGTAAGATCTACAACAGTTGATTCTATGGCTGAAACAGCAAGCAGAAAAATGACTAAGGGTGAAAGGAAAAGTGAAGCCATTTGGTAATATTAGGAAGAAGGATGCAATGTGAATTTGTGCTTGCTAGCTAGTGTTCTCTGCACTAGTATTTATATTGAACAAGACTTTAACTTAGTTCATGATCACGGGTCTCTTCAAGTGAAGGAAGTGATTCAAATACGTTTAGTGTGCATTTGGCTTCTAATTACTATAATTGTAGGCATTAATTCCACTGCTTAAATCAAACTTTTTTTTTTGTTCTGATAATGAAGTCTATATTTTATACATTTGTAATGGTTAATTTGATTGTTTCGAGAGACACCGAATTTATCATCAACAACAATACTTAGAAACCTTGATTCCGAAAGAGCCTTGATCGGAAAAATAGCAAGTGTACTATTTTTACTGAAGTAGTAATAAGGAGTTTTATTTCCAAGTATCGATCTCAAGGATTGCGTAGGAAATACTTATTTTAATTTGACTCTATCAGAACAAAAAGATAATGGTTTGGATGTTTTGGAATTTATAATAGTAAACACAAAAATAGTAAAAATAATTGATTAAGATAAAAGATGCTAGGGTGAGTGGTTGAGTTAACCGGCTATGAATTCAGTCACGATTTCCTTAATACATATGAAACATTCAATCACCTAACCTCAGAATGTTCTTACTTAAGTCCTTAAGGAAGAAACTATTAAACTACCAATTCTTACTCAAATGTCCATTCAATTAATCATTGGTTTTAATCATACAAAATATCAAGGTCTACGGTGATTTACGAAAGTTACTAGTCCTAGATGATGCATTCATAAACCCAATTGTGTGAAAACCCTACCAATCACAATCCTGTTATTGGAAGTCATAGATCAATTTGTATTTGTCCGATACAAAAGCATAATAACATCACACAATTGAATTGAAATACGTAACATAGTAATCAAGAGATCATTGGTTCAAATTCATAGCATGCGATAACATCAGGACCACCCCCCTAGCATCAGGGGGTTTAGCCTCTCATAGTAATTAAAGAACTCATAATGTAAAGATTAGACATTACAAAGAATTAGGAGAGTTTGATCTTCAATGGTTGATGCCCTTGAATCTCGCCGTCTTCAAATCCGTCGTATTCGCTATCTTCTCCAATGCAATGTTTTCTTTCGTCTGTAAAAAGGTGCCTTCTTCTTTCTCTTCCAAGCCTTCTTATAGCTTCAGATGAATCTCTTCCAAGCAAAAGGCCCAAACTACCCTTAATGAGCAGAATCGGTTCACAAAGCAAAAATTAGGTTTTCCAAGCTGCGTCCAATCAACACGGCCGTGTGTCACCACACGGGTGCCCGTGTGTGCTCTCCAAAATGATTATTTTCAGATTAAGTTACAGGGGCATCAACACAGGCCTTGTTCCTACACACGGGTGCCCGTGTTAACTCTCTGTTTTTCTGCCTGTCCAACAACACGGGCAGTGTTGTGGCACACGGGTGCCCGTGTTGAACTGCTGTCCACCAACACGGGCAGTGTTGTGGCACACGGGTGCCCGTGTTAATGCACTGTTTTAAACAACACGGCCGTGTGTCACCACACGGGTGCCCGTGTTGATCTCTGTTTTTCTTCTCCCATTTTGCTCTGCCTGATCAACAACACATGCAGTGTTGTGGCACACGGGTGCCCGTGTTGACCTGCTGTTTCTACCATGAGTCATATTTTTGCCTTTCTGGGTATCCATAACTTCACCATTATTGCTTTTAAACCTGTGCAATGGCCTGTAACAATGACACTACCAAACGAAGCATAAACGAGATCTTTTTGACATAAACTTGTAATCGAATGCAATACGATACCAAACCAACAAAACATGATAAATGACTCCGAAGCAACTAAAAACAACCATAAATCTTATCAAAGTGATGAAAATATGTCGGATTAACGGTGGGAATTCAATGGAAATGGTGACCGATCACAACCCCAAACTTGTCTCATTGCTTGTCCTCAAGTGATGTCTTGAGTCCAAACAAAGGTCACCCCCGAATTAATTTTCCACAATGCAACCTAGTCTTTCACCATTTGTGTTCTTCCTTTCCAATCGAGTTTCAGGTCTCTCCGATTCAGGCAATTTACCACATTTCCACATCAGAAACCTCGTCACCTGCAAGCTTTTCACACACTCACAACATCTCTCAGGGTTAGGTGTGTACACTCACAGCACAGTATGCAATACCAAACTCTTAAATTTGAATACATTCTAATGTCACGACAACAGCAGATTCCACACACTTTACGAGGTCTTTTTGGGTTGTAACGGGGCTTGGGTACGGTGGGATAAACAAAAAAATGGATAACAAAGGGTTTTGAACTCGGCAGTCATGTTGTGTGATTTTTCTTTCTCTTTTTCTCGTGCATCACGTATACTCTGGGGGTTAATTTCACTCTTTTGACTCTTTTTCTACTCAAATTTTTCGAGCATTTTATAGGTGTTAGAGTCTTAAGTCTCGGCAAATGCATTTTTCTCTTTTGTTTTTCTTTTCTCTTTTTTTTTATTTTTTTTTCTTTTAAAGAGCATACATACTATTTTTCTTTTTGTATGCTCTCTTATTATGCACTTGCCTTCTCTTTCAAGATTTCCACCCCAAACTTAGTTTTATTGCACATCTTGTAATTCACACAATCATACCGAGTTATGGAAAAAAATTGAATGATTAAAAGTTAACAGGGGGTTTATGATGAATAATGCTTAATAGTTAACAGGGGGTTTCTGATGAATAAAATGGCTAAGGCTCAATGGGGTTCACGAAGGGAAACATACAGATAGGGATGGTTATAAAGGCCCTGGCTAACCAAACAACTTGCCTCAGTGTGTGTTGTCATGTTGTGACGTGTCAACAGGACATACGCAAAATCAGAGTGATAAAGTCATACCTGGCTGAACTCTCATGCTGATATTTAGTGTTTGGCTTTTTGTGATCTCACCATGTTGGTTAGCTTGTAAGCTCTGAAGCCTCCCGTGTTATGTGGTTCTTTTCTGACTTGGTCTTTCCATACCGCTCTCTTGGTCCAGTGTCACCAAATTGTGTCCGACTTTACTTTCTCATGGTTGCATCAACTTCCGGGGTGCCTTATCAGAATAAGTATGAGGGGTCTCTTTCATCCACTACCATTGATCCCGGGCTTGTCCAACCGTTTCTCATCACTCTGTACACACAGTAGGTCCAAAAGAATAGAAAACAACAAAACAAACAAACATACTATTATAACGATAACATAACAAAAACAAAACAAAATAAAAAAAATAAAAACATAAAAGGAGAAACCCCCCCCCCCCCCCACACTTGAACTAAACATTGACCTCAATGTTTAAATCCAGATACAAAGGGGACTCACAGCGACTACTGTTGGTTTACTGCACTTGTGTGGTTTCCTTCCATTTGGAGGTGTTTGTGACTTTGCCCTTTTAATTCTCCTCCTCCCCTACACAAAATTTTAGCACACACAAAGAAAAATAAAAACGCAATAAATTAGAAATCAAACGCGTGGGTTGCCTCCCACGAAGCGCTTCGTTTAACGTCGCATGGCTCGACGGTTCATTTCCCTTATCATGGGGGGTATTTCAGGTTCAAAACCTTGTTGCACCTCTTGTCTACAACACGGACGTTGTCTCTTTTATCAGTGTGGACTCCTTTGTGCCACGATTCCTTTTTAACTATCCTTTCAGTGTTCAGAATCTTTCCATTTCGGGTGGCTACTGGTAGTGGTGAGCCTTTGATAGTATTCAATGTCCTGATTAACCCTACTTGATACTGAGATTTTGTATCTTCCTCTATCTCCTGGTTTTCAATAGCATTCAATGTTATTTCCTTGTTGTGAACTTTCAAGGTTAACGTGCACTCATCCATGTCGAGCTTGCATCGACTCGTCTTCATGAAAGGTCGACCCAGAATGATGGGTGCCTCATTGTCTTCAGGTATGTCTAGGATTACAAAATCGACTGGGAAAGTCAAGTCCGCTATTGTTACCAACATATCTTCAGCTATACCATATGCATCTTTTCTTGAGTGATCCGCAAACTTCAGATTGGTCTTTATATCACTGATGTTTTTAATACCCAGCCTGTGATAGACCGATAATGGCATCAGATTCACACTAGCTCCCGAATTTATTAGTACCTTTTTGAAGGTTCTTTCTTTGATTGTGCATGGTACTGTGACGGTTCATGGATCCTTCTGTTTGTTAGGAACGTTCTGCTCCAGGGAGTTTGCATTATATTGTTCCTTACCAGATACCTGTTCTTCAGTGGTTGGTTTCTTTTCAGCCATTACCTCTTCCACGAATTTCTTGTACATGGGCATCCTTTCAAGTGCTTCAAACAAAGCCATATGACCCTCAATCCTTTAAAACATTGTCATGAATTTCTCCAAGTCCGACTCACTAGGTTCCTTCTTTGTCATTCTCTGAGGATAGGGCAACTTAATCATCGGTTTAGTTTCTTTTGTAGTTTCTTCTTTAGTCGGCTCGCTCGGTGATATCATTTTTTTCTTTTTAGCAACCTTTTTCTCTGTCGTCGTGACAGTATTAACATTCTCCTGACCTCTCGGATTTTGAATTGTTTCACTTGGTAGGGAACCTGGTGTTCGAGAACTTGCCAGTTGCTGTGCTATCTGTCCCAGTGGAACTTCGAGATTCCTTAGGGAGGCGGTGGTATTCTTCTGATTGTTTCTAGTCTCTTCTTCAAATTGCATATTTTGAGCTGCCATCTTTTCAATTGCAATCTCCCAATCTGCCTTCTTTGGGACTTGTTGTTGCTGTTGCAGATATTGGTTTTGATATTGGCCTTGTACCTGCTGTTGCACATTCCCCTTCTGATCTTTCCAAGCAAAGTTGGGGTGATTCTTCCACCCCGGATTGTAGGTGTTGGAGTAGGGATTGTTTTGCTTTAAAAACTTGATATCTTCTATCTGCTGTGGTGTTGCAAAGCAATGAACAGTATTGTGTGGTCCATTACAAATGCCACATACATCGTTAGGTGCCTGTTGTACTTGAGCCACCTTCTGAGCACCTATGTTTAGTGCCTTTAACCTTTTCTCCACCTCTGCAGCAACTGCTTATTCAATTTTTACCTGCTTGTTTGTTTCAAGCTTCAAATCAATTAATGCAGATTTGCTTGACACCCTATCATACAACTCCAGATGCTCATTTGAGGCAATTGCTTCAATTATCTTCTTCATACCGGTGGCTGTTGCAAAGTTAGCTGAGCCACCAGCTGCTGAATCAAGGATTTGTCTCGTTTGAATTCGGAGACCATTAACAAACATTTGCATTTGCTCAGTTTCATCCATGTTGTGAGTAGGACAAGCCACTAGAATTCTCTTGAATCTTTTATAGGCATCTCCTAATGACTCACCCTCCTTCTGCTTGAAGTTTAGGATCTCGTATCTTTTTCTCAGTGACACAGATGCGGGAAAATATTCCTGCAAGAATGTTGTTTCCATCTGCTCCCATGTAGTGATACTGCCAGCAGGTAAGGAATAGAACCACTCTTCGGCTTCATCTGCTAAAGTGAATGGGAACATACGAAGCCTCATTGCTTCTTCGTTATGTCCCAGCATTTTCAGCGTTATGCTCATAGTCAAAAACCTTTGGAGATGCTTGTTGGCATCTTCATTCACTCTTCCAAAAAAGGACCGCCTTTCGAGTTGATTAATGGTGCTGGGATACAACTGAAATTGTTCCACATTAACCGGTTGGTTGATAATTATCATACGACCACCCGGAGTGTTGGTTCCACCATAGTCACCGAGAAGTCTCTCTGGTGGTGGTGGTGGTGATGGGTTTGCAGCCATGATTTCAGGAACTGTTTCCGCGTCTGAATCTGAATTCTCTGAGTGCACTGAAACAACTTCCTCCTCTGCTTTATCTGCTAATTCCATTTTTTCTCGCTTAGCTTGTCTCCGTCTAGCGCGAAGAGTTCTTTCTGGATCTGCGTCAAAAGAAAAATTCGTTGAGGCCTTACCTCGCATAAACAAGTTAGACAAAGATTAGAATTGAATAACAAAATTGTCACAGATAAAATTTTGGTTGACGAGCAACAAAATTTCGATAGAATAGAAATTAAAATATGTATTTTGGCAATCCCCAGCAACGGCGCCAAAAACTTGATCGGAAAAATAGCAAGTGTACTATTTTTACCGATGTAGTAATAAGGAGTTTTATTTCCAAGTATCGATCTCAAGGATTGCGTAGGAAATACTTATTTTAATTTGATTCTATCAGAACAAAAAGATAATGGTTTGGATGTTTTGGAATTTATAATAGTAAACACAAAAATAGTAAAAATAATTGATTAAGATAAAAGATGCTAGGGTGAGTGGTTGAGTTAACCGGCTATGAATTCAGTCACGATTTCCTTAATACATATGAAACATTCAATCACCTAACCTCAGAATGTTCTTACTTAAGTCCTTAAGGAAGAAACTATTAAACTACCAATTCTTACTCAAATGTCCATTCAATTAATCATTGGTTTTAATCATACAAAATATCAAGGTCTACGGTGATTTACGAAAGTTACTAGTCCTAGATGATGCATTCATAAACCCAATTGTGTGAAAACCCTACCAATCACAATCCTGTTATTGGAAGTCATATCAATTTGTATTTGTCCGATACAAAAGCATAATAACATCACACAATTGAATTGAAATACGTAACATAGTAATCAAGAGATCATTGGTTCAAATTCATAGCATGCGATAACATCAGGACCACCCCCCTAGCATCAGGGGGTTTAGCCTCTCATAGTACTTAAAGAACTCATAATGTAAAGATTAGACATTACAAAGAATTAGGAGAGTTTGATCTTCAATGGTTGATGCCCTTGAATCTCGCCGTCTTCAAATCCGTCGTATTCGCTATCTTCTCCAATGCAATGTTTTCTTTCGTCTGTAAAAAGGTGCCTTCTTCTTTCTCTTCCAAGCCTTCTTATAGCTTCAGATGAATCTCTTCCAAGCAAAAGGTCCAAACTACCCTTAATGAGCAGAATCGGTTCACAAAGCAAAAATTAGGTTTTCCAAGTTGCGTCCAATCAACACGGCCGTGTGTCACCACACGGGTGCCCGTGTGTGCTCTCCAAAATGATTATTTTCAGATTAAGTTACAGGGGCATCAACACGGGCTGTGTTCCTACACACGGGTGCCCGTGTTAACTCTCTGTTTTTCTGCCTGTCCAATAACACGGGAAGTGTTGTGGCACACGGGTGCCCGTGTTGAACTGCTGTCCACCAACACGGGCAGTGTTGTGGCACACGGGTGCCCGTGTTAATGCACTGTTTTAAACAACACGGCCGTGTGTCACCACACGGGTGCCCGTGTTGATCTCTGTTTTTCTTCTCCCATTTTGCTCTGCCTGATCAACAACACAGGCAGTGTTGTGGCACACGGGTGCCCGTGTTGACCTGCTGTTTCTACCATGAGTCATATTTTTGCCTTTCTGGGTATCCATAACTTCACCATTATTGCTTTTAAACCTGTGCAATGGCCTGTAACAATGACACTACCAAACGAAGCATAAACGAGATCTTTTTGACATAAACTTGTAATCGAATGCAATACGATACCAAACCCACAAAACATGATAAATGACTCCGAAGCAACTAAAAACAACAATAAATCTTACCAAAGTGATGAAAATATGTCGGATTAACGGTGGGAATTCAATGGAAATGGTGACCGATCACAACCCCAAACTTGTCTCATTGCTTGTCCTCAAGTGATGTCTTGAGTCCAAACAAAGGTCACCCCCGAATTAATTTTCCACAATGCAACCTAGTCTTTCACCATTTGTGTTCTTCCTTTCCAATCGAGTTTCAGGTCTCTCCGATTCAGGCAGTTTACCACATTTCCACATCAGAAACCTCGTCACCTGTAAGCTTTTCACACACTCACAACATCTCTCAGGGTTAGGTGTGTACACTCACAGCACAGTATGCAATACCAAACTCTTAAATTTGAATACATTCTAATGTCACGACAACAGCAGATTCCACACACTTTACGAGGTCTTTTTGGGTTGTAACGGGGCTTGGGTACGGTGGGATAAACAAAAAAATGGATAACAAAGGGTTTTGAACTCGGCAGTCATGTTGTGTGATTTTTCTTTCTCTTTTTCTCGTGCATCACGTATACTCTGGGGGTTAATTTCACTCTTTTGACTCTTTTTCTACTCAAATTTTTCGAGCATTTTATAGGTGTTAGAGTCTTAAGTCTCGGCAAATGTATTTTTCTCTTTTGTTTTTCTTTTCTCTTTTTTTTTCTTTTAAAGAACATACATACTATTTTTATTTTTGTATGCTCTCTTATTATGCACTTGCCTTCTCTTTCAAGATTTCCACCCCAAACTTAGTTTTATTGCACATCTTGTAATTCACACAATCATACCGAGTTATGGAAAAAAAATTGAATGATTAAAAGTTAACAGGGGGTTTATGATGAATAATGCTTAATAGTTAACAGGGGGTTTATGATGAATAAAATGGCTAAGGCTCAACGGGGTTCACGAAGGGAAACATACAGATAGGGATGGTTATAAAGGCCCTGGCTAACCAAACAACTTGCCTCAGTGTGTGTTGTCATGTTGTGACGTGTCAACAGGACATACGCAAAATCAGAGTGATAAAGTCATACCTGGATGAACTCTCATGCTGATATTTAGTGTTTGGCTTTTTGTGATCTCACCATGTTGGTTAGCTTGTAAGCTCTGAAGCCTCCCGTGTTATGTGGTTCTTTTCTGACTTGGTCTTTCCATACCGCTCTCTTGGTCCAGTGTCACCAAATTGTGTCCGACTTTACTTTCTCATGGTTGCATCAACTTCCGGGATGCCTTATCAGAATAAGTATGAGGGGTGTCTTTCATCCACTACCATTGATCCCGGGCTTGTCCAACCGTTTCTCATCACTCTGTACACACAGTAGGTCCAAAAGAATAGAAAACAACAAAACAAACAAACATACTAATATAATGATAACATAACAAAAACAAAACAAAATGAAAAAAAATAAAAACATAAAAGGAGAACCCCCCCCCCCCCCCCCCACACTTGAACTAAACATTGACCTCAATCTTTAAATCCAGATACAAAGGGGACTCACAGCGACTACTGTTGGTTTACTGCACTTGTGTGGTTTCCTTCCATTTGGAGGTGTTTGTGACTTTGCCCTTTTAATTCTCCTCCTCCCCTACACAAAATTTTAGCACACACAAAGAAAAATAAAAATGCAATAAATTAGAAATCAAACGCGTGGGTTGCCTCCCACGAAGCGCTTCGTTTAACGTCGCATGGCTCGACGGTTCATTTCCCTTATCATGGGGGGTATTTCAGGTTCAAAACCTTGTTGCACCTCTTGTCTACAACACGGACGTTGTCTCTTTTATCAGTGTGGACTCCTTTGTGCCACGATTCCTTTTTAACTATCCTTTCAGTGTTCAGAATCTTTCCATTTCGGGTGGCTACTGGTAGTGGTGAGCCTTTGATAGTATTCAATGTCCTGATTAACCCTACTTGATACTGAGATTTTGTATCTTCCTCTATCTCTTGGTTTTCAATAGCATTCAATGTTATTTCCTTGTTGTGAACTTTCAAGGTTAACGTGCACTCATCCATGTCGAGCTTGCATCGACTCGTCTTCATGAAAGGTCGACCCAGAATGATGGGTGCCTCATTGTCTTCAGGTATGTCTAGGATTACAAAATCGACTGGGAAAGTCAAGTTCGCTATTGTTACCAGCATATCTTCAGCTATACCATATGCATCTTTTCTTGAGTGATCCGCAAACTTCAGATTGGTCTTTATATCACTGATGTTTTTAATACCCAGCCTGTGATAGACCGATAATGGCATCAGATTCACACTAGCTCCCGAATTTATTAGTACCTTTTTGAAGGTTCTTTCTTTGATTGTGCATGGTACTGTGACGGTTCATGGATCCTTCTGTTTGTTAGGAACGTTCTGCTCCAGGGAGTTTGCATTATATTGTTCCTTACCAGATACCTGTTCTTCAGTGGTTGGTTTCTTTTCAGCCATTACCTCTTCCACGAATTTCTTGTACATGGGCATCCTTTCAAGTGCTTCAAACAAAGCCATATGACCCTCAATCCTTTTAAACATTGTCATGAATTTCTCCAAGTCCGACTCACTAGGTTCCTTCTTTGTCATTCTCTGAGGATAGGGCAACTTAATCATCGGTTTAGTTTCTTTTGTAGTTTCTTCTTTAGTCGGCTCGCTCGGTGATATCATTTTTTTCTTTTTAGCAACCTTTTTCTCTGTCGTCGTGACAGTATTAACATTCTCCTGACCTCTCGGATTTTGAATTGTTTCACTTGGTAGGGAACCTAGTGTTCGAGAACTTGCCAGTTGCTGTGCTATCTGTCCCAGTTGAACTTCGAGATTCCTTAGGGAGGCGGTGGTATTCTTCTGATTGTTTCTAGTCTCTTCTTCAAATTGCATATTTTGAGTTGCCATCTTTTCAATTGCAATCTCCCAATCTGCCTTCTTTGGGACTTGTTGTTGCTGTTGCAGATATTGGTTTTGATATTGGCCTTATACCTGCTGTTGCACATTCCCCTTCTGATCTTTCCAAGCAAAGTTGGGGTGATTCTTCCACCCCGGATTGTAGGTGTTGGAGTAGGGATTGTTTTGCTTTAAAAACTTGATATCTTCTATCTGCTGTGGTGTTGCAAAGCAATGAACAGTATTGTGTGGTCCATTACAAATGCCACACACATCGTTAGGTGCCTGTTGTACTTGAGCCACCTTCTGAGCACCTATGTTTAGTGCCTTTAACCTTTTCTCCACCTCTGCAGCAACTGCTTATTCAATTTTTACCTGCTTGTTTGTTTCAAGCTTCAAATCAATTAATGCATATTTGCTTGACACCCTATCATACAACTCCAGATGCTCATTTGAGGCAATTGCTTCAATTATCTTCTTCATACCGGTGGCTGTTGCAAAGTTAGCTGAGCCACCAGCTGCTGAATCAAGGATTTGTCTCGTTTGAATTCGGAGACCATTAACAAACATTTGCATTTGCTCAGTTTCATCCATGTTGTGAGTAGGACAAGCCACTAGAATTCTCTTGAATCTTTTATAGGCATCTCCTAATGACTCACCCTCCTTCTGCTTGAAGTTTAGGATCTCGTATCTTTTTCTCAGTGACACAGATGCGGGAAAATATTCCTGCAAGAATGTTGTTTCCATCTGCTCCCATGTAGTGATACTGCCAGCAGGTAAGGAATAGAACCACTCTTCGGCTTCATCTGCTAAAGTGAATGGGAACATGCGAAGCCTCATTGCTTCTTCGTTATGTCCCAGCATTTTCAGCGTTGTGCTCATAGTCAAAAACCTTTGGAGATGCTTGTTGGCATCTTCATTCACTCTTCCAAAAAAGGACCGCCTTTCGAGTTGATTAATGGTGCTGGGATACAACTGAAATTGTTCCACATTAACCGGTTGGTTGACAATTATCATACGACCACCCGGAGTGTTGGTTCCACCATAGTCACCGAGAAGTCTCTCTGGTGGTGGTGGTGGTGATGGGTTTGCAGCCATGATTTCAGGAACTGTTTCCGCGTCTGAATCTGAATTCTCTGAGTGCACTGAAACAACTTCCTCCTCTGCTTTATCTGCTAATTCCAGTTTTTCTCGCTTAGCTTGTCTCAGTCTAGCGCGAAGAGTTCTTTCTGGATCTGCGTCAAAAGAAAAATTCGTTGAGGCCTTACCTCGCATAAACAAGTTAGACAAAGATTAGAATTGAATAACAAAATTGTCACAGATAAAATTTTGGTTGACGAGCAACAAAATTTCGATAGAATAGAAATTAAAATATGTATTTTGGCAATCCCCGGCAACGGCGCCAAAAACTTGATCGGAAAAATAGCAAGTGTACTATTTTTACTGATGTAGTAATAAGGAGTTTTATTTCCAAGTATCGATCTCAAGGATTGCGTAGGAAATACTTATTTTAATTTGATTCTATCAGAACAAAAAGATAATGGTTTGGATGTTTTGGAATTTATAATAGTAAACACAAAAATAGTAAAAATAATTGATTAAGATAAAAGATGCTAGGGTGAGTGGTTGAGTTAACCGGCTATGAATTCAGTCACGATTTCCTTAATACATATGAAACATTCAATCACCTAACCTCAGAATGTTCTTACTTAAGTCCTTAAGGAAGAAACTATTAAACTACCAATTCTTACTCAAATGTCCATTCAATTAATCATTGGTTTTAATCATACAAAATATCAAGGTCTACGGTGATTTACGAAAGTTACTAGTCCTAGATGATGCATTCATAAACCCAATTGTGTGAAAACCCTACCAATCACAATCCTGTTATTGGAAGTCATAGATCAATTTGTATTTGTCCGATACAAAAGCATAATAACATCACACAATTGAATTGAAATACGTAACATAGTAATCAAGAGATCATTAGTTCAAATTCATAGCATGCGATAACATCAGGACCACCCCCCTAGCATCAGGGGGTTTAGCCTCTCATAGTAATTAAAGAACTCATAATGTAAAGATTAGACATTACAAAGAATTAGGAGAGTTTGATCTTCAATGGTTGATGCCCTTGAATCTCGCCGTCTTCAAATCCGTCGTATTCGCTATCTTCTCCAATGCAATGTTTTCTTTCGTCTGTAAAAAGGTGCCTTCTTCTTTCTCTTCCAAGCCTTCTTATAGCTTCAGATGAATCTCTTCCAAGCAAAAGGCCCAAACTACCCTTAATGAGCAGAATCGGTTCACAAAGCAAAAATTAGGTTTTCCAAGCTGCGTCCAATCAACACGGCCGTGTGTCACCACACGGGTGCCCGTGTGTGCTCTCCA
Organism: Lathyrus oleraceus; assembly: GCF_024323335.1. Taxonomy (NCBI): domain Eukaryota; kingdom Viridiplantae; phylum Streptophyta; class Magnoliopsida; order Fabales; family Fabaceae; genus Lathyrus; species Lathyrus oleraceus. The sequence goes on from NC_066583.1 coordinate 641,892,051, forward strand.
AAATGATTATTTTCAGATTAAGTTACAGGGGCATCAACACAGGCCGTGTTCCTACACACGGGTGCCCGTGTTAACTCTCTGTTTTTCTGCCTGTCCAACAACACGGGCAGTGTTGTGGCACACGGGTGCCCGTGTTGAACTGCTGTCCACCAACACGGGCAGTGTTGTGGCACACGGGTGCCCGTGTTAATGCACTGTTTTAAACAACACGGCCGTGTGTCACCACACGGGTGCCCGTGTTGATCTCTGTTTTTCTTCTCCCATTTTGCTCTGCCTGATCAACAACACAGGCAGTGTTGTGGCACACGGGTGCCCGTGTTGACCTGCTGTTTCTACCATGAGTCATATTTTTGCCTTTCTGGGTATCCATAACTTCACCATTATTGCTTTTAAACCTGTGCAATGGCCTGTAACAATGACACTACCAAACGAAGCATAAACGAGATCTTTTTGACATAAACTTGTAATCGAATGCAATACGATACCAAACCAACAAAACATGATAAATGACTCCGAAGCAACTAAAAACAACCATAAATCTTACCAAAGTGATGAAAATATGTCGGATTAACGGTGGGAATTCAATGGAAATGGTGACCGATCAAGCCTCCATTAGTGTAAGATCAAGCCCTTGTGGTCTTAACGTAGGATAAACAAAAAATCCATAGCATTATAGAATGCTCTTAGCATAGAAGGATTCATAGATCCAAGAGTAAAAACTTGGTTCCCTATATTTTTCTATCTATTCTCCCATGGTCCAATACAAATTAGTGTGTTTTGTTATAAGCATTAAAAATATATTTCGAAGTTGTTACAAATTAGCTACGATTTTAGCTACCCGTTAACTACGAATTTTTCTAGGTTCATGAACAATGTTGATTTTAGCAATGTAGAATGTCATGTTAGCATTTTGTCACGTTGACACTATCATGTATATGCCCGATCACACAAAAAAATTCTCGTGACATACCACATCAGCTTCTGTTAACTGTCACTAACAAAAGAGACCAAAAATGTGGATGAAAAATATTTGGAGGACCATTCTTTTAAGGAAATTTTTTGAGGGACTAAAATTGGAATTGATAATATTTGTAGGGACCAAAAACACAACAACAACAACAACAACAATAATAATAATAATAATAATAATAATAATAATAATAATAATAATAATAATAATAATAATAATAATAATAATAATAATAATAATAATAATAATAAAATATATAAAAAATTGATTTAATCAACGATTAAGAGGTTATCTTTCAATAAAGAGAATGAGCTATATTAAATAACAATTCTCTCACAACCTTTGGCTCCTTCCATGAAATCAATATAGTTTTTTTATATGAAGAAGTCATTAGGTTGTTACAAGTGACAACCCACATGATTTAATATGATATATCAAATTTTATTAAATTATAATAAAATATTAAAATTAATGTATTGTTAGCATTTTTATAGTGTAGTTTTTTAAAAATAACATATAGTGTAGTTAAATATTGGCATTAACCTATATAATGCTATTATTAATATAAATTTAGAGTATCTAAACAATTAAGAAACTCCTCATTTTTCTTCTCTTGAAAAGCACAAAAAAGGTACTAACAAGAAATAACCAACAAAACCATGAAATCTCTTACCTTAATCCTCACATTCTCCATCATCATTGTTTTCTCACATGCAAAACCAATAATTGTCACCCAACTTCAACCTCAAATGAATCAATCTTCTGCATTTAACCTTACCCAACATCAACATCAAGTAAATATATCTTATGTTAACAATTATTTTGAAAAACATATTCAATAGCTTTTCTTAACTATATGTATTGCATCTTCAATAAAATTCTATATTTATCCATGTTTCAGATTAATGAGACTAAATTGGTGAAAATCTGTTCTTACGTGCTCTCAATAAAAACAAGTTGCAATTCTCCAGCAAACTCAAAAGATACCGTTGGTATTTTATTTGGAGACGCTGATGGCAATCAGGTTTTTTTTTTCAAGACATATATTTTATTTATTTTTTAATTTTATAAAAAAAATTAAGTTTTACGCATATTATATTTTCAAAAACATAGAGTATTTAATATGAAAATAGTGTGAAATTTATTTTACTTATTTTTTGTTTGAATGAGATGATGGAATGTATTGATTTTATATAATTGCAGATTCTAATGTTAAGTGGGGATAATCCTGATATTTATACGTTTGACCGATGCAAGACACTTGATTTTGAGGTATCAGGAGATTGTATTGGCAAAATTTGTAAATTATATGTAGCTAGGGTTGGATCAGACGGTTGGATACCAGAGTCTATCAATGCATACCATCCTGACTATCCTCCAATTACATTCAACTACAATTATTTCATTCCTGATGATGAACATCGATATGGCTTTGATTATTGCCCACATCAGGCTTAATGTTACATCTTGAACAAATATATATTTATTGCATTTTGTTAAAGATTAAATTGTCAAGAAATAAACTATTTTCTTTACAAAAGATGAATCATCAAGTTACATTAGTCTCACACTACTACTAAATATGAATTTTAATAGACTACAATTATATATATATATATATATATATATATATATATATATATATATATATATATATATATATATATATATATTCCCCATCACTTATATGTAGAGGAATAAAAAAACTGCCGATGAAAGTAACATAAATTGTTTGTGAATTGTATTTGTTACTTTGTTTAATTGTGGTGATTTGATTATTTCATAGTTGATTATAATGAGTAAAGATAAATATGATTTTCTTCAGTCTATTAGTGTCCAATTCAATGGAGAAAATTATTCTTATTAGAGTTATGTAATGAAAAAAAATTGAAAGGAAAAAGGATGTGGAATTATGTTGATTGAACCTCTATTAAGCCTACAGATAAAAAAGATGAAGCAAAATATACAAAAGAGTTGAAAATATGAGATGTTAATAATTTGAAGATTCTTACTTGAATCAATAATTCTGTTTCTCAATTAATAGGTGTGCAACTAGCAAAATATGATACTTCTAAGGAGGTTTGGGACCATTTGAAAGGTTTGTATGGTCAGTCTAATTTTTCCAAACGATATAAGTTGGAGAGTGACATTAGAGCTCTCAAATAGAATGATATGACATTCGTGGGGGTATTCTACATCGTAATTCTCTTCCTAGTGTCAATTTAGTTTTCAATGAATTATTGGTAGAAGAAATCAGACTCAAGTCTCACTCTAATTTGATTCCATATAAAGGAGTTCTCTCCACTCCTCAATCTATTTTTGTTGCTCCATTTCACAAAGGAAAACCTCAAGGCAGGGTTGGTCTTGATATTGATAAATGTGTTTTTTGTAAGGAGAAAGGTCATTGGAAAGCACAATGTCCTAGGTTGAAAGAAAGTAAGAAAAATTTCAAAAGTCAATCATCTAATATTGTTGTTGTTGCTCCTACTACCATTGGTATGGTTTTGATCATGTGTATCCATATGAGACTCCTTCTCAAATATCTGATATTGAAGAGCATCTCCAAAAGCTTCTTGTCACTCAGTCACGTGTCATGTATGCCTCCTCTATCAAAGGTTTAAAATCTTCTTGTTTCTCAGGTATATCTCTTTCCGCGTGGATTCTTGACTCAAGAGCATCATGAAGGAAAATTACGGTCCAAAACGCAACGGAAATTAAAATTTTCTCCTTTAGAGATCCTTGCGAATGGTCATGATCAGTGATAGAATATTTACCTCTTGTGACGGTTGAAACCTTTGGTGCAGATCTGTTGTGACGATCAAAACCTTTGATGCAGATCCACGGAGCGATCACGAACGTTGAACGATGACAACGTCTCTACTCAGTCCACACGAACGGATTCCTTCAATCTCAGTGCTAGCTGGTACGAATGAAGGCTTTGAGTGAGAGAGAGAGAGAAAACCAAAATAATGTAACTGCCATCAATGCTTCTGCACAAGGGTTCTATTTATAGAACCACTTGTGTGGGCTTCAAGCTAAAAGGCCCACTTAAGTGTATTTTGGCCCATATCTTATAATATGCCCAAAATCACTTAAGCCCTTGGTACCTTACCATATTTCGTATTTTAATCAAGTACACCGTACCTTACGATGTTCTATAATTCACTTAAGGGCACCGTACCTTACGATGTTCCTTAGTTACTCTATCTCTCATCAATCCGTCCTTTGTGTGTGACCCTGTAGGTTTTCGCGACGTTGGCAATTATATTAAATCACGCATTTAATATAATAAACAGTGAGCGGTATCTAGCAACACATCATTGCTATCCAAGTCACGAAAATGTCATGTGATCTGACAAAACCTCCTGTGATAATAATTATGTGTATAATTACCTTTTTGCCCTTATGTCCATATTGAACACAAGGCATAGACCGTGTCATCCTTGTCCAGTTCAATATTGGGCCCATAGACATTTATCCTGTTATGCAGGATGGGCAAATTCCATCTAGGTCACTCATGTCCCTCAGCATGCTTCGTGGAGTACCCATCAACTGTCTTTATGGTTATCCAGTTACGGACAACGTTTGATCAGCAATAAAGCACTCGACTCTACATCTAGGGTCCATAGTGGTTTCAGGTCGAAGAGTGGTATACACCATTATCACCATGAGAATAACTTATGACACTTTGCATAACTTTCTATATAGTATTCTCATAGCGGGTCAATCCGGTATAAATATTACTCTTAATATTCATACCTATGTTTAAGACTTGATAACTCTTTATCCATGATCCATGAGATGTGATCATCAGTCTACAAACATAATAGTCTTAATGCTTTAATGTTATCCCACTTCACACTAAAGCTCAACTACGGATACTTTAAGAATAGTGTCCTTATGTTTAATGTGTTCTCATGATTAAGTCACACTTAATACATTAAACGGACTATCTATTCCAGGGACTTTATTAAACAACCATAATAAAGAAAATACCTTTTATTAATAATAAATAATTCGATACAAGTACGAAAAGTATTGGCCTCTAGGGCTTACACCAACACATCACACCATATGTCATATGATGCTAAATCACGTATGTCTTTGAATACTGCACCATTTATGTCAGTTATGACTGTTGATGGCACTCATATGCCATTAGCCGGCATTGGTTCTATCTCCACACCTAACTTTTCATTTTCTGATGTTTATTATATTCCTAACCTCACTTCGAGTCTTGCTTCTGTTAGTCAATTGTGTGATTCTGGTTACTCAGTTATGTTTTCTTCCACTTCTTGTTGTGTGCAGGATCCTCATTTCGGGAGGCTGATTGGGACATGTCGTAGACAAGGGGGACTTTATGTTTTGGATGAGTTGAGAGTTCCAAATATTGCAGCCTCAACCTCTAGTTCCACAACTAATTTATTATCCTTTTTTTTGTTTGAATTCTTTGTCTTCTAGTTTTTATTTGTGGCATTACCGTCTTGGACATGTCTCTGCTTCTAGATTAAAAAGTATTTGACTTTTACTGGAGCTTTAGTAAAGTTATAAGCCAGTGATATTTCATATAGGTGTGGTTGTAAACTTGCTAAGTTTTCAGCTTTACCTTTTAGTAAAAGTGTTTCCATTTCATATGAACCTTTTGACTTAGTTCACTCTGATGTATGAAGTTCATCACCGCTTCTTGCTAAGGGTGGATCTAGATATTATATTTCGTTTGTTGATGACTATACTCGTTATTGTTGAGTTTATCTTATGAAAAATCATTCTGAATTTTTTTATATTTACTATATGTTTCGTGCTATGGTTAAGACTCAACATAATATTGTTATAAAGTGCTTCCGTTGTGATTTAGGTGGTGAGTATAAATCTAATAAATTCTCTGAATTGCTTGCTTTTGATGGTGCAAACCATCAAAAATCGTGTACTAATACTCCTCAACAGAATGAAGTTGCTGAAAGGAAACACCATCACATTATTGAAACTGCTCGTCCCTTTTGTTGTTTGCTTCGGTTCCTAATGAATTTCGGGGTGAAGCAGTTCTTACTACTGTTCATGTTATTGATAAAATCCCATCGTCTGTCACATTAGGTTTGTCTCCCTTTATAAAATTGAATAATTTTATCCCAGATTATTCCTCTTTGAAAGTGTTTGGTTCTACTTTTTTTGCTCTTGGGAGTTATTACCTCTTCCTCCTGAAAAATGTGATGTTGGGTCTCGTTGGATATAAAAGATCAAAACTAAGTCTAATGGGTCAGTTGAGTGGTACAAAGCATGTCTTGGTGCTAAGCAATTCTCTCAGCAATATGGTGTGGATTATGAATAAACTTTTACTCATGTTGCTAAGATGACTACTATACGCACTCGTAATGCAGTTTCATCTGTTCGTCAATGGCATATTTCTCAAATGGATGTTAAAATGCATTTCTAAATGATGATCTTCAAAAGGAAGTTTATATGGTACCCCACAAGGTGTTTCTCATAATCAATGGGAAGTATGTAAGTTGAATAAAGCTCTATATGATCTGAAACAAGCTCTATGGGCTTGGTTTGAGAAGTTTACCATTGTGATTACATCTATTGGCTTTTGCTATAGTGATCACGATTCTGCTTTGTTTGTCAAGACCACTTATCATGGTCGTATTTTACTCTCATTATATTTTGATTATATGATTATTACAGGTGATGATATGGATGGAATTAATGATTTGAAATTACAGTTAGCCAAACAGTTTGAGATGAAGGAGCTAGACACTCTTCGGTACTTCTTGGGCATTGAAGTTGCTTACTCTCCTAGAGGTTATCTTCTCTCTCAATCCAAGTATATTATTGCCAACATTCTTGAACAGACTCACCTTTCTGATACTAGAGTAACAGATAGTCCTCTTGAGTTGAATGTGAAATATGTTTCATATGATGGTGCTCGTCTTCCAGATCCCACCTTATATCGTACTTTAGTTGGTAGCTTGATGTACCTTACAATTACTAGACCATATATTACTTATTATGTTCATGTTATTAGTTAGTTTATTGTCTCTCCTACTATAGTGCATTGGGTAGTCGTTCTTCGCATATGTCGTTATCTTCGGGGAACCAAGTTTCAGAGCCTTCTCTTTCCCTCATCGTCCTCATTGGAACTACGTGCTTATTCTTATATTGATTGGGTTGGCGACCCCACAAATCATAAGTCTACCACATGGTTTTGTATCTTTCTTGGAGACTCTCTTATTTCTTGGAAGAGTAAGAAATACGATATTGTCTCTCGTTCCTCTATAGAAGTCGAGTATCGTGTTATGACATCCACCACTATTGAAATAGTTTGGTTGCGTTTGTCGCATCACGCGAAAAACCGGCGGGAAAACAAGAACAACAGAGCCGCCACCGTGCGTTATTTATCCCAAAATAGGGAAAGGAAACGCTCAGAGTAAACCTGGGAAAGAACATGGTCTCGCGACCAAAGAGAATGGGTTCAGGAGTCGGTTATGCGAAGGGAAGGTATTAGCACCCCTACGCATCCGTAGTACTCTACGGGATCCACGCACAATAGGAAGGGAAAATGGTTGCTAAACACTGCTCAAACTCACACACACTGGCTGAAAGAGACACAAGAAAACGGACTGAAACTGACTCGGCAGGACATCGTATCCTGGGCCTACTTAGTCTATCAGACATAGACATCAGAGTCGAAGTAGTTCGGACTGGGGAAACGACACATGCTCGCTAGGATATCGCATCCTATGCATACGTATCTTCTCGGACGGGAGAAGAATCAGAGCATTCGTAGCTCGGCTGACACACACACAAACAAACACAGGCAAAGGCAAACGTGGAGCCTGAATGCCAATCACTGGACTTACATCAGCATCCGAACCAAAACACACGCACACTGGAACCCAAATGCCACTCGATGGACTTACATCAGCTTCCAAGCACACAACAAGACAAAATAAAGACACAGGCGCCCGGAGAGATCAGCTCATCTCCTGCCTACGTACCTCATCTGGTATGAGGATCAGGGCGACGTAGTTCCCCTACAGAGGGATAAAGGACTAGCCTAACCAGATAACAGAGGGAGACACAACTAGGGAGACTACGACTCGAGCCTAGATGTTATCATGCAAAATCATCCCTAAGTTAAGGTTTCTAGCTAACTGGCACAGGGAGCCAGCCTATCCTAAGCATGACTTGCACAGGAAGCAAGCCACACACACACTTAACTTGCACAGGAAGCAAGCCAAGCAAAACCTACTTGCACAGGAAGCAAGTCAAACAATCCTAACTTGCACAGGAAACAAGTCAAACAAACCTAACTTGCACAGGAAGCAAGTCAAACAATCCTAACTTGCACAGGAAGCAAGTCAAACAATCCTAACTTGCACAGGAAGCAAGTCAAACAATCCTACAAGCACAGATAGCACACACTATACACAAGCAAGTGGCTCAAACAAGGGTTAGGTTTTAGTCGAGGGGTCATATCAACCTCAACAATCAAACCTCTGGAACTGGGTGAATGTGCTCTTAACCTTGCCATTGAGGGGCTAAGGTGAAGCAGATGAAAGGTGGGTGAAGGTAAGACTTCACAGCTCTTATCCCTGGCCTGGGAGAGCTTAAGACAAGAATGTGTGGGTTCAGAAAGTGGGAACCCTTCTACACATTTAAAACTGACTCAACTGTACAATTGTACAAGATCTTGGGTTTGTATCTGCAATGCATCAACACAGTGGTGTGAGCAAAGCAGATGACACACTGAATAGTGGGGGATAGATTGCATATCCCTACCTTCCACCAATTGCCTCTTCACTTAGGAGGTCTTTGACTCTATGCAAGGACAAAATTAAACATCCACAAACATTGCCTCTTAAGGAGGACTTCAGACAGTTGCCTGGCCAAGTAACAGGCCAGGTCTTCCAGACTACATGAAGTAAAAGAGACATACCTCAATGCAAATTGCTTATACAAGCAAAGCAAAGCAAAAAGTTCACAAGGAACTAAGCAACTAAAACACCTGAAACAGTCAAGCAGATGTTAGTATGCAACTTCAAACAAAGCAAAAGAGAACAGACATTAACAGTTAATCAGGAGGTAGATGAATGTGCAAGGCACAAGGCTCAAGGCATGTGAGCCAAGCCACCTACAAAAAAAATAAGTTAGACAATGATATCTAAGCAAACTCAATCAAAGAGAATTGGTCTCATTGGTCATTTGTTGATTAACCTGAAAACATGAGCTCAAAAGTGAGTAACAGGACCACTAGGACAAGCCTAGGGTCAAAAGAGAATGAAAAAGTCAAAACAGCAAAGGATGAGTGTCCAAAATCATGTTCAAACCATTAAGAAACACAAACAATTGGGTTCACATTCATATCAATCATCATCATCATTTCATGAACAATTTAGGTCAAAGTATAGCAAACAGAAGCTCATAGAAGTCAACAGCAAGACTTAACTCAAAAGCAATCTTAAACATTTCCAAAAATCACCAAATAAATCATGATCAATCCTAACACATAGCATGGTAAGCATGTCAAATTTCATCTCATTTGGACAAGTGGAAGGCAGTCAATGAAAATCAGAAAGTCAAAGCACATTTGAACATGCTCAAAGAAGTCAACCAAACATGCATCAACTTAGAAAAATCATAAGTCAAGAATGGTGTATGATAAATGAATGGGACTAAAACCATGGCAAAGATGAGGATGTCTAGTTATCTCATGTCAAATTTCATGTCCATCCAATAAAGTATGAGAATTTCACAAATGGAATGGGAACAAGTGTCACAAAAAGTCAACATATGACTAGACAGGGGATAAAATCTCAAACAATTAGGAAATGCCACAAATAATTCCAAGAAAATTCACATGTAAACTAGACATACAAAAGTAGGTTCATGCAAAAAATCAGATCAATTGGAGGTCAAGAAGCATGGTATCAAAAATCATCAAGTTGGACATCAATGGTGTGACACAAATTGTCACACCCTAATTCAAAAAATCATATCTCACAAACCAGCAATGATAAATTCACAAACTCTACACCAAAATCACCATGAGTGTGTCTAGTTTAAGCACAAAAAATTTGGGAGCCATTGGATAAAGTATCATCATTTCACAAATGTTTTGGCAAAGTGTACAAAAATTGGTCACATGTCACAAAACCTAATAACAATCTAAAACCATTGATCACAAAATTCTGGAAAAATTATGATAAAAAAGTAGAGATCATGATGAACACAACACAAAAAAATCCATTAAATTTGGATTAAAAATGAACAAGTTATGATTTTTGAAAGGTTGGTGATCAAATGAAATAAAAATGAAAGAAACAACATCATTTAATGGGTCATGGGGTCCGGCCGTGGCATTTTTGTAAATAAGCCACCCACTTATCAAAACGGCCGCGTTTAGGGCCAAGGCAGGAAATATTCTGATTGGGCGAGGGAGCTACAGCCATGCGTACGTGTGAATAAGACAAAAATTCTGGGCATGGCTTTTGGAAATAAGGGTTTCGCGCACAGTACTTCATCTCTTTCATCCAATCATGAATTTTTCGAAATGCCCAGAAATCAAAAATGAGGACATCAACATGATCAGCAAGCAATGTCCATACATAATCCAACAACCATTTTCATCAAATCAAGTTAAACAAAAAGGCATAAGCAAAAACAAGTTTAGATGTGAAAATTCAACTCAACATAACTTGCAAAATACCAAACCATTTTCTTCGATTCAAAGTCTAAAATGCTCATGGCAAGGAGGTCTACAAGATGCATATCAGGGTTTTGGAAAAGGTTGAGGTCGAAAACTCACCTATTTTTGAAGACAGTCGTGGTACAGTGGTTTGTTGGTGTCCAATGGCTGAAACAGATGCTTTAGAACCTCCCCAATGATGACTGATGCAAAGGACTTAGCTCAAGGAAGCTTGGCAAGGCTCAGACCATGAACTGTCATGATGAGTGCTTGGTGAAAACAGTCGTGAAAACCTCCTTCCAGTTGGAGGGAAATGGTTGTAATGTGCTCACAAGGTTGTTTGAATGATGCAGCAACAATGGCCAAGGAGAGTTCTTTGGAGTTTTTGGAAAATTTTGGAAAATGGCCAAGAATGAAGTTTTTTAGAATGAATGATTGCTGTGTTGAAAAATCTGTTTGATGGCTGCTAGCAGGGTTTGCAATGACAGAAAAAATGAGGTTAATCTTCGGTTTTTGATGTTGTATCAAGCAAGGCACGGTTTTGTCCTTTGGAGGATTTTTGGAGATTTTGAAGAATGGCCAAAATGTGATTTTTTTTCTAGAATGAGTGAGTTAACCAAGGTTTCTTGCTGTAAGATGTGTTTGATGCTGCTGCTGGTTTCATTTTTTGACAGAAAAATGAAGTTATGATTTTCTGTTTTGATGTTGTTTCTGTTTGTGAACAGAATTTGCAACTCGGGTGAAAATGCCCAATGAGAGAGTGAGGATTTTTTGTGTGGTTAGAGGCTGCTCCTTGTGTTTCAAGATGACAGAAAAATGATGAAAAACATGCTGTCTTGTTGTTGTTTTTGGTAAGGCAATGCTTTGTCTCTTTGGAGTTTTGACCAATTTTTAGAAATGGCCAAAAGTGAAACTTGAGAGAATGAATGAAGTTGGTTTTGTGTCTGCAGCTGCTAGTGTTTTCTAATGACAGAAAATGACCATAACATCTGCTGTTTGCTAGTACAAGGCATGGCTCATGAGAGTATGGATAGATATGGTGAAACTTGTACTTTCTTCCCAAAATTCAAGCAAACTAGGCATGGCTTCATGTACTGCACAAGAATGGGCTTGCAACAAGTTTTAAATGCATTTTCAGAACATGTTTGATTGGTAGAATTGGTTAGAAATGATTATTTTCAAAAGTCAACCATTGGTCAAACTTGAATTTTAATGAAACAAGTCAAAAAATGCCATTTTGATTGGCAAGGTTTTGGTGTATGAAATTTATATTTTTGGAAAGAGGGGAACAAATGTGACTTGTAGGAAAAAACCCCACCCAAATTGGCCAAATGGTTTGAGAGATATGGCCTTTTGAAGTTCAAGAATTTCTGAAATCGATTCGATCATAACTTGCCAACCATACATGGGAATTGAGTGTTCTTGGACTTTTTGGAAATAGGAGAACAAGATCTTTAACTTTCATGTTGGGCAAAAATTCATTTGAAGCTTGTATCAGGATGTAATTTTGAGGATCAAGACTTTCCATTTTTGGTAAGTTTCAGTTACAGGTCCAGTTTCCATTTTGGGAAATTTCTGATTTGGCTTCAAATTCTTCCATGATGGTGTTTGACATGATATATGAGGACTATTTGGACATGAATAAGATCTCTCAAACCATTTTCCATCAACAAATCACTGATTAAATGGACAGTTGACCAACAATTGACTTTTCTAGGGTTTTGGATGACTGAACCTCTTCTGATGAATTCCAAACCCTAATTCCTTGAGAACTTGACTTCAAATGATGTCCTAAGACATATGAACTCTTGATTAATGAGCATGGTGCCCCAATTCCACAAGAATGGCCACCATCCACTGCTTTGACTGACTGTTGACTGTCTAGGGTTTTTTGCCTGACTGTGCATTGACTGATGACTTCTGAACATCCAATCCTTGACCTAAACACTTCAAATGGATCCCCAAGTCATGTGAACATGTTGGACCAACCCTAGGGCCTTGGCTCAATGAAAATTGTGCTTGCTTGCTTGACTGACTGAACTCCTGACCAGTTTGACCTAATTTCTTGATTGACTTTGCACTTGAGGCAAAAGAGGCAATGCAATGCTATGCAATGGACCATGATATGCTATGACCTAATATGAAAATGTATGTACAATGATAGGTGCAAATTTGAGGTGCTACAGCGTTGGTTACTTTCTGATAACAAAAGTTCCATTCAACATCCACCACTACTCTCGTTCCTCTTTCTTGAACCAACTCTCATGTATTATGATAACAAAAGTTCCATTCAAATTCCCCACAACTCGGTCTTTCATGAACGTACCAAATATATTGAGATTGATTGTCACTTCACTCGTCATCATCTTCAACATGGGATAATTACTCTACAATTTGTCTCCTCCGCTTTACAGGTTGCTGCTTTGTTTACAAACACACATTCCATTAAACGTTTTCGTTTTTTGATTGAAAAACTCTCGATGCTTCCTACTAATGCATCTTGAGTTTGAGGGGAGATGTTAAATATTATTATTATTATATTGATTGATTGTATCTTTGTAAGGGTAGTTTGGTACTTTCCTAGTATTTATACTCTAGTGTAACCCTTATTCTCTAGATTTTGCTCATTCTATTGAAATCATAAGGTAAATCGTCTTTTTCTTCTCTATGCTTCATGTACTGCACAAGAATGGGCTTGCAACAAGTTTTAAATGCATTTTCAGAACATGTTTGATTGGTAGAATTGGTTAGAAATGATTATTTTCAAAAGTCAACCATTGGTCAAACTTGAATTTTAATGAAACAAGTCAAAAAATGCCATTTTGATTGGCAAGGTTTTGGTGTATGAAATTTATATTTTTGGAAAGAGGGGAACAAATGTGACTTGTAGGAAAAAACCCCACCCAAATTGGCCAAATGGTTTGAGAGATATGGCCTTTTGAAGTTCAAGAATTTCTGAAATCGATTCGATCATAACTTGCCAACCATACATGGGAATTGAGTGTTCTTGGACTTTTTGGAAATGGGAGAACAAGATCTTCAACTTTCATGTTGGGCAAAAATTCATTTGAAGCTTGTATCAGGATGTAATTTTGAGGATCAAGACTTTCCATTTTTGGTAAGTTTCAGTTACAGGTCCAGTTTCCATTTTGGGAAATTTCTGATTTGGCTTCAAATTCTTCCATGATGGGGTTTGACATGATATATGAGGACTATTTGGACATGAATAAGATCTCTCAAACCATTTTCCATCAACAAATCACTGATTAAATGGACAGTTGACCAACAGTTGACTTTTCTAGGGTTTTGGATGACTGAACCTCTTCTGATGAATTCCAAACCCTAATTCCTTGAGAACTTGACTTCAAATGATGTCCTAAGACATATGAACTCTTGATTAATGAGCATGGTGCCCCAATTCCACAAGAATGGCCACCATCCACTGCTTTGACTGACTGTTGACTGTCTAGGGTTTTTTGCCTGACTGTGCATTGACTGATGACTTCTGAACATCCAATCCTTGACCTAAACACTTCAAATGGATCCCCAAGTCATGTGAACATGTTGGACCAACCCTAGGGCCTTGGCTCAATGAAAATTGTGCTTGCTTGCTTGACTAACTGAACTCCTGACCAGTTTGACCTAATTTCTTGATTGGCTTTGCACTTGAGGCAAAAGAGGCAATGCAATGCTATGCAATGGACCATGATATGCTATGACCTAATATGAAAATGTATGTACAATGATAGGTGCAAATTTGAGGTGCTACAGCTGCCCCTATTCAATCAGCTGGGAACCCGAACGGATGATAGCAACGGCTGTCAGACTTTCAGGGTAAACAGGGATTGAATACCAAGAACCGTAGAATTTGCACAATACAGGGATCCACCAATGGAAACGTCCACTGGGATTTGATATTTATTGCTGGGTATATATATATATATATATATATATATATTTTTTTTTTTTTTTGTTTTCAAAGGGTACGGCCACATCCAGACATCGCAACGACGATGAATGGGAAAAGAAATCACAACTAGATGCCAACGGACAACTAGGAAAAACTCAACGTTTACCAAGACCAACGGAGAGGTAGACAACTGGGGACGACCAGGAAAAATTCGACGTTTACAGACATCGAAAGATGATGTTTACAGACACCAAAAAGTATTGACCAGACATTTACAGATGAATGGGAATACTCGACGTTTACAGACATCGAAGGATGATGTTTACAGACACCAAAAAGATCGACCAGACATCTACAGATGAATGGGAATACTCGACGTTTACAGACATCGAAAGATGATGTTTACATACACCAAAAAGATCGACCAGACATCTACAGATGAATGGGAATACTCGACGTTTACAGACATCGAAAGATGATGTTTACAGACACCAAAAGGATTGACCAGACATTTACTGATGAATGGGAATAAGAGGAACACAACCAGACGTCAACGGACGAATGGGAAAAACTCGTCGTTTATCAAAACCAACCGAGAGGCAAGTCCACATGGGGAGGGTACAACTAGCCATCACCGGATGACTAGGAAAAACTCGACGTTTATCGACACCAACGGAGAGGAGGAATCTTCACTAGGGAAGGGATAACGATGTTACGAACATCGAAAGATGATGTTTACAGACATCAAAAGAAAACCAGACACTTACGCATGACTGGGAATCACCGAAAGATGGTGTTTACCGACACCAAAGAATACAAACACACGCGGGCTGACGGGATACTGACATCCACAAGATGACCGGGCAAGGCTGAACACTTGCAGGGGGTCTCACTGGGGAGAAACAAACTTTCTGTCATCAATAGGTGAGGAAATAAACCTCTGTGGGGATATTAATCCTGAATGTTGTCAAGAGCAACTGTAGCAAATGCGTTGTACAGGTTGAACAAAAATCCGTCTCTGCAGGGGATACGGTTTGATGGGGTTTCGAACACATGAATGCATATGTTTGAATTTTTCTATGGCGTAATGCTCCATTTAGGAATGGAAATGCTACGCGATTTTTGAGGATGCAATGATTACTACATGCAAAATGCAAATGAACCCTGGCTAGGGAGCCAAAATGATCAGATACTCTGACTCTGTGGGGAGACTCCTCTTGAGGAACTACTCTGCGGGGAACTCTGCTTGGGGAACGGTAAGCTCCGCTGGGGATATCCTTCAGTCCACAGACAGGATAAATGTTGGAGATAAATTTTAATGAACCTGCCTCACTCGGGGAGGAAATCGGCAAATACAGGCCTGCTGGGAATAGGCAATCCTTAGATCTGTTGGGGAATAGAAAGCACTATCCACCGACGTCTCTGCAGTGGAACATAGCTCTGATAGCTTCCAAACTTGCTTGGGGGAAAAAAAATCTGCTGAGGAAACGTCCTCACAGATGCCAATCTGACAAATAGCACAACAAAATGCCCCCAGGGGATACATGGACAAGATACGCTCAAGTGTCCTCAACATTCAAAATGATTTTCAAATGTTTTGTCTTTCTGCACATTATTGTGTAGCCTTCATGTTCTTATATGCAATGCTTATCAAAAATTCGGACATTTTTGCAAACAAAACAGTAAAAATAAAAACCAAAGAGCTATTTATCTGAATAATGACTTTTATTGATTGAAAAAGTGCCTGAAGAGGCAAATACATTGGGA
This sequence comes from Lathyrus oleraceus, assembly GCF_024323335.1. Taxonomy (NCBI): domain Eukaryota; kingdom Viridiplantae; phylum Streptophyta; class Magnoliopsida; order Fabales; family Fabaceae; genus Lathyrus; species Lathyrus oleraceus. The sequence continues at coordinate 641,908,383 of NC_066583.1, forward strand.
AGCAATTCCTAGAAAGAGGTAATTGCGCACAAAAGGAAAAATCTATCCTAATGGCAACGTGAACACGGCATCCACTATTTCCCAATTCTATTATAACCCACAGATCATCCGTTTTCCTCCCAACTCCTTGCTTTCTGAGAAGAATGACTGGACGGATCACATTTTTCGAGATGGCAGACGACAAAGCTCGATGAAGTACAGACAACTCAGACTGTAGTCTTCGCTTTAATCCCTAATTTTTACCTGGATCGCCCTTTCGGGTTTTCAATCCACCGGGATACCCATTTTTGCCTAAGCCGCCCTTGCGGGTTTTCGACTTACCGGGTGTACAATTTTTTTTCATTTTATCCCTAATTTTTGCCCGAACCTTTTCTTTCTGTTCTTGGTTCGCCGGGATGCCCATTTTTTGCCTGGACTCTTTTTTCTTTTTGTCCAGCGGGTCAATTTATGCGAAGTATTTTTTGACTATATCTGAGTTAACAGGAGACGGGAAATTTTCACCATCCATAGTTGTAAGCATCAAGGCTCCACCGGAGAAGACCTTCTTCACAACATATGGACCTTCATAATTAGGAGTCCACTTGCCCCTGTTATCTGTACCGGGAGGGAGGATCCTCTTCAAAACTAGATCACCGATCTGATAGCTTCGAGGACGCACTTTCTGATCAAAGGCTCGCTTCATCCTTCTCTGATACAACTGTCCATGACATACAGCTGCTAGTCGTCTCTCCTCGATAAGGCTCAACTCGTTAAACCTTGTTCGAATCCACTCGGCTTCGTCCAACTTGACATCCAATAGAACTCTCAGAGAAGGAATCTCCACTTCAATAGGAAGGACAGCTTCCATACCATACACAAGGGAGTAAGGGGTTGCCCCGGTCGACGTACGTACTGAGGTACGGTACCCATGCAAAGCGAAAGGCAGCATCTCATGCCAATCCTTGTACGTAACGACCATCTTCTGCACAATCTTCTTGATATTCTTGTTCGCCGCTTCTACAGCACCATTCATCTTCGGTCTGTAAGGAGAAGAATTGTGATGCTCAATCTTGAAATCTTTACAAAGCTCTTTCATCATCTTGTTGTTGAGATTCGAACCGTTGTCAGTGATGATTCTCTCAGGAACTCCATAACGACATATGATTTCTTTCTTGATGAACCGGGTAACCACTTGTTTGGTAACGTTAGCATAGGAAGCTGCTTCCACCCACTTGGTGAAATAGTCAATCGCAACCAAGATGAAGCGATGTCCATTCGAAGCAGTAGGCTCAATCTTCCCAATCATATCAATGCCCCACATGGCAAACGGCCAGGGCGAATTCATGACATTCAGAGGGCTTGGTGGTACATGCACTTTATCAGCATAGATTTGACATTTATGGCACTTCCGAGCATACTTGAAACAATCGGATTCCATAGTCATCCAGTAATAACCCGCTCTCAACAATTTCTTAGCCATTGCATGTCCGCCGGCATGAGTACCGAAGGAACCTTCATGAACTTCCTGCATTAACATGTCCGCCTCGGGTCTGTCCACGCATCTGAGCAAGACCATGTCAAAGTTTCTCTTATACAACACATCATCCTGATTCAAATAGAAGCTTCCAGCTAGCCTCCTCAGGGTTTTCTTGTCATTCTTCGACGCACCTTCAGGATACTCCTGAGTCTTGAGGAAGTTCTTGATGTCATAATACCACGGCTTCTCATCAATCACAACAGACTCGGCTGCAAACACATACGCAGGCCTCTCAAGTCGATTCACCGCAACATGTGGCACATGATTCCACCAATGAACTTTGATCATGGAAGACAAAGTCGCCAAGGCATCAGCCATCTGATTCTCATCCCGGGGGACATGATACAACTTCACCTTCTTGAAGAACGTCAGTATTCTTCTGGTGTAATCTCTATACGGAATCAAATGCGGCTGATTCGTATTCCAATCTCCATTGACTTGATTGACCACTAGAGCTGAATCTCCAAATATGTCAAGTGTTTTGATCCTCAGATCAATGGCTTCTTCTATTCCCATGATACAAGCCTCATACTCAGCTTCGTTGTTGGTGACGTCAAACGTCAATCTGGCAGAAAAAGGTATGTGAGCACCTTTAGGATTGATCAATACTGCCCCAACACCGTTACCATTCATATTCACAGCCCCATCAAACATCAGTGTCCATTTGTCATCCGGATCCGGTCCTTCCTCGACAAGAGGCTCTTCGCAATCTTTCATCTTAAGATACATGATGTCTTCATCAGGGAATTCAAACATCATAGGCTGATAATCTTCAATCGGTTGCTCGGCGAGGTAGTCTGACAGAATACTACCTTTGATGGCCTTCTGAGACGTGTACTGAATGTCGTACTCTGTTAGAATCATCTGCCAACGAGCAACACGTCCGGTGAGAGCTGGTTTCTCAAAGATGTACTTCACTGGATCCATCTTAGAAATCAACAGAGTAGTATGGTTCAACATATACTGCCTCAGTCGGCGAGCAACCCAGGCCAAAGCACAGCAAGTTTTCTCGAGCAGTGAATATCTTGTTTCACAGTCGGTAAACTTTTTGCTAAGGTAGTATATGGCATGCTCTTTTCGACCAGACTCGTCATGCTGTCCCAATACACACCCCATCGAGTTCTCAGTCACTAACAGGTACATTATCAGAGGTCTCCCTGGAACTGGAGGTATAAGGATTGGAGGTTTCTGTAAATACTCCTTTATCTTGTCAAAAGCTTTCTGACAGTCATCATTCCACTTGATCGCCTGATTCTTTCTGAGCAGTTTGAAAATTGGTTCGCATGTGGCAGTTAGATGAGATATGAACCTTGCAATGTAGTTCAATCTCCCTAAAAACCCACGGACTTGCTTCTCCGTTTTCGGTTCAGGCATCTCTTGAATAGCTTTGACTTTCGCTGGATCAACCTCAATCCCTTTCTCACTGACAATGAAGCCTAAAAGCTTCCCCGATCTCACCCCAAACGTACACTTGTTCGGATTCAACCTCAGCTTGAACTTTCTCAACCGGTCAAACAGCTTCTGCAAATTAAACAGGTGCTCCTCTTCTGTCTGCGACTTCGCGATCATATCATCTACGTACACTTCAATCTCTTTGTGCATCATGTCATGAAACAGAGTCGTCATTGCCCTCTGATAGGTAGCACCAGCGTTCTTTAGCCCAAATGGCATCACCTTATAGCAGAACGTGCCCCAAGGTGTAATGAATGTCGTCTTTTCCATGTCCTCTGGCGCCATCTTGATCTGATTGTATCCGGAGAAACCATCCATGAAAGAGAATACCGAGGATTGAGCCGTATTATCAACCAATACATCAATGTGAGGTAATGGGAAATCCTCTTTCGGACTCGCTCTATTCAAGTCCCGGTAATCAACACACATTCTGACTTTACCATCCTTCTTCGGCACAGGAACGATGTTGGCCACCCATGGGGGATAACTTGTAACAGCCAAAAAACCTGCATCCCACTGCTTCTGAACCTCTTCCTTGATCTTAGTTGCCATATCAGGACTCGTTCTACGAAGCTTCTGCTTGACCGAAGGACATCCTTCTCTAAGAGGTAATCGGTGCACCACAATGTCTGTATCCAAACCAGGCATATCTTGATATGACCAGGCGAATATCTCCACATATTCTCTCAGCATCTCAATCAGCCTCCTCTTGACAGAGTCCTCTAAAGCAGCCCCAATCTTGATTTCTCTTTTGGCGTCCTCAGTACCCAAATTAACAACCTCCAATTCCTCCTGATGAGGTTGGATGACCCTTTCCTCCTGCTTCAGCAATCTGACCAATTCTGCAGGGAGTTCACAGTCTTCCTCACTCTCCTCTTCAGCTTGGTAGATGGGATTGTCGAAATCATACTGGGCCATAACAGAACTGTTCATAGTGAATGCCATAAGATCGCTTCTGCATGTTTAATGCTTTGTTTTAGAAAAAGAGTTCAATAAAGTCACAAAAAACAAAAACATTGCCATTTTTTTATTGTTTTTTGAAAAAGATGAAAACAAAAAATTGAAAGACGGGGATCACAAAGTTTGATTTCAAAAAATGTCCTTCATTAATGATAATCATTAAAACATGATGAGGCCCTACAATGAACCACTACGCCTTGGGCAGAACGTAGGATTTTCATGCAAAAATGACAAAACAACAGAAAATTACTCTGTCAGAAGAGTAACTTGAACCACTTCTTCAGCCGTCCAGTTGTTGATAGACCCCCCTGGTGCACACGGGCGAACCCAGTTGTCCAAATCACAATCACTGTCACAGTCTTCACTACCGGTTGCAGAGACGTCGCCATGATTCATCAGCCCAGCGCTGGTAAAAGTACTCGGACCCGCTTGACCATTCTGCTCTGCTTGGAGAGGCTCATAACCAACGCCAAATTTGTCTTCTTTGACAGGCAAATCCACCATCTTGCCCCAGCCTTCAGCTTTGCCAGAATCAACAACCTCCTTAGCCTGCTTGTAAGAAGTAATTGAAGCACCTGACTTTCTCTGCTCAGCGTACGCCACTTTCTCAAGAGCCACAGTCTCAAATGCCTGACATAAGGTTTCGTGGATCTCGCCATCCACCTCCACATATTTGAACGAGGATAGATGACTTACCAGAATCTCTTCTTCACCGCACACAGTCACAATCTGACCGTTCCAGACATACTTGAGCTTTTGATGGAGAGTCGACGAGACTGCCCCTGCTGCATGAATCCATGGACGCCCCAACAAACAACTATAGGCAGGCTGGATGTCCATAACATAGAAGATGATATCGAATACCTCAGGACCTATCTTCACAGGCAAGGTAACTTCTCCACACACAGAACGCTTGGATCCGTCGAAAGCACGAACGATCAAGTCACTGGGATTAAGCACAAACCCTTCCACATCAATCTTCCTCAGAATCTGCTTAGGCAACACATTCAGCGACGACCCGGTGTCTACCAATACGTGAGACAACACTGCCCCCTTGCACTCCATGGTGATGTGCAAGGCTTTGTTATGGTTTCGCCCTTCAGGTGGTAAGTCCAGGTTGGTGAAACCCACACCATGCCTGGTGCTCACATTGGCCATCACACCCTCCAGTTGATTGACAGAAATCTCCTGAGGCACGTAAGCCAGATTCAACATCTTCAGCAAGGCATTACGGTGTGCCTCAGAGCACAACAACAGTGAAAGTATAGAAATCTTGGACGGAGTTTGATTCAACTGATCTACAATCTTGTAGTCACTCTTCTTGATTATCTTCATAAACTCCTCCACGTCCTTCTCAAATGTCCCCTCAGGCGCTTCCTTCTGGACAGGTTCTTCCTCAACCACAGCTTGCTTACCCTTCGCTTTGGCGAGAGCCTCAGCATTATTGTCCCTCAAAGGCTGCGGTGCGAACAGACGACCGCTTCTGGTAAAACCTCCTGGACCCCCCACATTATCCACAGCCGGACCAACAGTTGCAGGAACTCTATTCGGTAAACCAATTGTCACTGGAGTTTGATTCACTGGTCTCGTCTGACCTTCAGCCCTTCTATAACTGCGGTGAGCATTATCATACTTCCACGGCACGACTCTACTATTCTCAACAGCCCTTCTTTCAGACGCGGCGATAGTAGTTGGAGCACTGATGGTTACAGGCACGGAAATGGTAACTGGGGTACCATTTGTTGCAGGTGCACTAACGACCCTTTGTCCACGTTCTTCAGACGGTTTAAAGTAGATGGTGATAGTCGACACTGTTCCACGATCTTTTACAGCCCTACTGAATTGCAAACAACCTTCATCCATCATACCCTGGATACCGGCCCTTAACTGGTCGCAACCATTCTCTGATTCTGCACAGCCCAAACAATCCTCATTACAGCCCGAGTAGACACCCCCATTCAGCAGACGGTCCTTCACAACTAGCAGAGAAGTCTGAACATCATCAACATTAACAACCAGATCTTCAGCTTCTTTCCCTTCAATATTGTTCACTCTATGCCCACCATGCTGAGGCATAGGGTTGTTTACGACGTTAGGCACTGGAGCGAAGTTGATTGCCTTGGCATCGATCAGATCTTGGACCTTGTGTTGGAGAGCCCGACACTTCTCAGTATGATGCCCTGGTGCCCCAGAGTGAAAGTCACAGCGGACGTTGGCGTCGTACCCCGGAGGCAATACTGTAGGCGGAGCCATTGTACGTAACTCAACCATCCCCAACCTGAGTAGTTCGGGCAACAGCTCGGCGTACGACATGGGTAGCGAATCAAAACGTCGATCAGGCATCCTTTGTTTGGGCTGATACGGACGTTGCTGTTGTTGTTGTTGTTGCGGTTGTTGAACTCTTTGTTGTTGTTGTTGACGAGGTTGAGGTGCCGGAATAGTTACTGCAGCAGCTTGACGGTATTCATTTCTGTTCTGATCTCTGCGGTGTTGAACAGCATTAGTTTCACCTTCTCTTCGACGAGGTGCTCCAGCAAACGGCTTCTTAGAAGAAGAGGAACCAGCATCTTGGATCTTCCCAGTTTTAATCAAGCTCTCAGTCCTCTCTCCACAAATGACAACATCAGAAAAACTACCGAATGGGCAGCTCCCCATCCGGTCCATAAACACACCTTGAAGAGTACCGATAAACATATCTGTCAACTCCCTCTCCAGCATAGGGGGTTGAACTCTAGCAGCCAGTTCACGCCACCTCTGAGCGTACTCCTTGAAGCTTTCATTGGATTTCTGATAAAGACTCTGCAGCTGAGTCCGGCTCGGTGCCATGTCCATGTTGTGTTTGTATTGCCTCAAAAAGGCCTCACCCAGATCCCTCCAGCATCGGATAGAATCTCTCTTCAGTTCCATGTACCAGTCCAAAGAAGCCCCAGATAGACTATCTTGGAAAAAATACATCCACATCTTTTCATCATCAGTATACACAGAGATTTTTCGATAATAAGCCTGCACATGGGTGCGAGGGCAAGAAGTACCGTTGTATTTATCGAAGGACGGTGCTTTGAACTTGTGAGGGATTCTCAGACCTTCCACCAACCCCATATTAGTAACATCAAAACCGAGAGAATTTTGACATTCCATAGCACGGATCTTTTCAGCAAGAGCCTCAACTTTGCGGTCTCTCTCATTAACCCTTCCCAGAACGTCTTCGTCTTCACTGAGCAGAGAGAACATATCCTCTTGTCTGTCAACAATCGGAACAGGATTACGGGCCGGGGCACGGACTGCTCTGGCATTAGCGGCATCTGGAACAATAGGTTGACCGTTGATTCGAATACCCCCCAACTCATCACCTACAGCATAGTTGTTGATGGGTACAGCAGCAGCAGCATTGTTATCATCGATTGGGCCTCTCTCTGGCGGAGCATGGTTGATCGGTGGATTTGCAGCCTCTTGTCTCTGAACCATGGCTCGGAGTTCTTCTTGACCTTGCGCAACCCCTTGCATCATATTCATAAACTGGGCCATGTTAGCCTTCATCTCAGCCAACTCTGCTTGAACTTGATCCATACCTCTCTGTTGATTCAGTCTTGTTGAGTAGCGGTGCGGACGTTGATCAGCTATCCTGCCTAAAACAGGAACCAGAGTGAGAAGCCACGACCAAGAACACCTGTTATGCAAAATGATATGAGTATGATGCTAATGATGCGTATGATGCACATGATATGCTCATTTCTCAGGCATTCAAAGAGCCTGACCCATCCTGAAAAGATGGCAACTTGCAGCAACAAGAGAACAAACAGATACAAGGGAAATGAGAACAACAGGGAAATACTGACAACCTTATCCATACATAAGGGTGAAAAGGTCAATACCACCGAGTCAACAGAAAATTCGCATAAACAGAGTACAAAGAAATGAATCCCATCCAACAAGCCTGGAGGTGATTCTCAATAATGAAGATCCAAAGACGGAGTACAAACAAATGAATCCCATCCAACAAGCCTGGAGGTGATTCTCAAAAAAACACAAACAAAGATACAAACTAAGACAGACGGTCTTCTGGAATGAGGGTCTTCAGGTAATGGCACTGGTCTATCAACAGTGTGCATTCTGAACATTCTGGTAGAGGGGTGATCTTCTCCTTCAACTGTCTTCTGAGCTCCAAGACTTCTCCTCCAAGATAGTCCTCTGATTTCTGTCTCAACTCCATCTCCTTCTTCAACTGAGCGTCTTTGTCTCTGAGTTGCTTCTCTAGGTCTCTGATCTTCTTCTGATAGTTGGCTTCTGCTCTCTGCAGTCTCAAGCGCTCCCTATGCTCCTCATCCAACATAGACTCTATCTCCTCATATGATCTCTTCTTGCTCCTTGCTCTGCTAGCATCTTCTCCTTGCACTTCCCTGAGTTGATGGGCCATGTGCAACCTATCAGCTTTAGCTTTGTATAACTCCATATGGGTGTCTTGCTCCTTCTCCCTCAACCGACGACTCTCCATCAGAGCTTGCTTATAGTGCTCAGCAGGCACACTATCAGCAAGAATCAAGGGTGGTTGCTCTTGCAACGGTTCCATCCTATCGTAGGGTAGCAACAAAGTTTCCACTCTCTTCTTTACCCAATCAGTGTAATCAGGCATGGCTATGGCAAACTTCTTCCCTAAGACGGATCCATCTCTGACACCAATGGACTTCCAAGCTCTTCCAATCTGCTCCAACCTAACAGGGTCATCCTTCTTCTCAAAGTACACACTCTCAGCTATCTCAGCTTCAAGTGGTCTTCTACTCATAACAAAACCTAACTGGCGAAGAGAAAGAACTGGATTATAATTTATACAACCCTTGGTCCCCACGAGTGGCACATTCCGGAATTCTCCACAGCTCATAATAACATTCTTCACATTCATCCGGTAAGATTGCCATCTGATGTCATAAGAGGTGAGCGACATGACCCTCTGAGTCCACTTGAGAGTGCTCTGAGTATCCACAAAGGGTCCACTACCAGGCAGGAGTGACATGAACCATCTAAACAGGAGAGGTAGACAGCACCTGATGGCTCCACCCTTACCATGCCTACTGTGGATGGCATAGTAAGTATCAGCTAACAAGGTGGGGACTGGATTTCCTCTGATGAAAATACTGATGGCAGCATGGTCAACAAAATTTGGCATACTGGGAAATAGGATGATTCCATATATCAAGGCGGCAAGCTGTGCGTGAAAAGCTTCCCAATTTCCCTTCTCTGCTTCATCTTTGGCTATTCTCAGAAGAAACTTCAACGGCAGACCCACAACTCCCCCACTGGGCTTCCAATTATCACAAACTTCCTTAACACTCAACCGGAGAGCTCTGGCAACAACCTTAAAGTCAACCTCCTTTGGTACGTCCAAGAAAGGAACCTGATGCTGAATCGGGATGCTCAACAGTATAGAATACTCCTCGAGAGTAGGTGCTAACTGGTAATCTTGGAACGTGAAACATCTAAGCTCCGGGTCATAGAACTGAAGAAGTGTCTGCAACGGCACCGGGTCAACTATTGTCTTCAATACTGTCAGGATATCCCCATACTGATTCACGAACCCCCCCAGACGATCACTGGTCACAAGACTGCCCAACTCAATCAGAGGCGTCAAAGGCTCCCGGTGAAAAACGTAGATACAAGTCTTCCGCTTCGGCTCTGGGACTGTTGCCATCTCTATCGGCGAATCAAACTCTGGAATGTACCTGAGAAATGATATGCATGCGGAGGTTAGTTTTTTTTTTCTTTCTCTTTTTTTTTTCTTTTTTTTTTTTTTGCGTATCTTTTTGAAAATAAATATGCTATGATGCACATGATGCAGACACAACTGGCTGGCGGTGCATCTCTGATCACAAAGTCGAAGCTTCGGTCTAAACTCAGAACCCAAATCCAACTTGAAAACCCAAGGTCAACTGAATATACTGTTGTCTGAACCCAAAGTCACCAACAGAACCATAAGTCACCAACAGTACCTGTAATGATGAACCCTTCCCCACTCACGGGTGTAGTCTAGGCCAGGGTAAGGTCAAGAGAAACGCAGGATAAACAACCCTTTCAAGAATATCATCCTGTGCACACCCGATGTATGCACCGATAATACCCCATCAGAGTCTGAACTGCTCGTGATATCAATGTTCCGCTAAGTGGCGTACACCACCCGCTTCCCATGAATCACTCTATTCCTAGGTTTCCTAGATTTCACTCATGGTCTGGGTATTGGACCTTTTACCTCAACTGACTCCCACCCCACAAAGAAAAACAGACAACCAGCCAGGAAGAATGAATAATGAATACGAATGCAAACATTAATGCACACAATAAATGCAAACAATAAATGAAATGAACAAATAATGAATGCAATAAATAAACACAGCACAAAGCAACCAAAACCCTAACCTAGAGAGCGCTAGGAGAGACTCGCTCAGGGAAGATGGACCAGCACAGGTCAACTTCTCTAGATCCCCAGCAGAGTCGCCAGCTGTCGCATCACGCGAAAAACCGGCGGGAAAACAAGAACAACAGAGCCGCCACCGTGCGTTATTTATCCCAAAATAGGGAAAGGAAACGCTCAGAGTAAACCTGGGAAAGAACATGGTCTCGCGACCAAAGAGAATGGGTTCGGGAGTCGGTTATGCGAAGGGAAGGTATTAGCACCCCTACGCATCCGTAGTACTCTACGGGATCCACGCACAATAGGAAGGGAAAATGGTTGCTAAACACTGCTCAAACTCACACACACTGGCTGAAAGAGACACAAGAAAACGGACTGAAACTGACTCGGCAGGACATCGTATCCTGGGCCTACTTAGTCTATCAGACATAGACATCAGAGTCGAAGTAGTTCGGACTGGGGAAACGACACATGCTCGCTAGGATATCGCATCCTATGCATACGTATCTTCTCGGACGGGAGAAGAATCAGAGCATTCGTAGCTCGGCTGACACACACACAAACAAACACAGGCAAAGGCAAACGTGGAGCCTGAATGCCAATCACTGGACTTACATCAGCATCCGAACCAAAACACACGCACACTGGAACCCAAATGCCACTCGATGGACTTACATCAGCTTCCAAGCACACAACAAGACAAAATAAAGACACAGGCGCCCGGAGAGATCAGCTCATCTCCTGCCTACGTACCTCATCTGGTATGAGGATCAGGGCGACGTAGTTCCCCTACAGAGGGATAAAGGACTAGCCTAACCAGATAACAGAGGGAGACACAACTAGGGAGACTACGACTCGAGCCTAGATGTTATCATGCAAAATCATCCCTAAGTTAAGGTTTCTAGCTAACTGGCACAGGGAGCCAGCCTATCCTAAGCATGACTTGCACAGGAAGCAAGCCACACACACACTTAACTTGCACAGGAAGCAAGCCAAGCAAAACCTACTTGCACAGGAAGCAAGTCAAACAATCCTAACTTGCACAGGAAACAAGTCAAACAAACCTAACTTGCACAGGAAGCAAGTCAAACAATCCTAACTTGCACAGGAAGCAAGTCAAACAATCCTAACTTGCACAGGAAGCAAGTCAAACAATCCTACAAGCACAGATAGCACACACTATACACAAGCAAGTGGCTCAAACAAGGGTTAGGTTTTAGTCGAGGGGTCATATCAACCTCAACAATCAAACCTCTGGAACTGGGTGAATGTGCTCTTAACCTTGCCATTGAGGGGCTAAGGTGAAGCAGATGAAAGGTGGGTGAAGGTAAGACTTCACAGCTCTTATCCCTGGCCTGGGAGAGCTTAAGACAAGAATGTGTGGGTTCAGAAAGTGGGAACCCTTCTACACATTTAAAACTGACTCAACTGTACAATTGTACAAGATCTTGGGTTTGTATCTGCAATGCATCAACACAGTGGTGTGAGCAAAGCAGATGACACACTGAATAGTGGGGGATAGATTGCATATCCCTACCTTCCACCAATTGCCTCTTCACTTAGGAGGTCTTTGACTCTATGCAAGGACAAAATTAAACATCCACAAACATTGCCTCTTAAGGAGGACTTCAGACAGTTGCCTGGCCAAGTAACAGGCCAGGTCTTCCAGACTACATGAAGTAAAAGAGACATACCTCAATGCAAATTGCTTATACAAGCAAAGCAAAGCAAAAAGTTCACAAGGAACTAAGCAACTAAAACACCTGAAACAGTCAAGCAGATGTTAGTATGCAACTTCAAACAAAGCAAAAGAGAACAGACATTAACAGTTAATCAGGAGGTAGATGAATGTGCAAGGCACAAGGCTCAAGGCATGTGAGCCAAGCCACCTACAAAACAAATAAGTTAGACAATGATATCTAAGCAAACTCAATCAAAGAGAATTGGTCTCATTGGTCATTTGTTGATTAACCTGAAAACATGAGCTCAAAAGTGAGTAACAGGACCACTAGGACAAGCCTAGGGTCAAAAGAGAATGAAAAAGTCAAAACAGCAAAGGATGAGTGTCCAAAATCATGTTCAAACCATTAAGAAACACAAACAATTGGGTTCACATTCATATCAATCATCATCATCATTTCATGAACAATTTAGGTCAAAGTATAGCAAACAGAAGCTCATAGAAGTCAACAGCAAGACTTAACTCAAAAGCAATCTTAAACATTTCCAAAAATCACCAAATAAATCATGATCAATCCTAACACATAGCATGGTAAGCATGTCAAATTTCATCTCATTTGGACAAGTGGAAGGCAGTCAATGAAAATCAGAAAGTCAAAGCACATTTGAACATGCTCAAAGAAGTCAACCAAACATGCATCAACTTAGAAAAATCATAAGTCAAGAATGGTGTATGATAAATGAATGGGACTAAAACCATGGCAAAGATGAGGATGTCTAGTTATCTCATGTCAAATTTCATGTCCATCCAATAAAGTATGAGAATTTCACAAATGGAATGGGAACAAGTGTCACAAAAAGTCAACATATGACTAGACAGGGGATAAAATCTCAAACAATTAGGAAATGACACAAATAATTCCAAGAAAATTCACATGTAAACTAGACATACAAAAGTAGGTTCATGCAAAAAATCAGATCAATTGGAGGTCAAGAAGCATGGTATCAAAAATCATCAAGTTGGACATCAATGGTGTGACACAAATTGTCACACCCTAATTCAAAAAATCATATCTCACAAACCAGCAATGATAAATTCACAAACTCTACACCAAAATCACCATGAGTGTGTCTAGTTTAAGCACAAAAAATTTGGGAGCCATTGGATAAAGTATCATCATTTCACAAATGTTTTGGCAAAGTGTACAAAAATTGGTCACATGTCACAAAACCTAATAACAATCTAAAACCATTGATCACAAAATTCTGGAAAAATTATGATAAAAAAGTAGAGATCATGATGAACACAACACAAAAAAATCCATTAAATTTGGATTAAAAATGAACAAGTTATGATTTTTGAAAGGTTGGTGATCAAATGAAATAAAAATGAAAGAAACAACATCATTTAATGGGTCATGGGGTCCGGCCGTGGAATTTTTGTAAATAAGCCACCCACTTATCAAAACGGCCGCGTTTAGGGCCAAGGCAGGAAATATTCTGATTGGGCGAGGGAGCTACAGCCATGCGTACGTGTGAATAAGACAAAAATTCTGGGCATGGCTTTTGGAAATTAGGGTTTCGCGCACAGTACTTCATCTCTTTCATCCAATCATGAATTTTTCGAAATGCCCAGAAATCAAAAATGAGGACATCAACATGATCAGCAAGCAATGTCCATACATAATCCAACAACCATTTTCATCAAATCAAGTTAAACAAAAAGGCATAAGCAAAAACAAGTTTAGATGTGAAAATTCAACTCAACATAACTTGCAAAATACCAAACCATTTTCTTCGATTCAAAGTCTAAAATGCTCATGGCAAGGAGGTCTACAAGATGCATATCAGGGTTTTGGAAAAGGTTGAGGTCGAAAACTCACCTATTTTTGAAGACAGTCGTGGTACAGTGGTTTGTTGGTGTCCAATGGCTGAAACAGATGCTTTAGAACCTCCCCAATGATGACTGATGCAAAGGACTTAGCTCAAGGAAGCTTGGCAAGGCTCAGACCATGAACTGTCATGATGAGTGCTTGGTGAAAACAGTCGTGAAAACCTCCTTCCAGTTGGAGGGAAATGGTTGTAATGTGCTCACAAGGTTGTTTGAATGATGCAGCAACAATGGCCAAGGAGAGTTCTTTGGAGTTTTTGGAAAATTTTGGAAAATGGCCAAGAATGAAGTTTTTTAGAATGAATGATTGCTGTGTTGAAAAATCTGTTTGATGGCTGCTAGCAGGGTTTGCAATGACAGAAAAAATGAGGTTAATCTTCTGTTTTTGATGTTGTATCAAGCAAGGCACGGTTTTGTCCTTTGGAGGATTTTTGGAGATTTTGAAGAATGGCCAAAATGTGATTTTTTTTCTAGAATGAGTGAGTTAACCAAGGTTTCTTGCTGTAAGATGTGTTTGATGCTGCTGCTGGTTTCATTTTTTGACAGAAAAATGAAGTTATGATTTTCTGTTTTGATGTTGTTTCTGTTTGTGAACAGAATTTGCAACTCGGGTGAAAATGCCCAATGAGAGAGTGAGGATTTTTTGTGTGGTTAGAGGCTGCTCCTTGTGTTTCAAGATGACAGAAAAATGATGAAAAACATGCTGTCTTGTTGTTGTTTTTGGTAAGGCAATGCTTTGTCTCTTTGGAGTTTTGACCAATTTTTAGAAATGGCCAAAAGTGAAACTTGAGAGAATGAATGAAGTTGGTTTTGTGTCTGCAGCTGCTAGTGTTTTCTAATGACAGAAAATGACCATAACATCTGCTGTTTGCTAGTACAAGGCATGGCTCATGAGAGTATGGATAGATATGGTGAAACTTGTACTTTCTTCCCAAAATTCAAGCAAACTAGGCATGGCTTCATGTACTGCACAAGAATGGGCTTGCAACAAGTTTTAAATGCATTTTCAGAACATGTTTGATTGGTAGAATTGGTTAGAAATGATTATTTTCAAAAGTCAACCATTGGTCAAACTTGAATTTTAATGAAACAAGTCAAAAAATGCCATTTTGATTGGCAAGGTTTTGGTGTATGAAATTTATATTTTTGGAAAGAGGGGAACAAATGTGACTTGTAGGAAAAAACCCCACCCAAATTGGCCAAATGGTTTGAGAGATATGGCCTTTTGAAGTTCAAGAATTTCTGAAATCGATTCGATCATAACTTGCCAACCATACATGGGAATTGAGTGTTCTTGGACTTTTTGGAAATAGGAGAACAAGATCTTTAACTTTCATGTTGGGCAAAAATTCATTTGAAGCTTGTATCAGGATGTAATTTTGAGGATCAAGACTTTCCATTTTTGGTAAGTTTCAGTTACAGGTCCAGTTTCCATTTTGGGAAATTTCTGATTTGGCTTCAAATTCTTCCATGATGGTGTTTGACATGATATATGAGGACTATTTGGACATGAATAAGATCTCTCAAACCATTTTCCATCAACAAATCACTGATTAAATGGACAGTTGACCAACAGTTGACTTTTCTAGGGTTTTGGATGACTGAACCTCTTCTGATGAATTCCAAACCCTAATTCCTTGAGAACTTGACTTCAAATGATGTCCTAAGACATATGAACTCTTGATTAATGAGCATGGTGCCCCAATTCCACAAGAATGGCCACCATCCACTGCTTTGACTGACTGTTGACTGTCTAGGGTTTTTTGCCTGACTGTGCATTGACTGATGACTTCTGAACATCCAATCCTTGACCTAAACACTTCAAATGGATCCCCAAGTCATGTGAACATGTTGGACCAACCCTAGGGCCTTGGCTCAATGAAAATTGTGCTTGCTTGCTTGACTGACTGAACTCCTGACCAGTTTGACCTAATTTCTTGATTGGCTTTGCACTTGAGGCAAAAGAGGCAATGCAATGCTATGCAATGGACCATGATATGCTATGACCTAATATGAAAATGTATGTACAATGATAGGTGCAAATTTGAGGTGCTACAGCGTTGGTTACTTTCTGATAACAAAAGTTCCATTCAACATCCACCACTACTCTCGTTCCTCTTTCTTGAACCAACTCTCATGTATTATGATAACAAAAGTTCCATTCAAATTCCCCACAACTCGGTCTTTCATGAACGTACCAAATATATTGAGATTGATTGTCACTTCACTCGTCATCATCTTCAACATGGGATAATTACTCTACAATTTGTCTCCTCCGCTTTACAGGTTGCTGCTTTGTTTACAAACACACATTCCATTAAACGTTTTCGTTTTTTGATTGAAAAACTCTCGATGCTTCCTACTAATGCATCTTGAGTTTGAGGGGAGATGTTAAATATTATTATTATATTGATTGATTGTATCTTTGTAAGGGTAGTTTGGTACTTTCCTAGTATTTATACTCTAGTGTAACCCTTATTCTCTAGATTTTGCTCATTCTATTGAAATCATAAGGTAAATCGTCTTTTTCTTCTCTATGTTTCTATATATTTACTATTGCTAACATTCAAATCTAGATGAAGGTATAACATAAAAAATTGATTGAACCATAACCTATTGACTTAAAGTGAAATATTCCAAATAATTTTGAACTAGATTATAATCCACGCGGTTGTAAATTTATTTATTTATTTTTATTGAATTTTAAATATGTTAAAATTTTATTTTAATAAAATTCAAATACTAAATTTATATTACAATAATCTATGTTGTGAATTATAATTGAGATAATGATATGAATTAATCATATTACATTTTATTTGAAAAGAAAATACATGCTCATAAATTTAAAGTGTCATCCGTAATTTACTTTTGCAAACTTAAATAATTATAAAGTGATTTTTTTTTGTTTTATTTTTATATTAGCTGAAAAATATATGTTCTTTATTTAAACATTATTATTGTTTTTTTTATTGTACTCTTTATGATCAACAGTAAAAAAATTGGTGCACACTCTATTATATTTTAATATCAGTTCATGGTGACTTATTTTTGAAAATTATGTAAGAGCTACTTTAAGATTAAAAACATTTGTTTCAATTTTTACTTTTATTATTATAATTTTAGAAAAACAAAACATTTTATTGTGTGATTACCACATCTCTTTTAATTTTGGAAATTTGAGAGTATATTCTTAGTTGAAGTAACTCTTAGTAAATATATATATTTGAGTAATGATTAATTTGTTAGATTATTTTATTTAAAATGATTTTTTTTTGTCCTTGCAAGAGTTTGAACCCGCAACCTCCAATAGAGTAGAATTATTGTATTGGTCTTTAGAGAAATGAAAATGAGTTTTTGAAAGGGACACATAAAATTATTAGATGATGTGATACAAATGAAGTATGTTGAAGGATAATTTAGTATTTTAGTATGTTGCATACATGATATTATCATTTGTGTATATAAATTGAGTATTGTGGTGTAGTCTATGTGCAATAATTTTGGTGTAACCATTTTAGCAGAGTAGTGAAAGTTTGTTATTCTATCTTCTCTCTCTTCTTCCATCTTAATCTTCTTCATCTTGTGCACCAACAATTGGTATCTAGAACTCTGGTTCGATCCACAGGGAAACATAAGTGTATGGTGAGGCATGTGTGATTGATTTTGTTTTTTCTTAAATTCGCGTTGAATTCATGATCAGAATCGTAACATAATTGCATTTCATGATTTTGCAGGATCGGGAAACACGAGTGTTTTGGTGATATATGAGATTTGTTTGAGTTCCAGTGCACAAGAACGAAGATGAACGACATAAATAGTTTGATACTAAGCTTCTGGTGTTTGATGGAAAGAATTGGAATCGCTGGATGATTCAAATACGTGTGTTGTTCAGTGCTTAAGGTGTTTTATATCTTGTTACCGATGGTTACGTTCCAGTTGCAGTGGGTGAGACGGAGGAATAGAGAAACGCGCAAAGAGATACAAGGAAGAAAGATCAGAAAGTATTGTTCTACATCAATTAGTGTGTGGATGGGAATGTGTTTGAGAAAATCGTTGATTCAATGATGGCGAAGGCTGCATGGGATATACTGACATGGTGCTACGTTGGTGATGCGTCAGTGAAGAAGGTGAAGCTTTAGTCTCCATGTAATCAGTATGAGACTCTCAACATGAAGAACAATGAGAAGGTACCAGATTACATCTCCAAAGTAACTCTGATCACGAATGAGATGAAGTCGTGTGGAGAAACTCTCTTTGAAGAAAATAACATTGAGAATGTACTTAGATCTCGTACTCCTTAGTTTGATTACATTGTTGTAGAAATTGAACATTCTAAGGATTTGAGAACCATGAGTATAGAAGAGCCTCAAAGAAGTCTAGAGGCACAAGAGTTGTGTTTGACTGGGAAAAACTCTGAAATGAAGGTAGAGAGGTAGGCTCTGAAAGCAGCTTCTGGTGAGAAATATTAGAAGCAGTATTGGTCAGAAGCCAAGAAGAGATTTCATTATGTTCGGAAGTCAGAAACCTCAACTTCTGGAAGACAGAAGAGTGCTTAGAAGGGGAAGGAGAAGTATGACAAGAAAAAAGTTTAGGGCTACTGTTCTAAGAAGTTTGGCCACTTTGCTGCTGATTATTGGTCAAATAAGGAAAGGAAATCAAAAGAAGTAAACATAGACAGAAGAGATTTTGATGATGAATTTGTGTTATTGATGGCTTCTAAATCTGATGATGCATATTTGGTAGACTGGTGGTATATGGACACTGGTTACTCAAATCATTTTACTGGAAATAAGAAATGGATGGTTGATTTTGACTCTGGAAAGAGGACCAAGATCATATGTACTGATGATAAATACCTTAATATTGAAGATATGGGAAATGTCAGAGTAGTTATGAATAATGATAAAACTGCATTGATTCAGAATGTGTGGTATGTTCCTAGCATGAAAAGCAATATGATGAGTGTGGGTGAATTAGTTGAGAAAGGTTTTTCAGTTACCATGAAAGACAATCTTTTGAAGTTATATGACTGTAATCAGAAGCTAATTATGAAGTCATAACAGAGGAAGAATAGAATATTCAAAGTGATTATTAAAACTACATACTCTGAATGCCTTAGTGCAACAAGTGTTATGAAGGAAAGTGAGTTGTGGCACAAAAGATTTGGTCATCTGAACTTCAGAAGCTTAGGGCATCTGATATAAAATAAGTTGGTACATGGAATTCCTGCAATTAAGAAGCCAGAGAAGTCATGTAATGTGTGCATGAGAAGGAAGCAACCAAAACTATCATTTGTATATGTAATGCCTCCAAGAGCAAAGCATGCTCTGGGTGTGGTGTATTCCGGTGTGTGTGGACCATTTCCAGTACCTTAACTTGGAAGGAAGAAATATTATATGTCATTTGTTGATGAGTTCACAAGAATTACATGGGTATCCCTTATAAAGTTCAAGCATGAGGTGTTTGCTGAATTTAAGAAATTCAGAATCAAGACTGAGAACCAGAATGATCAGAAGCTAAAAGTTCTTAGAACTGATGGTGGAGGTGAATATAACTCTACAGAGTTCAGAAACTTCTATGAGGAGAATGGAATTGAGCATGATGTTACTGCTCTATACACTCCTCAACACAATGGTCTTGCTGGAAGAAGAAACCAAAATTTGCTTGATATGAAAAGGAGCATGCTGAAGGAGAACAAGTTACCTCACACTTTGTGGGGAGAAGTTGTTGCCACCTCAGCATATGCGCTTAACGGGTGTCCAACCAAGAAGATGAAGAAAATTGTTCCTTTAGAGAAGCGTACTGGAGATAAGCAAATTGTGATCCATCTGAAGGTGTTTGGTTTTGTTTGTTAGAAACATGTTCCATATGCTAGAAATAGGAAGTTGGATGGCAGAAGTAGAGTTATGTTGCTTGTAGGGTAACATAATATATGTATTTATAAGCTTTACTGTTCTGTCACTAACAAGGTTGAATTTAGCAGAGATGTAATTATGAAAGAATCAGAAGCATGGGATTGGAGTAAATCCCAATCCAACTCTGGTGTAGAGTTAACCTCTGAAGATACTTCAGAATCTGAAGGTTTTGAAGATGAATCAGAATCAAAAAATGATTCTGAAGGTGAATCTGACTCTAAAGGAGAGTCTGACTCTGAAGGTGAATCTGATTCTGATGGTGATTCAGACTCTGGCGGAGATCCAGACTCTAAGAATATTCCATACTCTGAAGGTAGTCATGCCTCTGAAGATGGTACTTATGGGTTCTAGTATCTGATACTGTTCAAGTGTCCGAAGGAGATTTTGAAGATATCAGAGGCCACAAAGAATCATAAGCATACCAAGTAGGTTTGCAGAGTTTGACATGTTGCAAGATATTGAAGTAGACTCTAAAGGAGAAGTCATTTAGTGTGCCATGTTAGTAGACTCTGAACCATTCAATACTGGAGAAACGCTCAATAAGAAAGTGTGGCTAAAGTCCATGAAAGAAGAACTTGAGGCTATATAAAGAAATAAGAGTTGGAAGTTGACTGAGCTTCCAAAGGACAAGAAAACAATCAGCGTCAGATGGGTTTTCAAGGAGAAACTGAATCCAGATGGATCAACTGGCAAACAAAAATCAAGGTTTGTAGAAAGAGGATTTCTACAAAAACCTGGGTTAGATTACTTTGAAGTGTTTGCTCTTGTAGAGAGACATGAGACAATCAGACTGGTGATTGTGATAGCTCCTAATAAGAATTGGTCTTTGATGCATCTGGATGTGAAATATGCATTTATGAATGGTCCATTGCAAGAAGAATTATACATACCGCAACCTCCTAGATTTGAGAAATAGAATCAGGAAGGGATGGTATACAAGTTGCACAAAGCATTGTATGGACTGAAACAAGCTCCTCAAGCTTGGAATATGAAGATTGATTCATTTTTCAAGCTCCAAGAATTCAGAAACTGTGAGATGGAGTATTGATTTTATGTTCAGCATACTTCTGAAGGAAATATGATTCTGGTGTGTCTCTATGTTAATGGTACATTTCTAATAGGGAGTTGATCAGTCGCCATTTGTGTTATAGTTATTATCATTTTAACAGGTGAAAGTATGTGAGTTATTCGCATTTTTCATATAGTTTGAGTGATTTATATGTCAGTTTCTTCAATTTCGTATTTACCTATGTTTTAATAATTCCTGGTACTTTTGATCTTTTTGGAAAGGTTAACGTGTTTCGTAGGTCGGAGGAAGTCAATGATATGGTTGGAAAAGTAACACGAAGAATTTTCAGAAAAATTGGAAAAGTCTATTTTTCAGCAGATTTTACAACATGATATATGTGTGGTATTTGGATCATAACTAGAGCCGCGTAACTCGGAATGACGTTGGATCGGTGGAAAATGAAAGATAACATTCAGGGCTACAACTTTGATGAAGACATCAAAGGCTAATTCGTAATTGTATGCTCGTACGCGTAATGCTAAGCCACTACGCGTATGGCCTTACCCCCGTACGCATATGATACGAGTTCCAACAGAAGGGAGGAAAAAATGAGCTTCTGCCCTTACGCGTAACAGGAAAGGCATTATGCGGAATGATATGCCTGGAACAGGGCAATATGAGTAACAGGGAAGGTATAGCGCAGAATGACATGCCTAAAATAGGGCATTACGCGTAACAGGAAGGCATTACAAGTAATGAGGCCAAAAAAACTCAAGAAGCCCAAAACGTGTCTATTTAACCCGGAAATGCGATTTTTCGAGGGTTGCACGATTTCAGACGGCGAAAACACGTTTTGAAGGCTGGAGAACTCATATTTTCAAGGTGGATTCATATTTTTAGGAGCTTTTTGCGATTGAAGATCAATTCATCTAAAATCTCTGTAATGAAAGCATTCTTTATCATGATTTGTTGTATTTTTATGAGTAGCTAAACCCCCTAATGCTAGGGGGTGTCCCTGATTCAGATATGTAATGACCTCAAATTTCTATTTGAAATGACAATTTTATTTTATCATATTTGATTTATTCTCTTGATTGTTTCAATGTTTTCTCTATAAAAAAATGGAGTTTGATTTATGAGTAACAATTAAGCTGGACCGCAATTGTTTCTAATCTGCTTGAGAATATTTTATAGTAGATATTACCTAGGACTAGGAATACCCTATAAGAACTGGATTGTTCTTGATAAGTTAATGCTTAATTTCATTCTTACTTTTCTATGGACATGGGAGTTAGGTTGAATGATTAAAGGTTTTCTCACTAAGGACTTAGGAGTAAACACTCGTAAGAACTGGTAATCAATTATCTGAAATATGTTGTTGCATTGTGAGTTCAGAGTCGTCACATAATTGAATCATACACTATCCCTAGCATATTACTCATATTTTTCTAAACCGTAAATTACTTTGTTTACTTTATTGCAATTATTTTCATAACTCAACCAATCAATCTAAAACCCCAAAGGCTTTTGTTTAACTGAAATTAATCCAAAACTTTGTATCGTCGAGCAGTCCTTGAGATCGATATTGGGGATTTCCCCTCTTTATTACTACAGAGGAAAAATAGTACACTTGCTATTTTTCTGATCAAGTTTTTGGTGTCTTTGTCGGGGACTGTCAAAGATTATAGAGTTCATAGATTTATTTTAGTTAAAATTGTGTTGTTTTGCAACTAAAATTTTAAATTTTAGTTTTAATTTTGAATTTTGAATTTTTATTTTGTGGCTATTTTTTGGGTTATTATTAATCTTTTTCTAATCTTGTATGTGAGGAAAATCCTCAACTGATTTTACTTTTGAAGCAGAACCAGAAAGAACTTTGCACACTAAGCTCACACAAACTAGGAAAGCAAGGTTGGCCGCCTCTGAAGCAGAAATTTCTGACTCCAAATAAGAAATAGAGATTGAAGTTTCTGAGTACTCAGATATAGAATCTGACAAAGAAAGAGAAGATCCAATTATGGCTTAACCACAAGAAAGACTTCTTGGGGATTACGGAGGAGCAAATGCCCCCATTGGGACATTTGACTATAGTTAATCAACCACTGACTGTTCCAAATTTTCGGTTGCACCCAACAACCATCCGTCAACTTGAAAAGAGGCCTTTTACAGGAAAAATAAATGAAGACGCAAACAAACATTTGCAAAGGTTTCTTACTATGAGCACTACTTTGAAAATTAAAGGGCACACTGAAGAAGCAAAAAAATTGAGAATGTTCCCGTTCACCTTAGGTGAAGACGCTGAAGAATTATTTTACTCATTACCAGCTGGGAGTATTACTACGTGGGAACAAATGGAAACAACTTTTTTGAATGAGTATTTTCCTGCTTCTATTTATATGATATTGTGAATTTTAAGCAGAAGGAAGGAGAATCACTAGGTGATGCGTACAAGAGATTTAAAAGGTTATTGGTTGTGTGTCCTACTTATAATTTGGATCATACTGAACATATGAAAATGTTTGTAAATGGCCTCAAATTGAAGACTAAGCAACTTATTGATACAGGTGTCGATGGCTCAGCCAACTTTACAATAGCCACTGGTATTAAGAAGATCATAGAAGCCATTGCTGCAAATGAACATATGGAGTTATATGACCGGAGTATGAGTAAACCAAAGTGTGTGATTGATTTGAAACTTGCCAATCAGGTTGTGAAAATGGAAGATTAAATTGTTGCTGAAGTTGAGAGAAGGCTTAAGGCAATGAATATAGGTACTCAAATTGTAGCCCAAGTTCAACCGGTCCAAGTTGTTAATTGTGGGATTTGTGGTGGGCCTAATTTTTCTATGCACTGTGTTGCAACTGTGCAATAAGTTAAAGAAATAAATTTTCTGAAGCAGAACAACCCTTATTCTAATACGTATAATCTGGGACGGAAAGATCAACAAGGAAATGTTCAAAATCAAGGTCCCATTCAATATCAGAAGCAACCACAGCAATATCAACAACAACAACAGTATCCACCACAACAACAACAATATCAGCAACAAGCACACAAAAAGACCGAATGGGATCTTGCCATTGAAAAGATGGCAGCTCAAAATTACCAGTTCCAAGAAGAAATATGAAATAATCAAAGGAACATTACTGCTTCTATCAAAAACCTTGAAGTTCAGATGCATCTGATAGCACATCAACTTACAAGTCAAGCTCAAGGCACCCTTATGAGTGCAACAGTACAAAATATGAGACATCATGAGAATGTTAATATTGTCACAAGAAGAAGTCAGAAAGTTGCTAAAGATGAAGAAGAGAAGGCAAAAAATCATGACCATGTCATAGAGGTAGATCTG
The DNA here is from genome assembly GCF_024323335.1 of Lathyrus oleraceus. Taxonomy (NCBI): domain Eukaryota; kingdom Viridiplantae; phylum Streptophyta; class Magnoliopsida; order Fabales; family Fabaceae; genus Lathyrus; species Lathyrus oleraceus. The sequence continues at coordinate 641,932,561 of NC_066583.1, forward strand.
GAAGTGAAGGAGAACGAAAAAGAACCATAAGAAGTTATACCACCAGTAAAGCCAACGGAAGAGAAAAAAAGGCTAAATCGATGATTAAGTTACCTTACCCTTAGAGAGTGACAAAGAAGAATCCAAAAGAGAAAGACTTTGAGAAATTCATCACAATGTTCAAAAAATTAGAGATCAATATGCCTTTCTTTGAAGCACTTGAGCAAATGCTCATGTACTAAAAATTCATGAAAGATGTAATCTCTAAAAAGAAACCAACAGGAGATGGGTCGGTAACCTTTAATAAAAAATGTAGTGCAATATCATCAAGTAGGAGAATCCCAATCAAGCACAAGGATCCTGGATCTGTCACAGTCCCATGTACTATAAAAGATAGAACTTTCAAGAAGGTATTTATTGACTCGAAAACTAGTGTGAGTCTGATGCCATTGTCAATCTATCAAAGGATTGGTATTAGAAAAGTCAATGATACAGGGACAAATCTGAAATTTGCAGATCACTCCATAAAGAATGCATATGGGATAGCGGAAGACGTACTGGTGACAATAGAGGAATTTAGCTTTCCTGTTGATTTTGTGATCATGGATATACCTGAGGATGAAGAGACACCCATCATTCTAGGTCGACCATTCATGCAGACAAGTCGATGCAATCTCGATATAGAACATGGTACACTGACTTTAAAAGTTTATGATGATGAAATAACCTTAAATGTGCTTGAAAACAAGAAGCTAGAGGTAGAAAAAGAACATCACTATCAAGTAGGCATGATCAAGACAAATGTGAAAGGCCAAAGTAACATGCCAACATCAGAAAAAGTCTCAAGAAGGCTATCTCAATTAGTATCACCTCAATTAGTCATTCCAAAAGCCATGAGAACGAAGAGAAAGCAATATCAAGGTAAGGATATGGAAGTTGGAAGTGACTTGTGGCACAAAGTAGCCCATATCACTGAAAAAGACGGTTTCTCGATTTTGGAAAAGACAAGCAACAAGGTGTGGAAGCTGAAGTACCCCCCATAACAGTGGGAAGGAGGCGTCATACTAATGACGATAAACGAGCGCTGCTTAAGAGGCAACCCAAGGAAAGTATTCGTAATTTTTATTTTATAGTTTCAATTTTATATTAACTTCTAAGTTTTGTTTGCTTTAAGTTGGTTTATTTTCGGTTGTTTACTTTCATCTAGTAATATGATAATGGTAGCTTTAGTGGTTATGTGAAAAGTACCCAAACGGAAAGCATGTGTGGCCTCTATGCATGTTAACTCGCCAAAATATTTTTTTTATATACTTCTATATGATCTGATTGGTTTAATTAAGTTAGACTAAAAGTTGAGCAGGTTTACCACAACTGATTGAGAAGGCACGTCGAGCAAGAGGTACTGCAGAGGTTGTCAGCTCTACCCAACATGGTGAGAGCAGAAAAAGCCAAACACAATGTACATCATAAGAGAGCATTCGGGTATGTCTTTATCATTCAGAATTTGCATACGTTATTTTCTGATTTCGGTTGCATAATTACACACACTGAGGCACGTTTTTTTACCCATGAGCCTTTATAGCTATCCTTTTTATTATTATTATCCATTGTTAACCCCATTTGAGCCTTTACTCATTTGTTTGCTTTAAAAACCATATCATATTAACCCATGTCCCAAACACTTCCCCACCATGTTCAGAGTATTTATGTGAGTTATCAGATCTATGTTCATTTTAAGTTTGGGATTGATGTTGGGATAACAACCTTTAAGTTTGGGGTAGCTGTGCAGCATTAGTACAAATGAGGGCACCTGATGATTGAAAAAAAAAAATAAGAGAAGAAAAAGAAAAGATGAAAATTTGAAAAATCAATTTGAAAAAAAAGTAAAAGAAAAAAATCACCAGGGCACTCGAAAGAAGGAGAAGTCGATGAATATTGAAAATAAAGACAAATCCAAAAGTAGAATCCTCAATAACATTTGATCCTAAAGGACGAGTGCAAGAAAGAATTCCAGCACTAGTCCATCAGAATGAGCATAGTGAAAATAACAATCATATTGACTTTGAACCTTAGCCTACTTTTCCAATATTATCCCACCTTAACCTTAGTTCGTTACAACCATAAAGACCTCAAATAGTATGTGTATCGTGCAACTTGACATCAAAAAGAGAATTTATTCAAGCATATGGTATGCTATTGTGTACTATGAATTTTGAGTGTAAAACACATTAACACCTGAGAGATTTCGAGAGAGTGTGAATTGAGTTGACAGATGAATAAGTACTTTCAAGTGAAGATGTGTCCAATCAATCGACCTCGGTAATCCAACAAAAACCGAAGGTAGCAACAAATGAGAGTCATGGAAGATCTTAGAGGTATTGTGGTATGTGAAAAGTTTTTTTTCCTTTCATTTGGGAGTGACATGAGTTCTTTGTACTTAAAGTTGCTTGAGGACAAGCAACAAGCTATGTTTGGGGTTATGATCAGTCACCATTTATGTTATAGTTATTATCATTTTAACAGGTGAAAGTAGGCTAGTTATTCGCATTTTTCATATAGTTTGAGTGATTTATATGTCAGTTTCTTTAATTTCGTATTTACCTATGTTTTAATCATTTCGGATATTTTTGATCTTTTTGGGAAGGTTAACGTATTTTGTAGGTCGGAGGAAGTCAATGATATGGTTGGAAAAGGAACACCAGAGAATTTTCAGAAAAATTTGAAAAGTCTATTTTTCAGCATGTTTTACAACATGATATACGTGTGGTATTTAGATCATAACTAGAGTGTCGTAACTCGGAATGACATGGGACCGGCGGAAAATGAAAGCTAACATCCAGGGCTACAACGTTAATGAAGACATCAAAGGCTAATTCGTAAATTTTTCCTCGTACGCGTAATGCTAAGCCTCTACGCGTATTGCTTCACCCCCGTACGCGTATGATACGAGTTCCAACAGAAGGAAGGAAAAAATGAGCTTTTGTCCTTATGCGTAACAAGAAAGACATTACGTAGAATGACATGCCTGGAATAGGGCATTACGAGTAACAGGGAATGCATTACACGAAATGACATGCCTGGAACATGGCATTACGAGTAACATGGAAGGCATTACGTGGAATGACATGCCTGGAACAGGGCATTACGTGTAACAGGAAGGCATTACGAGTAATGAGGCCCAAAAAACTCAGGAAGCCCAAAACATGTTTATTTAATCTGGAAATGCGATTTTTCGAAGGTTGGACGATTTTGGACGGCAAAAACACATTTTGAAGGCTAGAGAACTCAGATTTTCAAGGTGGGTTCATATTTTCCAGAGCTTTTTGCGATTGAAGATCAATTCATCTAAAATTTATGTAATGGAAGCATTCTTTATCATGTTTTATTGTATTTTTATGTGTATCTAAATCCCCCAATGCTAGCGGGTCCCTGATTCAGATTTGTAATGACCTCGAATTTCTCTTTACAATGGCAATTTTATTTCATCATATTTGATTTATTCTCTTGACTGCTTTAATGCTTTCTCTGTCTGAAAATGGAGTTTGATGTATGAGTAGCAATTAAGTTGGACTGCAATTATTTCTGATTTGCTTGAGAGTATTTTATAGTAGATATTCCCCAGGACTAGGAATACCCTATACGAACCGGATTATTCTTAATAAATTAATTCTTAATTTCATTCGTACTTTTCTATGGACTTAGTAGTTAGGTTGAATGATTAAAGGTTTTCTCACTAAGGACTTAGGAGTAAACACTTGTAAGAACCGGTAATTAATTATTTAGAATCTGTTGTTGCATTGTGAGTTCAGAGTCGTCACAAAATTTAATCATACAATATCCCTAACATATTACTCATATTTTTCTAAATCGTAAATTACTTTATTTACTTTATTGCAATTATTTTCATAACTCAACCAATCAATCCAAAACCCCAAAGGCTTTTGTTTAACTGAAATTAATCCAGAACTCTGTATCGTCAAGCAGTCCTTGAGATCGGTACTAGGGATTTCCCCTCTTTATTACTACAGAGGCAAAATAGTACGTTTGTTATTTTTCCGATCAGGAGTTGTGAACATGAGATAACTAAGTTCAAGAAGGTATTGATGAATTAGTTTGAGATAATTGATCTAGAAAAGATGGCATATTTCCTAGGGATGGAGTTTATATACTCTGAGAACGGTATCATTTTGCATCAGCTAGAGTATTAACTTGAGCTTCTAAAGAGATTCAAGCTACTGAATTATAAGGTTGTTGTCACACCGTTAGAAACAAATCACAAATTGGATTATGATTCTAAAGGTGATGATATAGATGCTACAACTTTCAAGCAGTTAGTTGGATCTCTGGGGTATTTGTGTAATACCAGGTCTGGCATTTGTTATGCAGTTGGAATGGTTAGGAGGTTCATGAGTAAACCGAAGTGGTCTCATTACCAAGCTACTGCCAGGATTATGAGGTATATTAAGGGGACTTTGAAGTATATGGTTTTGTTCCCTTCAGGTGAAAAGGGTAATTCATAGATGATGTTTTACTCAGACTCTAATTGGTGTGGAGAAGGAGTTTACAGAAGAAGCACTTCTGGATATTTTTTGAAGTATCTAATAGGTCCTATTTTTCGGTGTTCCAAGAAGCAATCGGTTGTGGCTTTGTCAACCTACGAATCTGAATATATTACAGGTGTTATGGATGTATTTCAAGTTGTTTGGCTTATGAATTTTCTGCAGGATCTGATGATCGGTAAACAACCCTCTGAAGTTGATGATTGATAATAAGTCTACAATCAATCTTGCCAAGAACCCAGTGCGGCATGGGAGAAGCAATCATATTAAGACTAAGTATAATTTTCTGAGAAGTCGGGTTCATAATGGAGTGCTAAAAGTTATGTAATGTAGCACTCAGAAGCAACTGACATATATTCTGACGAAAGTAATCAAAACTAATCGATTTCTCCACTTGAGGGATGTAATTAGTGTTATTAGTTTTGATTAGTTAAATCCTGAATTAAGGGATGTTGTTGAAGGGTAATTAAGTATTTTAGTATGTTTCCTACGTGACATTAATGTTTGTGTATATAAACTGAGTATTGTATTACAGTGTGTGTGTGTGTGTGTGTGTGTGTGTAACCATTTTAGCAGAGTAATGGAAATTTATTATTCTCTCTTCTCTCTCTCTTCTTCCATCTTCATCTTCTTGATCTAGTGCACCAACAAAGTAGATGTGACAGACAATTTAAAAATTTGTTTTAATAAATATAATAGATAAGAGTCCAATAAATTATACCATAAAGTTCACCAAGTAAACAAATTTCATAAAACCGTGTTGCTAAATATTTTAGATAAAGTGGAAGGTGACTATTGTCTATGGATGATTGGTAGTTTGTTGTATCTTATAACTAGCATACTTGACATTACATTTGCTATATGAGTATGTGCAAGGTATCAGTCTGAACCCAAAAGAGTCATATTACTCAAGTGAAAAGGATCCTGAAGTATATCAATGGAACTAGTGACTATGGAATATTGTATTCCCATAATGCAAATTCCTTGCTTATAGGATACTGTGATGCAGATTGGGCAGTCAATGCTGATGATAGAAAGAGAACTTCTGGAGGATGTTTCTTCTTGGTAAATAATCTTATATATTGGTTCAATAAGAAGCAAAATAATGTGTCTTTATCTACGGTTGAGGTCGAATATATTGCAGTAGGAAGCAGTTGCTCTCAATTAATTTGGATGAAACAAATGCTAGAAGAATACAATGTCCAGCAAGATGTCATGACATTATACTGTGACAACCTAAATGCTATTAATATTTCCAAGAATCCTATTCAGCATAGCAGAACTAAGCATATTGATATCCGTCACCATTTTATTAGGGATCTTGTTGAAGACAAAATTGTAACTCTTGAGCATGTAACCACTGAGAAGCAAGTGACCGATAATTTTTACTAAAGCCTTAGATACAACTCAGTTTAAAAAATTAAGGGGAGAATTGGGAACTTGCATGCTTGAAGAATTATAGCAATTACTAATATGGAGATATGGAAATCAAATTTTCTCTTCCCTCCGCTTAATGGTGCACAAAACTCAAGGAATATCATTACAATTTTTCCTTATTTTCCCAACGCATCATCCTAGATATTCTATAAACATTATTCACGCCACCTTCTTTATTCTCTCTCTCAATCTTACTCTCAGCCACTCTCATCTCTCTATCTTCTCTTTACAGTCCATACCTAAAATTTCCAAAATGTCTCAACCTTTTGTCTCAACTCCTAGCAAGCACACCGAGGAGCAATCAAACCCTAAAAATGCAGGGACTGAGACAAATCTATCTGATGTCATTACTGATGTCATTCCCCTCTCGATGGTTCATGTCCATGCAACCCCTATAAGAAAGGCTAGAACATCTGTTTTGAGGAAAGGAAAGCCCTCTAAAGTAAGTACTTCTTCCTCTCCATCCATGACTGCTAGAAATGTAATAACTCTTGAACCATATACTGTTATAAAGAAACCTCATTCTATGAGTAGTCTGTATCTTGATCTCATTATTGTTAAACCTAATGTTAGTGCTTCTGAAGAATGTATTATTATGCCTAATGTTATGGAAGATGTTGAACCTATGAAACCAATAATAGACCCATGTCTTTACTACTTTAAGTAAATTCAGCATGATCGTTGAGGACAAAGATGATGTAGATAAGAATATTTGTATGTTGATCTCTCAAGTGTTGGGTATTGAACCTAAGACTAATGTTGTGTCGGGTGTCTACACATCCTTGGCCCAAACTGATAACACTATTGAAACCCCCTGGACAAATCTGATGTCAATGTGTCTACTCTGTCTCATAAAAAATCCAAAGACAAAGAGGGGTCTGATCTAAAGGAATGATTGGTGATCTGGCTGACAAAGATGAAAACTCTGTTGAGAAAAAGGATCAATCCACTGCCATAGTAAATTTAGAGGATCTGGACTCTGATGATGTACCCATCGGCCAAATATTGGCTTCAGGAATAGCTAAAATATTAAAGAACAGAAAAGGTAAACCTATTGAATCCTCTAGCATGCCCTCCAAATCTCTCAGGAAAAGAGCGAGTGTTAGCACTACAAAAAGATGGAGCAAGGTTGTTACTCCCATTTTTAAGAATAAATCCCTTAAGAGGAAGGAATTTCCTTCGGAGTCTAGTGATTCTGACCATGATGTCGAACACAATGTTCAGGACATCGTTTCTACTGCCAGAAAGTAAGCATATGGGAAGAAGATTCTAGCAAATATTCATGAAGTTCCAATTGACAACTTTTCTTGTCACTCTATGGAAAATGTTGAAAAATATAAATTTGTTTATCAAAGAAGATTAGAACTAGAAAGGGAACTGGGCGAAGATACTTTTGAATGCAAAGAGGTTATGTGTTTGATTCAAGAGTATGGATTCATGAAAATTGTGACTGGATTTGGCAAGTGTTATGAAATGGTTGTTAAAGAATTTAAAGCGAACATCTCTAAGGAATGTGATAAAAAAAGAGGAGCAATGAGTTTAGAAAAGTATATGTCATAGGAAGATGTGTGGAGTTTTCTCCTGAAATAATAAATAGGTTTTTGGACAGAAATGAAAAAGAACAAGTTGAAGTGGAAGTCTCTGACAATGTTAAGAGAGATTACTATTAAACAAGTAAAGGAATGGCCAAGGAAAGGGAAGTTGTCCGCAAGTGCCTTGAGTGTGAAGTATGTTGTACTTCACAGAATTGGAGTTACTAATTGGGTTCCAACCAATCACACTTACGTCATTGCTACAGGATTAGGTAAGTTTATTTATATTGTAGGGACCAAGTCAAGTTTTGATTTTGGATCCCATGTCTTTGATCAAACTATGAAGCATGCTTCCTCTTATGCTGTGTAGATGCCAATCAGAGTTTATCTCTCTAGTATGAGGCAACGTTTTTTTGCTGCGCATGCCTCTGGTTTTCTTGGGGGAAAAGGATTTTGGTTGTTTGCATGATGGTTTGTTCTATGATCCTTACCCTTATTCCTGTTGGTCTATGCAAAAGATGTTTTAGCCAAAATTTGCCAAAGGGGGAGATTGTTAGGTATGATATGTAGTGATTGACTGCATTTTGGAAAAACAAGTATTATTGTCAGATATTGAACAAGATATCCTAACATGTTGGTTCAACATTGAAGTGTGACCTATTTCAATATCCTATGAGATTTGTTTCCTTTTATGGTATATTTGAAGATATTCTGAAGATTTAGTTCACGAAATATGTAGAGCATTTTCTGAAAAGTAAAATACTATTTTGCCTTTACTTGTTTATGAAGTAAATATGTCAAAACATTTTAGGAAACATCTGATCTGATTGAAATCAAATATGCAAAAGATTGTACAGAGTCCTTGGATCTGATGTGAATCAAGCCCGAAGCTCATGTCTTTCCGCTCCTATTTATAAATTGTTTCTAAGCATAAGAAGTTATCGAAGCAGCGCTTAATATTGTCTAAGTTAGGGTTTCATGTCTTTGTATTGTGTGATCTATTCGAGTATCTCCTTGATACTTGAATTGGATCTGGCTCATTGAGTAGTAACTGTTAATCCCTTAGAAGCTTTTAAGTAAAAATGGATTGTGTCTTTTTGTTATAAATTATTGTATGGTTGAAGGGAAGTGAGAGGGGTATCATATCTAAGAGAGTCTTAAATAGAAACATCCATGGGTGGAGATTAGGTGAGAAGGTTGAAAAACCTGAGGTTGTTTAGGACTTCAAACTAATTCTACGATAGTGGATTTCCTTCCTGGCTTGGTAGCCCTCGGATGTAGGCGACGTTGCACCGAACTAGGTTAGCAACTGATTGTGTTATTTACTTTCGTGTTTTTATTTAAATCCTAATATTTTTTATGGTGTGATAATGTGTTGACCCTGGTGTCACGACATCGTGTATGACATCCAAGATCTGCATACTAGATTTTCAAATCTTTCAGAATCCAAGGATACTGATTCTGGAAAAAAAGACTCAGAAAGAAAAGCTGAAGAACATGAAGCAAATGACTCAGATACAACCTAACCAGAATTTTTCGTTGGTCTAAACCATTAAAATAAGAGTAGATCAAGAACCTCTCATTCTGAAGAACTGATTCTAGGAGATAAAAATGCTCCTGTCAGAACTAGATCTTCATTCAAACCTTCTGAATAGACTCTTCTAGGTTTGGTATCTCTGATAGAACCCACATCTAATGATGAAGCTCTTCTAGATAATGAATGGATTCTGGCTATGCAAGAAGAACTGAATCAATTCACCAGAAATGATGTTTGGGATCTTGTTCAGAAACGAAAGGGCTTCCATGTTATTGGAACCAGATGGGTCTTCAGAAACTAGCTCAATGAGGGCAAAGTTGTTAGAAACAACGCTCGACTGGTAGCATAAGGTTATAGTCAACAAGAAGGTATAGACTATACATAAACCTTTGCTCCAATTTCCAGGTTAGAGTCTATTTGTCTTTTAATTTCGTTTGCAGTCAATCATAACATCATCCTTTTACAAATGATTGTTAAGAGTTCATTCTTAAATGGGTATATTTTTGAAGAAGTATATGTACACCAACCTCCTCGCTTTGAAAGCTCTCAAAATCCTGACTTTGTTTTTAAACTGAAAAAGTTGTTATATGGTCTGAAACAAACTCCCAGAGCTTAGTATGATAGACTAAGTGACTTAATTTTGGAAAATGATTTTATCAAAGGGAAAGTGGACACAACTCTCTTTTGCAAAACCTTTAAGAATGATATTCTGGTTGTGCAAATTTATGTTGATGATATTGTTGTTGGTTCTGCTAATTCTTCGTTGTGCAGGGATTTTGCTAAGTCAATGAAGGTAGAAATTGACATGAGTCTGATGGGAGAACTCAAGTTCTTTATGGGAATCCAGATTGATCAACATTGAGAAGGAACATACATTCATTAGAGTAAATATACAAAGGAACTTCTGAAGAAGTTTAACTTGTTAGAATTTAAGCAAGCAAAGACTCCAATGCATCCTACATGTATTTTGGAGACAGAAGAGGTAAGCAGTAAGGTGAATCAGAAGCTATTCAGAGGTATGATAGGCTCTCACCTTTATTTAACCGCTTATAGACCTGATATTTTATTCAGTGTCTTCTTATGTGCTTGCTTCCAATAATATCCTAGGGAAACTCACTTAACTTAACAATTGCGCTTTCAACAACCAAAGTTGAATACAGTGCAGCTTCTGGATGCAGCACTCAGATACTCTGGATGAAGAGTCAACTAAAAGATTATCAGATATCTGAAAGTAACATTCCTGTTCTCTGTGATAATACTTCTGCTATATGATTATCTAAGAATCCTATCTTACATTCTAGGGCTAAGCATATTGAAATTAAACATCAATTTTTATGTGACTATGTTCAGAAGGGTATTTTTTTATCTAAAATTTATTGATATAGACCATCAATGGGCTGATATCTTTACAAAAACCCTTGTTGAAGATAGATTTGTTTTGATTTTGAAAAACTTATTTATGTTTAAGTCTTCAGAACTCTATATTAGATTTTGAGAATTTATTTGTTGACTCCGAAACATGAGCTTTCTGAAGTAAGGAAGTTTCATGAATCAAAAAGGTTCTGATCAGAAGTAATCTTATTGATTTGTCTTCTTGATTCTAAACAGTCGTTGCATTAAATGATTGTCATATCATTTGATTTCATGTGGTTCCAAGTGGTGACAAATGTCCCACTTTCTGAGCATGCGTGATGAAAGTGTGACACATTGGGTTTCGCAATTCTTGGAAGTAGGTTAAAAACTCTTAGCTTACCCATGACTGTGTATTTTTACCTTGTCATCATTGTAAAAAAAATTATATAAACTCACTTCACTCACATTTTCACACTATGCGCACAACATTCCCACACTTTCATCTTTCAAACCTAAAACACCTCTTTGTAACTGTTCAACCTCTCCTTCAACTTCAACAATGGATGCTCTTCAACAATAGATTCAACAATATCTTTCTCCCATTCGTTCCATGGATGATGAAAACCATCCCGTTATGGAAGGGATTCCTGAGTTAAGTCTAAATAATCTTATAAATGAGTTAATGGTGCTCTGTGAGACATCGTGGAATTTAAAATTTTAAAGGATAATGGATTCAATTTCTATGAAACCTTGGAACGCCAAGAATGGAAGGGTTTCTTTGAAATATTAACTGGTCTTGTTTACCTAGTGCTTGTAAAGCAGTTTTGGGTGCATGCTACTGCGAAAAAGGAAACAATAACTTCCTATGTTATGAACGGGAAGATTGTCATTACTGAGAAATCCATTGCTAACTTAATCTCGCACAATAGAAAGGGAAAAAGAATTCACAATGCCAAGATCAATGCTAAGAGAGAAGTAATTATTGCTCTTGTATTCTTCAAAGCTGGAACCAATCTTGAGGATGATAAAGGTCCCAGTGCTAAGGACTTGAAAAAGAACCTATGAGTGTGGTTCAAGATCATTCTGGGTTGCATTCACCATAGACCTAGCACCAATAGTTCTGACTATGTCAACACTTGTCAAAAGTTTATGATGTTCTTTCTGGAAAAGGGTCTCAAGCTAGCTTTCCCCTCCATCTTGTTCAAATTTTTGAGGGATTCAATCAGAGAATCCAGAATCGGTAGTTCTTCAAAGAAAAGCAAAAGTAAGTTCATTCCAAATGGAAGGCTCATTTGTAATATTCTTGTGGAGAATGATCTGTGGGTGACCTTCTAATCAGTGGTCTAACTGATGAATTGGTAAAGGATGATGGAAGGATCTTATGGGGGAATAATCTCAAGAGCATGGGTCTCATCTCTAAGTTATAAGGCCATATTTCATTCCCTTAAAGGATGATATATGTGGAATAAGGATTCCATTAGACAACTTCCCAATCTTCACCAAGATTGATCCTCCTGAAGTTCTGGCATACTATTTGGAAAGTTGTCTGGAGAATGGAATTGACCCAATGGTTGTTCCTTTCAATCTATTAGAAACCTATCCAGATGTTCATGGAAAAAAAGAATAAGGCTTCAAGAGAAGAAGGATCTCCAAGGCCTCAGAAGAAGAAGAAGAAGAAGAAGAAGAAAGTTGTTGTCCTTCTGGATGAAGATGAGGTACCACTCAGTGAGCACCAGAAAGCAATGCTTCTGAAGGACACGTCTGGAGTTGTCCAGCAATCTTACAGAGATTCTGACACTACTTCTGGTAAGCTTCTTGAAGCTAGTAATCTCTCTATTTCCGAGTCTAATGTTTCTGAAAGGATCTTACCAATCCAGCCACCTCCCACTTCTCACTTATTTCATCTTTTTCTCAACCAATATTTTTCCAACCAATATCTAAACCTATTTACTTCCACCTCCCACAGAAACACCTATCATAGAACTACATCAACTCCTCAAGTTTCTAAAACTCATTCACAACAACATCAACAGATACCATCAACATCATCTCTTTCACAGTTACAATCTTCACTCATTCCACCTCCATCTGTTTTTGCTCCCCATACACAAAATCCAAATATAAAACCCCCAGAACATCTCCCTCGAGATATTCTGGAAACCATATGTATGAAGGTACCCCTGAAGGCATGTTTAATTTTGAACCTGAACCTGAAGTTTTTGATTCAGAACCACCCCCAATCATTTTCCCTAAACTTCCAACCCTCTATGGCCCTGATCATGATGAAACCAGAATAGACCTTTTTGTCAGATTTCCCAAACCACCAAAACCTAGTCCCAACATTAGTAAGATTCTGAGGAAATTTGAGTCAGAGTCAAAAAGTCGTCTGTATGAAGCTATGACGATCAGTCATTCTTCAGCAAATCTGGATAAAAGTGATTCTGCTTGGGAAGCCTACAGAAGGTGGATTAATTCCAAAATCTCTAAGATAAAGAACTTCGGGTATAAAGTATCTGAAAGAAACTTCTGTTCTGGGTTTGTTCCCTTAATGGAAATCTAGAAGTTACGAAATGCCCAATTGTGTCTTCCTGCTCCTGAGGTTAAGGAAGTTATTCAGGAAGTGGTTAAGGAAGTTGTTCAGGATGCTGAGGTTGATTATGGGCATCAAGATTGTGTAATGGAGAAGCTGTTGCTCAAATACTTTTTTCTGAGATTCAAAAATCTGAAGACCAACAAGTTGAAGTTTCTCTTCCTCAATAATCAGTTGGAACTTCATTTAAAGAAATTCCTAATGCGCTTCGAAAGACCATTGATGAGATAAAAGTTGATAATGCTCTGGCCAAAGAACCTCTAGACAGACAGGAAATGATGTTTCAGCTGATTTTATCCAGACTTCCGCCGCCTCCTCCTCAACCCTTAACATTTTTTTTAAAGAAATTTAGTACTTTAAGTGTTTTTTTTCTTTCTAAGAATCTTTTTGCCTATTGGCATTAATCAATGAAAATTGTGTTTGTTTCTTTCTATTTCTTTTGTTATTTGTCTAAGTCTTTTTGATTGATGACAAGGGGGAGAAACATATCTAAGGGGAAGAATTGTAATTATTTTTGATATACCTAAATTCCTAACTAAGAACCCAAACATTGTTTAATATTTTCTGCTAACAACTATTTCGAAGAATAGTTTGTTAACAGTTTTGTAGGGTTAAGTTCATAGGCCATAATGGTTTAGTTCAAACATCAGAAGCTCTTGTGATGTTTCCAAGATCAAAATGTAAGTTATCAGTTTCTAAAGATATGGTCTACTATCTGAGTCTGAAAAACCTTCATGCTAATGATTGAGAATCAGATGATGTTCTGAACTTGGAACATTGGGTACTTGGCATCACGTTTTGAAGAATTGGAAAATTTCGGTATCTAGCTATGAGGAAGTGTATCCTCCATAGTAATCAGACTTGGCAATCAAGTTTTTAAGAAGAATTCTTAACTAGGTTCTTAAAGTTCTTTTCAAAGAGATTAGTTCTTCAAAGGTAATCTACCTCTTAAAGAAAATTTCAAGAGAACCAGAATTCAAGCTTATGAAGATAACCAGCTCTAAAGCCTCTTCAAAAGAATTCAACCAAGCTTCTAAAGTAAAGCTCATCAGAACGTTGATGTTAACCAACCAGTGCTCTGGACAACATCAAGCACCTTCTGAAGATAAACTAGACTCTGATTGAACATCATTTTGGTACTTCAAAAAGGTTAATGAAGAAAGTGTTCTTTCATTCTGATTTTACCTTTTTAGGATTATTCATCTTAGGGGGGGCTTTGTTCTTTTGTAAGATGTATTCTTCTATAATTACCCTGTACAAAGTTATTCATCAAAATACATATTTTGTCATCATCAAAAAGTGGGAGATTGTTAGAACAAGATTTGATTATGCATTTATACCTTGACTTTTGATGATAACAAAGTTGTATTTGTGTGAGAACAATTCTGGTATCCTAATGGTTTGTTATTGTGTGGCTTAACAATCAATTCTGATTATAAGTATATGACGTGTAACGTCATCAGTTTCTGAATGATAAGTTCCAAGTCCGCTTATGCGCCAGTTATAAGAAGTTATGAAAGATGTTCAATGTTGTTGCTTCAATGACCTTTCTGCTTCAGTGTTGATTCACTCATGAGAAGCTTATGAGGAGACATTATGTTGTTGCTTCAACGTTCTCTCAGTTCATGCTTCTGGACGTGAATCTGATCACCAAGCTTTTGAAGAATGGAAAGCTTCTGAAGTTGTGTTACGTAGTTGAAGATTTCAAGCTAGACGATTGAGGTTATCAAGGTTCTGACTGTAGATTCTAAAGACTCTGAAGATTCTGAAGACTCTGAAGATTCTGAAGATACTGAAGATCTCAAGCCAGACTACTGACGATGTCAAGGTTTTAATCAAAGATTCTGAAGTTTCTAAATCCATCTTTATGTTTCTTTATTTCATGCTTCATCAACTTTCATCAGAAGCCAATGAACTTGAAGATAAGATCAAAGGGGTACGTGATCAAATAGTACATAGTACAAATCAAATATCCTTTCCACTATCTAATTTCGTGGGTAAAGGACAGTACTATACAACACATCTATCATTGATTTTATGGGTGAAGGATTGTACGCAGTACCACTCCTTTGACCATCCAACAGTGGACAACCGCTTTATGAGCTTTCCCTATTTTGCCCTCCAACGGTCTTCTTCTTATGCTATATAAGTAAGACTTGGAGACTTGAAGAAAACAAGAACGTTGAATGTTGCTAGTGCTAAAACAATTTTGACAAGTCTATTTCTTTGTGAAAAGCTATCAACTTTTTTACACAGTTTTTCTTTAATTTATTATTTATTATTTGTGTAAAATCTGCTTGTATAGAAGCAACTTGTAACACACATAATGTTATTCAAACTATTTGTTTGATTCCTTAAGGACACTAGGGTATAGTCGAATCCTTGAGAAGACAAAGAAGGTTATTCTTTGTGAGTCCTTAAGGATACTAGGGTATAGTCGTATCCTTGAGAAGACAAAGAAGGTTATTCTTTATCATTATTGTAATCTGTTGATTATAGTGGATTAAGTCCTTGTGTATAAGTAAAAATCACCTTAGTGGGTGGACTGGAGTAGCCTTGAGTTTCAAGCAAACCAAGATAAAAATACTTGTGTTTTTATCTCTTTGTTATTAACTTTTAAGTGGTGTTCTTGAGTTGGTAAAAAGATTTTGTTTGTAAAACCCAATTCAAAGCCCAATTTCTTATTTTTTTCACACCTTCACTGGATTTTAACTGAGTCTCGAAGATACTTGAAAATTACATTCCGCTCTCTATTTAATTCTAAAACTAGTTAATTTAGATACGCTCTCAAATAAAACATTTTGTGATAGCCTTAGATTTACAAAGCGACAATATATTACAGTAGGTTTACATTGGTCTCTGTGGGTTCGACATTTTTTATATTATAATTGATTATTCTGTGCACTTGCGGATAACACACATCAACCTACCTTATTCTACTGTCAGTGTAGAGCCTGAGCCACGGACTCCAAAACATCAACAATAACACAATCGTTTCTTTCTGCCATTCTGAACACCATCAAACTGACACTAGAAGAAACACTACATCAATAGTGTAGACACAAATGTCGCATACTAGAGACTCGACAACATTACAAAACCTGAACGGACCGACCGACCGACCTGCTCTGATACCATTATGTAACACCCTAAATTAGTCATGCATTAAATTATAAAATAATTTAAGTATTGATCAGAATACACACGATTAGGATGTCACTTATCATAAAAACAACACTTGTTCCATAACACTTATCAATTAATGTAAAGCATTCAAATCCACTAGTCATCGAATGTTCACCTTCATTTAGGGTATCATCGCATCAAAATTCATCAAATAAGCATGCTTCACAATAATTAAGTCTCATTAAAATACTTTATTTGAATTAAACCAAATGTCGCAAAAGTCTTATCACCAACATAAGCTCAAACGTCAAGAGTATAATATCCAACTCTCGATTAACAAAAATATAAACATAGAGTAACATTGTTTGCCCCATCCAGTGTTACAGAATCAGAGCATAACCACTAAAACGAATAAAAAAGAAAGGTAAGAAAAGATATATCTTCAAAGCTCTCTTCCAAACACAACATGCAAGCATGCAACTTACTTCTTATTATCTACAAGACGTTCATGGTAGATAACATTAAAATAAAGGGGGTGATAATACACTTCCATAATTTAGCGGTGCAAACAAGCAATGGTAGAATATCACATAGCAACAAGTACACATGCTAACCTTACCAACATCCACACATTAAGTATTCTCATCCGTATAATACATCACCAAATGATCATTCACCAATGCAACACTAATGCAATTGTACTCAACAACTAACTCAACATGCATATGGTACCAATATAAACACTCGGGTATATCTTGCTCCCGATTCCCTCTCTAGAACTAGAGCACATCAAAATCTTTATCATCACCATAGGTAACGCTTCATCGATTATCATCGGAACCAGCTACTCGCTCCTAATCCCCTGCATAGGACCAGAGCACAACAAAATTAAACTGAAGTTAGTACACCATGAATGCATGAGACAACAACATGAACATATGGCCCTTGTTCTAGTCGTGCACAACACCAATAATACCAATAACATAATCATGGTAGGCAATATATCAATATACCATAACATTTAATGATAACAAGTATCACCATAACATTCATCATTTGCACCACACAACATAATTCATCATTTAAATCATGTTAAAATTAATTAAGCACTACCAATAATTAATCAAAGACACCAAACAGTACCCAACAACACCTCGATTCATCATACACCAAAAATCGAAATCAGGACTCAATTCCATGCGCCACAACTCACTACGCTCATTCTGGATGCATGGCAGGTAACTCGCATTGGTGATGGCGCCCACCATCAACTCTAAGCCCATGGCGACCTGGTCGCCATGACAATGGCGTCCGCCATTGATATGCAACCTGCAAATTTCGTTTTTCTGCATGGAGTTCAATTTAGAACTCTGATTTTTCACTTATAGTACCTAAGTTCGATCCAAAACAGTACCAAAACATCATATGCACCAATATTTGCATCAAATTAACATCCTTACTCAATTAATTTCATATTTTCACAACATCCTTCAAACCTTCAAAGGCATCAACAATGGCATAAACATGAAAATACTCATAACATAATATTTAGCACATATTGGTATTTGAATTTGATCATAAAAATCACCATATAACCTCAACACAACATAATTATACATATTTCATATACAACACATGCAATCCTATTGGAAGTTAAGGATCGTGCAACTCCACCCCTCATGTTTAACACCCATTAAATAAGAAATCTTCCCCTTTATCTTGTTTTCCTAGAAACAATAGAATCTCACACTTGGGTTCTTCTTCTTCTTCTACACCTAGCCTTTTTGATCTCAGTCTTGCCTCCTTGTCTCTCAAAGTTTCTACATATCTGCTTTAGAACTAGGTTATCTCTACCCTTATATTAGGCTTAATCTAACTCCCACTTTCAATATTTATATTTTCCTCCCAACATTTATTCCTCTCTTACTCCTTCACCCCATTATTCTACTAATTCTCAATTCAGACTCATCTGTTACTTTTCTCTATTTTCTTATTATTTCCTTAATTCATTTTAATTAATAAATTACTAATATTCTAGATTTAATCTAGTTTTTCTCCCTACCTTCCACAATACTAACCATACACCCTCCAACGTTTATTGATTTAATTAAACAAATAGTAATTAAATAAAATACACATAATATAAATAAATAACTTAAAAATTCGCACATAATTCAAGTAAAATAATTTAATCGAAATTGGAGTGTTCAGTAGGATTTTTTACAAAAATAACCCACTTTTTCAAGGAAATTTCCAAAATACCCCTGGTTTCGAAAAAAATCCCAAACTACCCCACTTTTAGGAGGAGTCGCCAATTGAATTGGAGACTCCTCTTAAAAATTGAATGGAGGCGCCAATTGGATTGGCTAGGGCAGGTGCCCTAGCCAATCCAATTGGCGCCCCTGTGTAGGGTTTAAGAGGAGGCGCCAATTCAATTGGAGACTCCTCCTAAAATGCAATTTTTGTGTTATAAATAGATGTGTTGTGTGAGTAATTGTTCCACATCTCATATAATCATTTGGCAATCATGTTTGGTGTTCGTCGCCGATACGGAAAGGCGATTTATGCGAGAGACAAACCTCAAATGTTGTTCTGGAACATCACTATGTTCGATCAACTGAAAAGGGAGTTGGTTTGTTGGTTAGATGGGAAAATACCAAAAGGGGAAAAAATTAGAAGTATTGAGAGACTTGACAGTATCTTTGGTTGGGTGCGAATGAAGACTGATAAGGATGTTAGGGAAATGATGTTCGGTCGAGACGACATCAATTTGATTGTTGTAATCAGTTAGAAATATTTCTGTTTTCAGATAGCTTATTTTGTACTGATGTTTGTTGTGAACCTCGTTGTAACAAAAACTTAATGATATATAATGATTGAAGGTTACAGAAATACAATGTTACAAAAAGCTTAAGACCTAGATGATGCTTCTCGATTGGGACAGTTGTTCTTGTTGTGTCTTGGTTGACGACAGATACTACATAATCTTATCATTTTATCTGTGGAATCCATCTCTGTCCTGATACGTGTGCTGTTTGGCCTTCCTTTTTTCTTTCTACGCATCTCGTCATTGTGCCAAACAATATCACCTTCATATGGAGGCCAGTAATCCTCCATTGGTAGTACTGAGAAGCTTTGATTATATACATTCATGATGGTGTTGGCCTTGTACACATCAGATAAATGGTTGTAAGCATCTTGACGAGTATAAGCGCATGCTGCAATGACATGGGAGCAAGGAATGCGGAAGGCCGGGAATTTTCCATAATCGCACCAACTTCTATTTAGTCTAACAGCGTAGGCTAAATTTGGTCTCCCTCATTGTGGTCCATTGTTTCCTGGACGCTGAAATTTTGCCTATGACGGTCAAAGACTGTTACAGCGTGTGTGCTAGCTTTGATGCTCTCGTCTTTCATGACCTTCATGCAACACTCACTGAATACTTGCCCGGACATTAACACCGCACTCCATCTTCCACCTCTGGTTGCGAACGTAGAAGCCAACCTATAATAGGTTGATCTTACCAAGGCGGTTATCGGCAGATTTCGAATTCCTTTGAATACCTCATTCATGCATTCCACAATGTTTGTTGTCATGTGGCCCCATCGACAACCTCTGTCAAATGCCCTTGTCCACTGCTCTACTGGTATGTTATTTAGCCATCTCCCTACGTCTTCATTAGACAGTCTAATTTCATCACGATAATATTAAAATGACGGCTGAGTTAGAGCATACCCAGCATTCACCACCTTCTTGCGAAGATTCTTATCTTTTATAGCACGCATGAAGTTTTGTGCAATGTGTCTGATACAGTAGACATGGGTAGAAGGAGGATCATGTCATCCGTTGTCATGGTTGTTGTAGGCACTCTCAATGGCAACATGTCTATCAGAAATCAAACAGAGATTGGCTTGTGGAGCCACATGCGTTCTGAGATGTCGAAGAAAGAAACCCCATCCACCAACCGTTTCACCTTCAACAAGAGCAAAGGCAATGGGAAAGACATTGTTGTTGCCGTCTTGTGCAACCGCCATGAGCAAAGTACCCTTGTATTTTCCATATAACTAAGTGCCATCAATTTGAATAATAGGTTTGCAGAATGCGAAACCTTTGATGCACGGGTCAAATGCCCAAAAGAGACAGTGAAAGATTCTATTACCTGTAGCACAGGTTCCGTCTGGCATCATCGCTGGCAATGTCTCCATAATTGCCACAGTTCTTGGGACATATGTTTTTAGTGCCCATAAAAATCGTGGCAATTCCTTGTATGAATCCTCCTAGTTGCCAAAAACTTGTTCAACAGCCTTTGTCCTTGCAATCCAGGCTTTCTTGTAAGATAGAGTATAATTATATGTTGTTCTGATATGGGATATAATTATACTCACCTTCACTAATGGGTCTTTATTAACCAACGGCAGAATGTCTTGACATATCAACGATGCGCTAAGTATACGGTGATCTTGTTCAACGTTAGTTGCAATGCAAATGTGAGGTGGGTCTATTGAAGCGATCTCCCAAGAGTCGTTTTTCTTCTTGTAAGACGTAGCCAAATGAAACTTATAAAGCATGTTACAACATTCGATAACATACCTTCTAGAATCAGTGTGTTTCACTGTAAAGTCTGGAGAGTTGTTCATGTGGAATTTTTGATAGCCGGAACACATTCTTCTTTGGTACGAAACATGTCTCCCACCTTTAATTCTCCTTCTGATCTCAGATACGGATTATAGAAAACATTGTCGGATGTTTCATCGTCGTGCAAATCCATATTTGTCATATGTTGAGACGGATTGTAGACATGACTAAGAGGTATTGGTGGTAGTTTATCATCATCTTCATCGTCGTTGTTCAGCATGTGATCAACCTGTATATCGGTCTCTTCTTCTTCTTCATCAACGACGTCCACTTCTGCTTCTGCTTCTGGGTTGACGTCATCTGACCATTGTGGATCAAATTCACCAGATTCATCCTGACTAGTTAGTTGAGACTGTTGAGATGATATACATGGTTGAAGATTAGTGTACAACTCAATACAGTTGCAGCCTGAATGTTCATGACTAACAAACATGTATTCAACATCTTCATCGTCTCGTACCTTAAGGGGGAAATACTTGCATTGACTATTCTAAAAAAATATTGGATTTTGATATGTGATCTTTGACACAATAACCGATCCTATACAGGATTGTATTCTTTTTTTCAAATGCAAGAAGGTTGCATTTCTCTTGATCGTGAGTCTAATGGTATCGATGTTTCGAAAACAAAAACCATATAGCTCAGACTCGTATGTTTCACCGTTGCAGTGAACGTTGACACTGTATAATGATGAAGATGACATTGTGCAGATGAAAACTATTTTCTTACTGCAGATGAATGTGAGTGAAGTGACTTGGATGTTGATAGTAAGACACTTAAATAGAGGAGTGAAGTGTCTCACATGCTAGCTAGTTCGAAGTGACGTGTCGCACATGCAAGCTACTCCGAAGTGACGTGTCGCACATGCAAGCTACTCCGAAATGATGTGTCAACCATGCAAGCTACTAAGAAGTAACATGTTTAGCATGCATGAGAGAGGACAACCACGTGTCAGACATGCAGACACACACTCCAAATGAATTGGCGCCCCCACTCATTCCTTGCACATGGGCGCCAATTCAAGTGGAGATACCTTGTCAAAGCATGCATTCAGACCTCAAAACCAAGCAATCAGACCTAGGTCTTGCATGCATGTCCCTATGGAGGCGCTAATTTGAATGGCGACCCCTCTTAAAGGTTGTACATGGTCGCCAATTCAAGTGGAGACACCATGCAAGCACAACTTTTCATGCTCCCATCCATTTGCCTATAAATACATCCACTCCATCAACACTTCTTCCACACTATCACTCTCACTACTTCTTCTACAATTTCATCTGCAACAACTTCTTGTAGTTTCATCTACACCAACCCCCCGACAAAATGTCTATCCTCACAATGGGCGAATCACATAGAGGAACGGTTGCAAACATCGCAACATATGTAAGTTTTTTCTTTTGTTAACTTTTTATCTTTCATCTTCACCAACCCCCTTTTATTTTAACATACCAACTTAGTCAAGTTTTTTGTTCTTTCTTTTATAGGATGTATCAAGGTTCCGAACTCGGGTCCACGAATATGTCCATATGGACCCGATGGTTGAACTCGCCGATTTTGGTCATATAAGCAAGATTTTGTCTTGGTCCATAAATAACAAATTCATTCTAGCTTTATGGGAAAGATGGATACCAGAGACACACACATTTTGGTTCCCAGCCGGTGAGTGTACCGTGACGTTAGAAGACGTCTATATGCTTTTGGGACTACCCATTGAAGGTAAGATTGTTAATGGTAAAACCAACTATGCAAATTCAATTTGCATGGATCTCTTGGAGACTGATTTGTTAGATGATAAGGCAAGAGGTCAAGGTATACTACTTTCACGCCTTAAGTCGTACTATAATAGTTTATACTTAAATAAGCATTCTACCGAAGATGCTCGAATAATAAAAATTAGGTGTTACATTATGCTGTTAATTGGCTCGTTTTTATTTCCCGAAGGTAGTGGTTCTAGCATGCATATTATGTATTTACCTCTACTTAGACATGTAGATAGAATAGGAAGTTACAGTTGGGGATCTGCTTGTCTAGCCTATCTTTATAGCTCCTTGTGCAAAAACTCACACAAAGACACATCTATATTTTCTGAATGTGCTATTTTGCTACAAGCATGGGGTTGGTCAAGACTACCGTCTCTAGCACCCGTCAATAACAACCCTTTCACATTTCCGTATGCACAAAAGTAAGTTGTTTAAATTGCTATATCTTTACTTACTTCTTTAAAGATTATTACCTCTAACTAATATTTTTTTACTTTTTGGTGTAGATGGTCTGCACGTGGTATGAGTTACAACAGATGTCCAAGAAATTGACCATCAACCTGAGACTCAACATCACTTCGCACCCACCCCATCACCCTACCAAAGTTTCCTAAGCCAGAACACCCAACGATCATTCAACACCAACCGTCCCTCCTCCTACCGTATCCAAGAATCCCAAACCTCACAAAACAAAAACATTCAACAATCCTATCTCTACCAAACACCCCAACAACCTTTCCAACCTTTCCTCGACGCATCGCTCACACCCATGTCTCCCTTCAACTGTCTCGGTCGCCCATCAATGAGTCAACCACATCCCAACTTCTCTGGCGTAGGTCATGAGCTCAGCTACGGCGGTACACCATCGATGCATACTGAAGACTATGCCGACTTGTCTGACTACCTCAACGGACCTTCTCCTGTAATTGGTAGTGACGCTCCTGACCCCTCAGATGCTCAAACACCGGTACCGAATCGTCAACGTGGGTTAGGGCCACTAGTTAGGGTAGCTATAGGATGTGGGACCGGAGGTCGGTTTGGTGATCCGGGTCATCACCATTAGGTTTCTTTGTGTAAACGGCAAATTTTATTAATATCAATTGGTCATATATCAAATTTATCTATCACGTATACCATTTACCAAAAAAAATTACATTTTAGGAGGAGTCTCCAATTGAATTGACGCCTCCTCTTAAACCCTACACAGGGGCACCAATTGGATTGGCTAGGGCACCTGCCCTAGCCAATCCAATTGGCGTCTCCATTCAATTTTTAAGAGGAGTCTCCAATTCAATTGGCGACTCCTCCTAAAAGTGTGGTAGTTTGGGAATTTTTTTGAAACCATGGGTATTTTGAGAATTTCCTTAAAAAAGTGGATTATTTTCGTAAAAAATCTTGTTCAGTAACCATTGAACATTATTTCTCTTCATCAATTGGTACAGTAATTTCTATAAATAGAGATACTTGTTAGGCATAAAAGGGACACGAAAATAGTCATATTTCAAGTGCCAAAAAACTATATCTAAGTCATTCTTTTATTTTTCTAGTGCACGAGTATAAATAAGGAAATTTTATTTTATAAAATATCATTGATTGATATACTTAATTTGAAGGTGCGATTCATGTCAAGGTTTCCAAGTATCCTGAAGAGGAATCGCCGATTTACGCATTTGCATCCAATTTTTGCTAAATTGTAGGGGAAGAAGCGAACTTAAAGCTTAGTGTAAACACACATTTTAGAATTTATTTTGTGCAACTTTCATCATACGGTTTTATCTTCTTCTTATTCATGTTTTGCAGCAGATCTCCAACACAAGATCTAACATGATATACAATTTTAAGAACACGAAATTTTTTGTGAATTTACTACATCTATCATACAAAGATTTATATGCATGACTTACAAGTCTAAGAAACATTTTAGGACAATTATATTGGTCTTACTCGATTACATTCACTAATTAGGCATGACAATAAGGTAGGACGAGTATGAGTTTTACCTTCCTTGTACTCAAACTCAAATCCTAGTTAAATACTCATTCCACATCCCAAACTCAAACATGGATAATTAACTGAATTCAAAACTTATCTCAAACGGGTTTGGATATCTCTGCTCATCCACCATATCTGCATAAGAATTATTTTTTTAAAACTGAAATAGTCAATTTCCCCACATATAATCTTTCTCGAACTCTCACAAATTTGTACATACATAAAATATATATATATATATATATATATATATATATATATATATATATATATATAATATATATATATATATATATATATATATATATATATATATATATATATATATATAAATTAAAAAAATCTTGAAACGTATACTACATACATTTCAAATATTTCTAATAATAAAATATAAATCAAAATATCAATATATCAATCAAACAAATGATTTCTAAATTATATAAATCAAACATTTCAAGGGGTTCGAGGTATATATTAGTATTCATATTTCCTATCTTATGTCCATCTTTTAAAATCACGGAAAATCCAAACCCAAATTTAAACTCAATCAAAACGGATTTCTCCATCAATTTTGATGTAAATTCCGAAATACCTGTGAATATGAGTTTTAATGTGATGTATATCAGTAACTCTTAGACCCGATCAAACTAGTATGTATTTTTATCTAAATCCTTTGATATATCACTCGTGTATCTACTTGAATTAGTGGTCCTAGCTTTTTCATTCCCGTGCAATTTTCAACATACATAGATTTTATCAATTGATCTTGTAAATCATCCGCAATCATATTTGTATAACAATAATCTAAGAAAGGAAGGGCATATGATTTTACTAGGATTTTGTATATGAGCAACACCCATCCTAACTAACTATTTCATTCTGGAACTATACCAAGCAAGTGTGACTAAGATGTTTCTATGGTTATGGGGGACTGGATTGAGGCGTAGTTTATATGAGTAGTGCAAATATTCTTTCGATTTTCTTAAGTTGAGCTGAATTTTTTAAGAGGATTAGAGTGGCCATTCTACTCTTTGTGATAATATACCTTTCTTATAAAAAAAAACATCTTGATTTACTCGTGAGGATAATTTATTTACTAATAAAATTAATCTGATTGTAGCATGTGATTGAAGTGTTTTTCTATCAGAGTTTATAACCAAGAAACATTTTCTTAGTTTATTGAGATTACTAATAAAATATATGAAAAGGGTGAGGAATAACTAGCACAAATCAAACAAGCCTTAGATATTATCTAAGCAAAAATCTTAAAGAGTCAGTTTGAATAGAGTATTTTTATGAAGAAAAATAATTTTTTTAAAAGAATTTAAAATGGTTTGATCAAAATTTATTGTTTGGATAAAAAATAGAGAGAATTGGTTAAAATGAGTAAATTTATAAAGTATTTTATTTAAGTTAATTAAAGGTAAGAAATTTCAAATAAAACAAAAAAAAGTAAAGAATTTGAAATTGTTTATTTACTCTATATAATATTAAATTATTTATTATTAATTTTTTAAAATTTATAGGATGGTCTTCAAATTTTATGATAATTTCAAATTTATCTTTAAAATTTTAAAAACTTGCAAATAAGTCCTTAATAATTTTCAAATTTTACAAATTGATTCCTTTTAACTTTTAAATTTTACAAATTGATTCTTTTAAATTTTCAAAAATTACAAATTGATCCCTATTTTTTTATATTTTAAATTTGACTCAAAAATTTTAAAATTTATGAAAAAGACTTTAAAAATTTAACAATAATCATTTTAATATTCTAGCCAAACAAAAACGTTTAAAAATGAATGAATTTCAATTAAATTATTTAAAATTTTAAAATTCTTAAAAATTCTCAATCTTTTCACCCAAACACATTCTTAGAATTTTAATGTTTTCTGTATCAGTATTATTTTTGTTTTATGTTTTGTTTATTGTTAGTCTATTTTGAACAAAAAAATTCTATGTTTTATTCCTATACGCTTTTGTCTAATGACATAATGGAAAAAACAAAATTGAGAACAATATATAATCAAATGAGAAGAATAGACCAATTGACAAAGAATGTAAATCAGTTATAAAACACTAACATGCATCACACTTATACATGACAATTATTAATATCATTTTGTATTTTGACATCACATTATTCACATTTTATCACTTTTTTTTACATATTTTTCTTTAAATTTCTTATTTATATTAATTATAATTTATTTATTATAAATGAAAATATGACTATTACCCTAACTAAATATATGTATTGCAAATATAATCGCTCTAATTTATTCAATTTGAGCCTTTAAGGAGGGAATGGGAATAGACAAGACTAATTAATAAGGTCATCTGGCTTAACCTGCACATATCCAAGTCAAGATATGTTTTTTTTTAAATAGAAGATGTCAAATCATTTTTATAAATCTATTTAGTTAAATTGATTTGACCTTAGCCTATTAAAAAGGTCTTTTAAATTTATTATGTCAATCTATTTAAATAAATATGAATAAATTTAATTATTATTATATTGTATATTATGCTTTGCATCAAAATATAAAAATAAAACTTAATTATATTGAAGAGTTTATAGGAATAGAACATTTTAGGAAGAATATCATAAATTGTTTTTATAATTTTTTCTAAAGAAATAGTTTCATAAAATGTATACTACTTAATAAATTTCGATAAGTCAATGCAAACAAATTTTAATATCATTGATTTTTTAATTTTTTAGTGTATATTCTTGAGTGATGGGGAGGAGCATCAACATTGGACTAAGAGCAAAACATAATGATAGAGACATCATATATTCACACAAAACTTTAAAGTGATAGGTGTGGGTTCTCCCACTTATAAATGTTCAAGTCTCCACATTTATAACCAATGCGAGACTCTAACTCACACTTGACTTATTATTCTTAGCACACACCCTCAAGTGTGAGTCTACAATGTTCCCTCTCAAGTGGAGACTCTTTTGTCCACAGACACTTGTACCTCCGTTGACACTTCTTCCTGGGCATTTCGATACACCTCTTTCTGGGCATTTTGATTTCAACAAGACACATCTTCCTAGGCATTTCAATTTCAACGGGACACCTCTTCCTGAGCATTTTGATACAAGTAAGTCAGTCCCTTTTTTTGAACCAAAGGCTCATGATACCAATTCTTTAGTGCGTGAGGCACTTTTAGTGAGGAGATAAAGAGAGAGAATAAGGAAATAAGGATTACTATTATTCAAGAATAATTGTGATACAAACTGAATTACAAAGTATTTATTTATATACACCTAAGTGACTTGACTACTAAGTAACAAATATAACAAATTTAAACCATAATTAACTTTGGGCTTGGGTCTCACACAAGTTGGATTATACATTATCACTACATACCCCCATATAATCCAAATTGTCAAACATACGCTAATCATATTCAATCTGAACTATTCTTAATTTCTTTCTTAAATTCAGGAACCTGTTGATCTTCAACTCAGTGGTGAAAATGTCTGCCAACTGTGTTTCACTTGAGCAATGTCTTACTTCAAGTTCACCTTGATTTACCTTCTCCCTAAGGAAATTAAATCTCACTTTGATATGCTTACTCCTTCCATACAATACTAGATTCTTCGCAAGATTTATGGTTGACTTGTTGTCGATCTGCAACACTAGAGGTTTCTTTACTTCGAATTCCATTTCTTCATGCACATATTTGATACAAATTTTTTGACAAGCAGCAAAGGATCCTGCTATATATTCAGCCTCACACGATGATAATGCCACCACAGGTTGCTTTCTCGAGCACCATGAGATTGGGGCACCAAATACTTGAAAGAAATAACCAGTTGTGCTTCTTCGATCTTCCTTATCTCTGCACCAATTAACATCTTAATAGAACGTAACCATAACTTCTTTGCTTTTAGAGTCTCTTCGAAATATAATTTCTTAGTTTATTGATCCTTTTAAGTATCTCAAGATTCTTCTTGCAGCCTTTATGTGTGACACCATTGGTTCACTCGTGTATATGCTCACTAATCAGAATGAGAAACTTATATCAGGTCGACTATTGTACACATATTTCAGAGATCCGACAATTTGTTTGAACAAAGTTGGATCGACTTTGTCTTCCTCTCCATGCTTCTCCAACTTCAATTTTGGTTTGACATCTGAAGATACAGGAGTCGAATGATCCATCCGGAATCACTTGAGTATCTCTTTGACATACTTTCTTTGATGTAGCATCATACCTTGCTTCGACGTTTAAAATTCCATGCATAGGAAATAGGAAAGTTTCCCAGATCCGACATTTCAAATTCCTTCTTCATCAGCTCTTTGAAATTCGATAGGCTCTCCAAGATATTTCCAGTCACTAGCAAGTCATCGACGGTATAAAATTATTTTACACGTATATTTTTTTTCGTGTCTCGATTCAAATTTGGGACTTCCTATTTACGTGTGTGAGTTTAAAAGTAGAACTTGTTATAGAAAAATTAGTAATTCAAATGTTGTAATCGGTTATTGAATTTTGGTAACCGATTATAAGGTGCAATATTTTTGGTCTTTAGAACAACTGTAATAGGTTGCAGTAATAGGTTATTATAATCCATTATCACTGTAGTGAAATTATTTTAGAAACAGCTGTAACCAATTATTGTGTTTTGGTAGGCGGTTACATGCAGTCAATTTCAATTTTTCTATTATTTTGAGTTTGTTGCTTGTGTCCCAATCTTAGGTAATTGTATATATACCTTGGAGGTATCAATGAATGATATATAGACCATATTTTCACCATCAATTATACTCTATCTCTCTCTCTCTCTCTCTCTCTCTCTCTCTCTCTCTCTCTCCCTCTCCCTCTCCCTCTCCATATTCAATCACTCAATTTTCATCAACCTTGTGATTCCAAGTTCTAACATTTAACATCAAGATCCTGACTTGATCCATCAAACACTTAGTGTGTAACATGAATCCTATCTCCAATGAAAGAATCCCTCCAAATTTACCCATCCTTGATGTGAATAACTACGACAAATGATGAAAACAAATGAAAGTGTTGTTTGGCTACTGAGATTTCTTGAAGTGATCAAGAACGATACGAATCCTCTTATCAAATGTGAAACGAATGCATAATGAGCAAACATAAAGAATAAAGGAAAAAAGATTTCAAGGCGTTGTTTTTTATCCATCAATATATGGATATAGACAGCTTTGAGAAAGTTTGTGATTGCAAATCATTGAAGCAAGCATGGGAAATCTTGGAGATAATATACGTAGGGGCTGACAAGGCGAATATGGTGAGGTTACAAACTCACAAACATCAACTTGAATTGATTCAAATGGAGGAGAAGAATACCATCAACAATTTCACAACGAGAATTACTCGGTTAGTGAACTAAGTAAAAGCATGTGGAGAAACGGTCACAAAGCACTATGATGTCGCAAAAGTCTTACATTCTTTAACGCCAAGATTTTGATGATATTGGTTTTGATTCTGCTAATTCTTCATTGTGCAAGGATTTTGCTAAGTCAATGCATGCAGAATTTAAATTGAATCTGATGCGAGAACTCAAGTTCTTTTTTGGAATCCAGATTGATCAACGTTGAGAAGGAATGTACATTCATCAGAGAAAATATACAAAGGAACTTCTGAAGAAGTTTAACTTGTCAGAATGCAAGCAAGTAAATACTCCAATGCATCCTACATGTATTTTGGAGAAAGAAGAGGTAAGCAGTAAGGTAAATCAGAAGCTATTCAGAGGTATGATAGGCTCTCTCCTTTATTTAACCGCTTCTAGACCTGATATTTTATTCAGTGTATGCTTATGTGCTTGCTTCGAATCAGATCCTATGGAAACTCGCTTAACTCAACAATTGCACTTTCAACAACCAAAGTTGAATATGTTGCAGCTTCTGGATGTAGCACTCAGATACACTGGATGAATAGTCAACTAGAAGATTATCATATATCTGAAAGTAACATTCATATTCTCTGTGATAATACTTCTGCTATCTTTTTATCTAAGAATCCTATCTTGCATTCTAGGGCTAAGCATATTGAAATTAAACATCAATTTAGGAATTGAAGGATCTTGCGACGATGAGCAAATAGGGGATAAGAATATCCCTTAAGGCACATGAGAAAAGAATGGAGAAGAGAATTTGTGATAAGGAAAAGGAATAGATTGCTTTTTAAGCTCATTTCAACGAGAAGGACAAGAGACCGAAAGGAAAATGGCCCATGAAGATTAAGGGGGAATTTCATAATTTTGGTGGAAGTGAATCCCAAAGTTCCAAGAATTCGACTTGTCAAAAGGGTGAGAGCAGTTGCAACAAAAATGGTGTTCAAGGAAACTTTAGAGGTGAAAGGAGAAGGATGGACAAGAGTGTGGTGTAATGCTTTATTTGTCAAAAATATGCTCATTTTGCAAGAGAGTGCAATGAGAATAAGAAGGAACCTCAAGTGGGTGATGTCAAAGTTGTAATACAGAGGTTTGATAAGGAGAACACACTTTTAGTCATGATCATAGAGAGGGCATGCAACAACAATAAGTTGTGGAATAACAACAGCAGTCTTGGAAACGTTGCATAACCATGTTGTAACCGGTTACGTAAATGTTATAATAGGTTACATGCAGAAGAAAATGCATTAGTGACTTTGAAAGAAGTAGTGCAATGCAGTGATCAATCGTATTTGGACTCTAGATATTTTACTCATATGAAGGGGAGGAAATATTGGTTTGTTACAATCAATCACGTCATGAAGAACAAAGTGAAGTTCGCGGATGACACAACTCTAGTAGCCGATGGGATCAGTGATGTTTTGATCATGAAAAGGTATTGTAGACACTCATTGATCAAAGACATGTTACATATTCCAAGAATCAAGTGTAACCTTCTAAGCATTGGCCAATTACTTTAGAAGGGTTACAAGATTCCCATGGAGAACCAGGTCTTACGTGTTATGGATGCAAATAAGGTTTTGGTGCTAAAATTTCCTATGGCTACCAATAGAACTTTCAAGGTTGAGTTTGAGGTTATGGATTATAGGTGTCTTTCTACAGCGGCTGGTCGAGAAGAATGGAAATGGTACTATAGGCTTGGGCATCTCAACTTTAGAGATCTCAATGCCTTGCAAAAGAATGAAATGATAACGGGGATGTCATTGATAAACATACAAGCTGAAATTTGTGAAGAATGTGTACAAGAGAAGTAACATAAGGGTAAATCCAACAAGGATTTAGGTTATAGAGCCAAGCATCACCTTGAGGTGATGTATTCGAATGTGTGTGGATCGATGCAAGTTGACTCGATTGGTGACAATATTTTTTTGTCACATTCATTGATGATCATAGTAGAAAGTTATGGACATAACTAATCAAGATAAAGGATGAGGTATTCAATATGTTTAAGAAGTTCAAGTCAACAGTTGAGAGGCAAAGCGGTCACAAACTCAAAGTTCTTAAATTGGACGGTGGAGGCGAATATGTATCAAATGAATTTGGAAAGTTTTGTGATCAATAAGGCGAATATGTACCATCTTATACGCCGCAATAAAATGGTGTTGTCGAAAGAAATAATTGATCGATCATGAACATGGTGAGAAGCATGTTGAAGGGGAAGAACTTTCTAAAAGAGTTATGGGGAGAAGCGGTGTCCACAACTATTTATTTGTTGAATATGTGTCTAATAAAGAAGCTTGAGAAGATAACACCGAAGGAAGAATGGTTTGGATTTAAACTGAAACTGAAACTGAACCTCGATTATAAAATATGGGGATGGGTCGGGTAATGGGGACACTAGTACCCACCCCGAATTCGTCCCGTTTATTTTATTATGTACATTATTATTTATTTTTGATGATTTAGAATATTAAATAAGTAGCTAATGTTGTAATATTTTGATTTGTATTAATTATTTAAAATATTCAAAATGTATGTATAGATTTTTTTAGATTTTTTTATTTTATTATTTGGAATGTAATTTGATTTTTAAAAAATTAAATATTTCTATTAAAAAAATTAATTTCACTAAATGGATGGTGGCGGGGCGGGGATACTCGAACCTGTTTGGGACGGGTTTGGATTTTAATTTTCCATCCCCGTTTGGGTTTGGGGCGGGGAACGGGGATTGTTTGGGGATTCGGGTTTGGGTTTTGGGGATGTAAAAACCGTCCCCAATCCGCCTCGTTGTCATGTCTAGGTGGGAGTGATGATGTAAGGAAAGAAGAAGGTTTTGTAATGAAAAGTGAAGGGGATTTTGTCGGTGAGTCGCTTCGGAGAAAGTTGAGGAAGACGGAAAATGGAGGTTGTGGAGTTTGAGTTGGAATAACAGATTTGTGAAGTGAGGTAAAGCATGGTTGATGAGGTAGGAAATGTAGATCAGATTTGGTTTGGAGGTCCAGATCGATGAAAATGATGAGAAGAAATGGTTACTGCTGCCGAAGATGAACACTGGAAGGAAGAGATGAGCAAAGGTTTTATGTTAATGGAGAATGGTAATAAGGTTTGTATGTTATGGGTGAGAATGAGGAATTGGATGATGACGTGGCAAAGGATAAGAAAATAAGGTGCATGTATACGTGCGTTTTCGACGCCATGAGATTTGGTGTACAAAATGACTGTTTCGACAAAATGATGGTTCGACACTTCGACAAAAATGGAAGCTTTGATATTTCGACATGATATGTGCAGCTAGACAAGTACTTTGACAAGACATGGAAGACATTGCAGTATCTTGATAATTCGACAAAAAATCCTAAAGGAAGACGTCGTTTCGACTTAAAGTGTAAATTTGAATTTAAAAGAGTTGTGACGTTTGGCAGAAGACGCGTGGAAGCATCTGGCGAAAAGATGAAAGCCGTTCGTCACAGTTTTAGGATTTAACCGTTAGTGACAGTTATGTTATTTATATATAAATAGGGTAGTTGTTATCAGAAAAAGTGTGTGAAGAATTACTTGTACAAAATTCCTGAAAACGCTCAAAGTACCCGTGTGAGAGAAAAGAGTCATATTTGGAACATGTATGTGTAAACAAACACCAATTTCTTCAAAGTTTATTTTATAAAGTTTAAAGTTCTTTACAAATCTCTTTTATGTTTTCCAGTCATTTATCTTTCTGCACTTTATCCTTTTCGACACTTTACATTGCATCAGTTATTTTCCGCCATTTACTTTATCTTGTTAAGTTTACATCAACTTGACGTTTTAGTCAACATATTTCGACATAAAACACTTAGAGAACAGAAATGAAATACATGAAAGTGATTCTAGACATCTTCAAGACCATCTAGATCTGCACATGTCCTAGGATTTGTGTGGTTGATCCTGCAAGTAACCCAATTCTACAAGTTTTGGTAAACCAGAGGTTGTTCGCCAAAATTCACAGCGAACAAATTGGCACGCCCAGTGGGACAGTGCAGAAATCTAGAAATTTAGATAATCACTAATCAAAATTTGTTCTTCATTGTATGAGACTGAGAAGCGGTAAATTAGCCGTATCCGAAGTAGAAATACCAAAAAGAACAAGAGTAAGGAAAATGGCGAACCAGCCAAATAATCCAAACGAATCCATCCCAGTATCCAACCCTGTCCCTTCAACAGAAGGCAATATAGGATCGGTCCCTGTGTCAGAGGCTGTACCTTCGTCAACAGGGTCGATACCAGCGGTTTCGATGTCGCAAAACGCGCCTAGTTCGTCCTTCAGGGCACAACAAATGCCCGTTGGGACACCCCCTCCTGTGGGGAACACTTCTAGGCCTTTTTTAACAAATTTCACCTTGCCTCCGCCTGGTAGGGAACAACCCTTTGGAATGCCAACTTCGGTGATGGCAAATTTACACAATTCCCCGTTAATATATTCGGATTCAATGGCCAACGTGTCTTCACCCTTACAAGGGTCAGGATATGGGGGAAACATGAATAGATTGAATCAACAACCACTTTACGTGCCGCCGATAACAAATAATTCGGCGCAAGTAATTAGACAGCAGATGGACGAGAGTAATCATGATATGGTCCAAATGTTGACGCAACAAATGGGAGCAGTGTTTAATCCACTAATACAAAACACCACCCAAACAAACCAATTATTGGCGGCGCAGATGACGCGCCTTGCTGATTTCTTTGGAGTCCCTCAAACTCGACACAGAGAACAAGTGATGCATAACCCAGCGGTAACGGTCCAGGAAGAACCTACGATAAAGCAGATACCGTTAGACAATCCTCAAACGAACGTCAGAAACCAAGAGGATGTAGTCGAACTGCCTCGTGTCGAAATCCCCATTCCACAAGAGCCTAGAAGGATAGTAATCCAGAGAGGCCAGGACGTGGATGCTGTATTGCAACAACGGATACGGTATAATAATCCGCCTGTCGAAAACAACTTGGCAGCCATGGTCGAAACGATAATGGCACAAAATGGGATGAACATGGGTTTACAAAGGCCTAGTTACGCATCCCCACTATCAGAATACATTCTGCAAGAAGAACTGCCACCAAGATGGAAAGTCCCTAAGTTCACAAAGTTCTCAGGGGACACTAGTGAGTCCACTATAGAACATGTGGCACGTTATCTGATCGAGGCAGGGGAGATAGCCCGTAACGAAAATTTGAAAATAAAATATTTCCCTAGTTCCTTAACAAAAAACGCGTTTACTTGGTTTACATCTTTGCCTGCAAACTCAGTATATACGTGGACCCAATTAGAAAGGCTGTTCCATGAACAATTCTACATGGGACAAACGAAAATAAGTCTGAAAGAATTAGCCAGTGTCAAGAGAAAACACTCTGAACCAATAGATGATTATTTAAATAGGTTCAGATTGCTAAAGGCTAGATGTTTCACCCCAGTGCCAGAACATGAGTTGGTCGAAATGGCCGCAGGGGGACTAGACTATTCTATAAGGAAGAAACTAGATACCCAGTATCTGAGGGATATGGCACAATTAGCGGATAGAGTGAGACAGGTCGAAAGGTTAAGGGACGAAAAGTTCAGGGTAAATAAGAATAAAAAGGAGAGGATAGCCTACGTAGGGGTTCGCCAAGATGATGAGTTCGACGAAAACGAACCAAGTAGCTTCGACGAACAAGAAATTGACCTAGCAGAACTAAAACAAGGGCCACCTTATTCGTGCAAAGTACTAACTCCGTCGAACGGAAACCCAGTCGAAACCAACGAGAAGTTCCCCAAAAGGACTTATACGTTCGACATCACCAAATGTGACGAAATTTTCGATCTGTTGGTTAAAGATGGTCAATTAATAAAACCACCAGGCGCTAAAGAACCGCCTATGGAACAACAGAAAAAGAGAGGTTTTTGTAAATACCATAATTTTCTGGGCCATAAGACGTCTCGTTGTTTCCTTTTCAGGGATCTCGTTCAAAATGCTATCCGTGACGGAAGGCTGAAGTTTGGTGACAAACCAAAACAACAGATGAAGATCGACTCGAATCCTATGCAAGCAGTCGAAGCCCACTACGCTGAACCATCCGTCGTAAACATGGTGGAGGCCGAAGTTGCTCCTGATGGCAATTTGGAAATGGTGGAAGCCCCTGGAAGTTTCGACGCAAATGTCAACATGGTCGAGATTACTGATGATCTCGCAAGCCAGAAAAGAATAGAAACTACTGAAGGTTTCGACAGGAAGGCCGGTGACAATGCTGTCGAGAAGGTGGAGTTTCGACAAGAGGAGAATTGGGACCGCTTGGGACAGCCAAGTGGGAAATATGATTACCTTGTGAAGTACAACGCGCCGGCAAGCTCTCAGATCGACATCAACACAATCCAACCAAGCGGTTGGGGAGATGCTTCTTCAGAAAACAATGAGGAAACAGTCGATGCAATTGAGCATGCCCCTAATACGAAGGAGAGGGTTACTGAAGACCCAGCAATTGAAAACAAGGCTGTTGAAGGCCTTGATTCTAACAAAACGAAGAAAGGTGATATCGCCAACTGCGTCAACACCATGGGGCCTTTCAGTGAAGAAGTCACAAAAATCAAAGCGGAAGCCGCTAACGGTCCTTCGAAGCCCATGATCAGTGGGATTCTGCGTAGGACAATGGAAGACCCCAGAAGGAGTTGGAACAAATGCTGTTGCAAACATGGTCCCAGGACTATATCTTGGTGTTGCTGCCCAGAGAAAGAGTTCGACCAGACACCAAAAGGCGTCGAAGGCGAAGAAGAGAGGCTCATCAGGAAGATGAACGAATTAAGCATCGCCGACGAACAAAATGTTGGGGTAAATATGGTAGAAATATCTCAGAAGGACCAGGTCGAAGAGGGCGAAGATCGTCGTCAGAAAGAATACCAAAGGCTGGCGTATCCTAGAGAGGAGGAAAACTTAATGGAATTCATCAAGAGGTGCCAAAGGATGAAAACCGAAGTGATGTTGTGCCCACGCTGCAGCGCAGTCTTCGACAGGAAGGCAGCAACCAACCTGGAAGCGGTAGATAAGACCAAGAGGAAAGAGAATTGGGGAACAGTGAGATATGACCCAAGGAGAAGTGATCACCACCAGTGGAGGCACGGAGAGAGACGCCAGAACACCTATAAACCATCTGACAAAGCGACGGACGACAAATGGGTTCAACCCATTAGGGACGCCCAGGGGCGGAAGAAATGGGGAAAGTTCGAGATTCAGAGAGGCGCGTCGATGGAGGGAAAGAAGGAAATGGAAAAACACAAGCCAAGACCGTACCCTTCAGAGAATTACAAAGGCAAAAATCCCATGTCCAGGTCCCAATGGAGGAGGTTCCAAAGGCAGAAGAGGGCAGAAATAGAGATGGCAAAAAAGAACATGAACGGTCCAGACGAAGCAGAATCTAGCAACAATCGTCAGACAAGGAGCAGGAAAGAGACTCCCCTCCAGATCAATCCTAGCAGAGTTGTCGAATCGGTGGCGTCGAAGGAGAAGATGCAGGAAGATGATGAAGTAACCGACAGTTTTAACTCTGACTCAGACGCATCCTTCAACGTGATTTGCAACGTGGTCTCTGTTCTCCCTAGAGACTATGATAGAGTCATGGAAATTGAGGATGAAGGAGACGAAATGGAAGAAGAAACGATGGCACACAAGCCCGTCTGTTACTACGTGATGAATAACGGATGCGTCGAAGAGCAGAACGCTTTCTTCGAAAGACCAGACGACTCCATGAAAGCGCATTTGAAACCTCTGTTTATAAAAGGAAAGGTGGAAAATGTTGGTGTGAATAAGATACTGGTGGACGGGGGAGCGGCAGTGAATTTGATGCCCCACTACATGCTGAAGAAGATTGGAAAAGACGATTCGGACGCGAAGCCTCACAACATGGTGCTGTCGAATTACGAAGGGAAGATAGGAACAACTATGGGAGTCATCCAAGTGAACTTAACTGTAGGAACCATAACAAGGCCTACAATGTTCATAGTCATCGCTTCGAAAGCCAACTACAACCTGCTGCTTGGTAGGGAGTGGATTCACGGCGTGGGAGCTGTACCCTCTTCAATGCACCAGCGGATAGCCATATGGAGGCCAGATGGAATCGTCGAAAACATCGAGGCTGACCAAAGCTACTTCATGACCGAGGTGAACACTGTCAACAGCCAAAGCTTCGACAAAAACCTGGCTCATATACCTCCCTGCAGCCCGGCAGAATTCGACTTGAAGACGACAGACAATGCCTATTGTTCCATGTACCTGCATCCAACGCATGGTTTCCAGTGGGATAAAGAAGTGATTGGCGAAACTTACATATGGGGAACCACTCATATAGCGCCGACGGGATGGGGTAGTGAATTTGACGATGACGAGTGAACAATCAGCGATCGAAAAGATTACGGCTTACATAGCCGAAAACAAATTAAAAGAGGCCCTTGAGGTTGAAGTAAAAAATATGGCTGTCGAAGCCAACCAAGAGAACTCCAACAAACAATGTCCCCAAGAAGACGTTGCGGAAGATCATGTCACCAACCAAATGGGCGGATGGCAACACCAAAAGCTTGACGCCATTTACGACGACGAACCTCTGGGGTTCGAAAAAGATCCAGTGTCAACTAACGAGAAGATGGTGGCGCAGGATCCTTTAGAAGAAATAAACTTAGGAGTGGGGGCAGAACATAGACCAACGTACATAAGCGCAAAAATGGACCCCCAGTTCAAGGTCGAAATAGTCCAGTTGCTGAAAGAGTTCAAAGACTGTTTCGCATGGGATTATGACGAAATGCCCGGTCTCGACAGAAGTCTGGTCGAAATGCAGTTGCCAATAATGGAAGGAAAGAAGCCAGTAAAGCAGACTCCGAGACGCTTCGCACCAGAAATCCTGTCGAAAATAAAAGAAGAGGTCGAAAGACTTCTAAGATGCAAGTTCATCCGCACAACCAGGTATGTCGAATGGATTGCAAATATTGTTCCAGTAATTAAGAAAAATGGCAAACTAAGGGTATGTATTGATTTTCGAGACTTAAACTCGGCTACCCCAAAGGATGAATATCCTATGCCAGTGGCAGAGATGCTCATAGATTCTGCAGCCGGCCATGAGTACTTAAGTATGCTAGACGGATACTCTGGCTATAACCAAATTTTTATCGCTGAAGAAGATGTTCCTAAAACGGCTTTCCGCTGTCCTGGAGCCATAGGAACGTACGAATGGGTAGTAATGCCTTTTGGTTTAAAGAACGCTGGAGCGACTTACCAACGTGCCATGAATTCCATCTTTCATGACTTTATCGAAACTTTCATGCAAGTGTATATTGACGACATTGTGATTAAGTCTGTTTCAGGAAAAAATCATATAGATCATCTTCGACAATCCTTTGAAAGGATGAGGAAGTTTGGTTTGAAGATGAACCCACTTAAATGTGCTTTTGGTGTGCAGGCGGGTGATTTCTTAGGCTTTGTGGTCCATAAGAAGGGGATCGAAATAAACGAAAATAAAGCCAAGGCCATAATGGAAGCGAAAGCGCCATCAACCAAAAAGGGGTTGCAGTCTCTGCTAGGGAAAATCAACTTTCTCAGAAGATTCATCTCCAACCTCAGTGGGAAGACGCAAGCTTTCTCTCCTCTACTTCGACTAAAGAAAGAAGACTTCGCATGGGGGCAAGAACAGCAAGCGGCTTTCGACAAAATCAAGGAGTACCTGGCGAATCCCCCAATCCTGATGTCTCCTTGCAGAAAAAGAAATATGAGATTGTACATTTCGGCATCAGACAAAACATTAGGAAGTATGTTGTGTCAAGAAGATGAGAATGGCGTCGAAAAACTAGATATAGCATTATAGAAAAACTATGCCTGTGTGTATATTTCTCTTGTATCAAATTAAAGCATTATATAAAACCTGTCGATGTATATATTTCTTCCCATTTCGACGTAATAAAGTATATGTTATCTAATTCTATTTTACATAGTCGAATTGGAAAGTGGGCTTTAGCTCTAACAGAATACTCCTTGAAATATCTGCCTTTAAAAGCGGTGAAAGGACAAGTGGTCGCTGATTTCATAGCGGACCACTCTATAAACGAAGATGTGGAATACGTCGAACTAGAACCTTGGAAACTGTACTTCGACGGTTCCAGTCATAAAAATGGAACTGGCGTTGGGATGTTGATTATTTCTCCTGAAAAAATTCCAACAAAATTCAAGTACAAAGTTGAAAGTCTGTGTTCAAACAATGAAGCAGAATACGAAGCTTTGATCGCTGGACTTGAAATCTTGTTGAAATTGGGGGCAACGAGAGTCGAAATAATGGGTGATTCCGAACTGGTAATAAAGCAGTTGACGAAAGAGTATAAGTGCGTGAAAGAAAATTTAATCATGTACTTTGTAATAGCCAATAGACTTCTCAAGGCGTTCGACAATGTCGTCTTCAGGCACATTCCTAGGTTGGAGAATCAAGAAGCAAATGATCTTGCTCAACTAGCGTCCGGATACAAAGTGTCGAAGGAAAAGTTAGAAGAAGCCATTGAAGTCAGAAGAAGAGTCGTATCCACCAAGTTGTCCCCATCAGATCTAGAGTCAATAAGATTAGGATACGGTGACGAAGAAAACTTCGAGATATTCAACATAGATGATTCAGGAATAACAGACTGGAGAAAGCCTGTCAAGGATTATCTACAAGACCCAAATCAGAAAGCGGAAAGAAAGATAAAATACAGAGCTTTGAGTTACGTACTTTTGGGAAATGAATTGTTCAAAAAGACTGCAGAAGGGGTTTTGCTGAAATGCCTGAATGAAGACGAAGCCTACATAGCCTTGTCGAATGTACACAGTGGAGCGTGTGGCGCACACCAAGCAGGTCACAAAATGAAGTGGTTTTTATTTCGATAAGGAATGTATTGGCCAACAATGCTGAAAGATTGTGTCGAATTCGCAAAAGGTTGTCAGGAATGTCAAGTACATGCAGGCATACCCCACGTCCCTGCAAGTGAGTTGCACTCAATTATAAAACCTTGGCCATTCAGAGGATGGGCGTTGGATTTGATCGGGGAGATTCGACCAGCTTCCTCAAAAGGGCAAAGGTACATTTTGGTTGGGATAGACTATTTCACAAAATGGACCGAAGCTATACCATTGGCGAATGTGGATCAAGAAGCAGTCATAGACTTTATCCAAAAATACATAATTTACAGATTTGGGATACCTGAGACAATAACAACAGATCAAGGATCTGTGTTCACCGGTAAAAACATGCAGAAATTTGCACAAGAAACAGGTTTTAAGCTCCTTACTTCGACACCTTACTACGCTCAAGCAAATGGGCAAGTTGAAGCAGCCAACAAGGTAGTGATAAACTTGATTAAGAAGCATGTGGGGAAAAAACCTAGAAATTGGCATAAGACTTTGGATCAAGCCTTGTGGGCTTGTCGAACGTCCCCCAAAGAGGCAACGAATTCGACTCCATTCAAGTTGACTTACGGACATGATGCAGTTTTGCCAGTCGAAATATATCTGCAGTCAGTTAGAGTGCAAAGGCATCATGAAATCCCATCAGATACATATTGGAGTATGATGATGGACGAACTAGTTGATTTAGACGAAGAAAGGCTGCGCGCCCTAGACCTAATAAGAAGACAAAAGAAGAGAGTCGAAAGATTTTACAACAAGAAAGTAAGATTCAAGACCTTCTTAATAGGTGATCTTGTGTGGAAAGTAATCCTTCCTATGGATCGAAAGGATAAATTAATGGGAAAGTGGTCTCCTAAATGGGAGGGACCTTTCCAGGTTTTGAGAACATTTTCAAACGGCGCGTACGAAATAGAAGAAATAGAGAAGGATAAGAGAATCCTAAGAATAAATGGCAAGTATTTGAAAAAATATAAGCCTATATTGCAGGAAGTAAAAGTAGTAACAGAATAAGTGCAAAATATAATTGTGATAAGATGGGCCAAATAAAAATGGCATTCAAAAGTTATTACAAAGAAAGCCTCAAAGGGCTGAGAGTTGCTAAATAAATTCGACTAAAAATTAAAATTGGCAAAAGTATCCCTCAAAGTGGCAAACTTCTGCCTCTGGAGTTGGAGTCGATGATCACAAAGACTTTTGTGAGTAGAGAGAGTCTCAATCTCCTGACTAAGTTGATGGGCTTTCTCTGCATGTCGAATACCCACCCTCAATTCTTCGTCAATCTCGCTCTGCTTGGGTTGCTGAATGGATGCCTTACGTTTCTCCTCTTGAGAGATCTTTTCTTGAAGTGCTGCTATCTGTGTTTTCCATTTTTGAATATTGTCATTGCAAGCAGCAACTTCTTCGACATACGTTTCAGAGAGTTTTTGCAATTTTGAAACTTTGTCAGTCGAAGTCGAAACGGCATCCCATTCAGCAGTTTGAGTTTCAGACTTGGAAGAGATTTGAGTGGTAAGATCCCTTTGACGGTGGAGATCTGCAGTGGCCAAGTCAATAAGAGTCATCAGCTCCATCACAAAACTTCCAATCTCAGCAGAAGCTTCCAGGACATTCACTTGCTTCAAAATTTTCTTAAGACCAATTTGAGCAAGGGAATTCTCTTCCAAGACTTTAAACAAATCGACATCAAGGATTTTCGTCTTGATTTTGGTCAGGAGGTTGCCAAGTGATGGTACTTCAGAAGTTGCCCCAGAAGTGGTCGAACTACTCTGCGAAGAATCCTGAAAATTAAAACGGGTGCTAAGCATGGCTTTCAGATACTCCAAAGGTCTTTGCACTTTGAGATTTTCAAGCTCCTCGCGAGAGAAACTGGTCGAACCAGTTGATTTGCCACTCCCTTGGGCCCGGTCAGAAGCAGGTGGAGTGTTTCGCGTCGAAATATGCTCAACCTCTGTTCGTTTCGACTGGTTGCCCCCATCTCTGGCAGCTCCATCTTCAGGATCATCTTCGACTACAACCTCCATTTCAATATCATCACCCTGAGGTGCAACATGTAATCCTGGATGAGGAGGAGATTCATCTTCAGAAGCTTCACCCACTGTAGTGTTGAATTCTTCTACGGTTTGCATGTCATGGTCACTTGCGGGGATATCTTCCTCTGGCGCTGTTTCCTCCAAAATTTTCTCAGACGTTCCTTCGACAGCCACTTGTTCCTAAAAATAAATTCTAAGATTTAGAAGAAAAGATGTAGGAAAGGTAAACATATGCTGTCGAAATAAAAAATTACCTCAGGAATTTCAGTGTTAAAACCGGATTTCCCACTCCCTGTATCTTTCGACTGAGGCTTGGCAGGAGAAATACTGGCAGAATCCTTCCTGATTGGGTTAACGATGGACCTTTGGGAAGAGACCTTCGTGAGTTTCTTTTTCTTCTGAGGGGGAGGGATTAACTCTGGAGATTCATCACCAGACTCTTCACTAGGGACTTTATCCTCTTTTCTCTCCTCTTCACTCTTCTTCTTTTGGATTGTTGAGGGTTTTCGACTTACCTAGTCATACAGGCCAAAGCCAGTTAGTTTGGAATAATGGAAGGAAAATAATAAGAAGAGAAAAAGTTTTGTACTTTTTTCGAAGGCTTCTTAGCGGTACTGGGGGACGCTTCGACAGCAGCTTTCTTAGCAGGGATCTTCACGGCTAAGGAAAGAAAGAAAATTCAGAAACAAATATAAGAGATACATGATAAGACAGTTAGAATAACAGAAAGAAAAATCATATTTTTCTGTGAACACCTTCAAGAATGGTATCTTCCACGCGAACGTGTTCTATTCCAATATGAAGGTGTCCTGGATATGCGCCCAGATGATACTTAGTCGGAACCACACGCTCAGCAGGTTTTTGATACTTTTGACGAAGAATTTTCATAAAATCCCCACAAAGGAACCAGTCTGGAAGAGGAAAACCAAACGCCACCCCAAAGTCAGCAGTTGGCAAAGGAGGAAACTTTGGTGGATGACAATTGAAAGCCAGGTCATAGCGCGCCTCTGGTGAAAGATTGGAAGGCAATGACAGTTTTTTAAACTTCTCTGTCAATTTGTGTTTTAATTCAGCCGCTGCTTCGCATATGGTTCGACTAAGATCATCAGGTCTATACGCAGTTTCAAAATATTTTTGAAATTTCTGTATTTCCTTAATATGTCGTTGAATACCTTTTTTGGTCCGATCCTGCACAAAAGCGAAAGCATTTGTCAAATGTGTAGCAAAAGCAGCTACGTCGAAAAATTTGTTGGAATAATAATCCTTCCACCATTCATCAAACTCAGG
Source organism: Lathyrus oleraceus (assembly GCF_024323335.1). Lineage (NCBI taxonomy): Eukaryota > Viridiplantae > Streptophyta > Magnoliopsida > Fabales > Fabaceae > Lathyrus > Lathyrus oleraceus. Next base: position 641,976,677 of record NC_066583.1, read on the forward strand.
AGTGCATAAGAATGATGGTCGAAAAATAACTGGTCGAATGTCGAGAGAATCATCAGCTAGTTTCTTCGACAGCTCTTTGCCTTCGTCTTCAGTGTGAAGGGAGTTATAAAAGATGATGGACCCCTTTTTGGGGAATATAGGTTGAGGTTTGATTTGGATTAGACCAAACTGTCTAGAAACAAGGTTGGGTTGATAAACTATCAAAGCAATTTGGTTTTTAGTGGTGTTACGATAGGAAAAAAGGAGCCTAGGGGTCAAGAACGATTCCCAAACATTCAGAAATGTGTTTTCGTCCTTTTGCATCTCCAAGGGCAGTTGTTGGGTAAACCACTTAGGTCCGATTTTTCTATCAGCAAAAGGTGCCATGGTCGAAGTAAATTGATGACTTTTAGCAAACATCATAACATAGCTTTTAAAATCTTGTCGAAGGCTGATTCCTTCATCAGTTGGCGTTAGTAGCACTAATCTTGGCCATTCGACAGTCCTATTGTTTACTTCTTCTTCATCTATTTCTGGGGCTACAGGAAGATTAGCTTCAAAGGTGGCATTGAGCCATAATTGCAAGAGCCAGAAAGGTCCTGATAAGTTGATTTTCCCTTGGGTTTTGGTGTTTTTCAGAAAATGTACGCTCTCACTCAGAGATTCATAAAGGTTCGCCAGAATCATTTCGCTCAAGCATAGTTTCGTGCCTGCATGAAGCTGATTGGCTATGGTGATAAATCTCTTGGCAACTTGAACAGAGCGAGAACAGAACACATATTTGGACAGCCATAGTGTTAAAAAAGCTATATGTTCGACATCTAAAACTTCAGTGGTACTCTTATCGTGGTAATAGGACATGAATAAGAAGTAGGGTGCAAGGCTAGTCTCGAAAGCAATGGTATCTTCGTTTAAAACAGTAGGGTCGAAATCTATACCATTGGGGTGAAGACCAACAATGGCTGCTGCGTCGAAAAGGGTAGGCGTAACCATACCACAAGGAAGGTGAAAGGTGTTGTAAGTACTATCCCAAAAGTAGAGAGAAGCCAAAAGCATATTTGGGCAGATATTGGGTCCTACTCTCGACAACTGGATAAGGTCGAAAATGCCTACCTCTTTCCAAAAAGGCCCTTTAACTTTTTCGATTTTATCTAACCAAGATACGTAGTCAGAGGGATCTTTCGACCATGGGCAAGTTCTAAAAATCCTGGGATAGTTCAAATAGGTTAAGTCCAACTCTCCAATATCCGTCGAACTCGACGAATCTTTTTGTTCTACAACTTTCTCTTTAGGCTGAGGTTTTCTTCCAGCGCCTATGGGTTTTGTGTGAAAGTAAGATGGAAAAAATTCTTTTAAACGCTCTGGTTTAATCTCTGGATTTGGAAGGGGACCTAACATAGCGTGATAATTTCCAGAAATAAGAACAGGGATTAGTACCTGAGATTTATAGATGCAGTCTTTTTCTTTCTCATTTGGAGGTTCCGGAACATATTGTTGATTTCCAATGGTCATTGGCCCTTTTAAATCATGCACAGGAGGAAAAGTTGAGTCTTGTTTCTTCTTGGAATGTTTACTGCTGGAGGGTTTTTGAGGCGCCATTGCTAGAAGAACTTAAGAAGATTTCTCAGAAAATGTGAAAAGCTTGAGAAATGGGTATGAGGAAAGGAAATCTGAAACGGAAAAGGGTTTAAAGAAAAGGTTTATGGGTATTTATAGGAAGAAGATGTTGAAACGTTTTAGATGGTAATGGTGTTAGTGGGACACGTGGCCATTTCTGATGGGAATGATAAAGAGGTGGAAGTTGAAAAGAGACCATGATGTGAGGAAATGATGAAGGTGAACTCTGAACGTGGGCTAGACGTGACATTGTGGAGAAAGTGTAATGATGAACCTGCATTGGGAATTGAGATTATCAGACTTGCATTTAATGAAGATTGAATGACATGGCATCAAAGCACTGATTGACAACAAATGACTGTTTCTCCAGAACAACAGTCGAAACGTCTTTGCTGGGGGGCAATTTGTATACGTGCGTTTTCGACGCCATGAGATTTGGTGTATGTAACACCTCAAAATTTGCCCTCCTCTCTTGGGACTAGCATAACATATTGCATTGCATTTTTAGGTCATTAAGCTTTGCATATTGCATATCATGTGGTTACATTGTGCAAGCTATCTTCCCAAGTCTTGATCAGAAGATGAGGAAGTCAAAGTGCAAGCTAGGGTTTATTGATTGATCATTGGCCATCTGAGGATTGGGCTGTGAATTAGGATTTCATGACTCTCAATGGATGTTGGTCTTCATCTTGATTGCAATGATACATCATCATCATCGTGGTTTGATATCCTCAGAAGATGCAAGAGATTGAAGCTGATTCCTTGAGATTAGGGTTTTGACCACTGGTCAACCCTAATCAGTTGCATTGGGCCAATCAGGGCATGATCAGGAGATGGGATTTATGATGGTTGTGGAGTTCATAATGTGATTATATGGTGCTTATTGAGACTAGGGTTTCACCCTTGAGCCATTTCAGTTGAAGAATGGGGTTCAAATTGATCTATGCATTGCCAGATTCATCTGTCAGATGAAAAGTCAATTGTGGTCAACTGTACATGATCTGATGGATTTGGAGGTGGAAATGAGTTGGATACACTTCATTCATGTTGGAACAAGTGTTATTTGACATCTCAAAGCTTAAGAATGAAGAAAATCAAGTCAGAACAAAAACTGCCAAAAATAGAAAGTGACTTGTAATAGAAGTTTCCAAAAATGGAAAGTTTTGGACCTCAGAGCCACGTGTCCAAGGAAGATTCAAATGGAAATTTGTTCAACATGAAAGTTGTAGATCTTGTTCTCACCTTTCCAAAAAGTCCAAGAACTTGAAATTCCCATGTATGGTTGGAAAATTAGGGCTCAGTGAAATTCAAAAATGACCCATAATCAGGAGGCCATAACTTCCACATGGTTTGTCCAAATTGCAAGTTCTTTATATGCACAAACTCCATTTGACATGTACTTTCATGGTGCATAATTGGATTTTTCCAAAAGTGGTCAATGCAAAAAGTCAATTTTCAACTGGACAGTTAAATTGGACCAAGGGCAAAATTGTCCAACTTTCAAAATAATTGGAATTTTTGAGTGGGGATTTTTGCTACACCTCATGAATGGCATTTAAAATTTGTTGGAATCATCACTTCTTGGCAAAGGCTTGTAATTTGAGATTTGGCTTGAAAAATGAAATGGCAAAAATGGACAAAGTGGCATTCACATGTGATTTTGCAAATTACACAACCAATGAGAGTGAGACAAGTTTCAACAGCTCACACATGACATTTGGAAGTTGTGTGAGCTGTCAAAACAGGTGGCAATGAGCTGGCAATTGAAATTCCAATTATGCCCTTACTTGAAAAATTGCATTTTCATTAACAATTCCAACTTGGCTAATTACATGATTAATTGGTGATTAAGCTCACATATATAAACCTAAACACATTCTAATCATAACAGAAATTACAATCATCAAATTCAGATCAAAAACCCTTGCAATTCTCTCAATTCCTCAAGAACTCTCCAAAACCAAAATCCACAAATCTTCACCAATCTTTGATCAAATTGCAAAATTATTGTTGCATTGATCTGGTAATAGCCTATGCTCCATCTGTTTGTGCTTGAGAGCTTCCAAAACCGCGCCAACCTTGACTGCATTTTCAAGCCTCTTCCATGGTGAATGTTGATTTCAAGCTATAGGAGCAAGATCGCGTGAATCAAAGCTTCGAATCTCCTTTCCATTAGCTTGTCCTACATCTGTTTGGAGCTGGATTGTGCAAAAAACGCCAAGAACACCACTGCCATAGCAGGTACCATCCAAATTCGATCATCATGATTTGCTCGTTAATTATATGCGTTTGAAGGAGTGTGAAACGTAGAGTGTGATGATGCTCATGGTTTTAGGAATAGAGGACTGTAGCGTGAGAAATCTAAGTTTGAAGTTACGAACATAAACCCTAAGTGATTCGATTCGTTTGATTTAGGAATGGTTGGGCAAAATAGAGTTCATATTTGTAATCCTCATGCTTGGACGGTTCGAATGAGTATCTACTCGTCCATTTTGGTGATAGTTTGGAAAACTCGTGTTCTTGAATGTTTTGAAATTTCTGGAAAAAGTTCATGGCTGAAACGATGAAGAAGCTTGGTTTGATCCAAAATCCTGTTCAAATTTTCAAATAAGAGGTTTCCCTCCCGCGCCATCCATAATTACAGATATGCCATTGGCATTTTAATTAATTTTAATTAATTCTTAACAAATATTTTAACACCTTAAAAATTCATAAAAAATAGTAAAAAAATCAGAAAATTGTGAGGATTTTTTCTATGACTTTGTTGATGAGTGTAGAATTTTTTTGACCTATTGGTCAAAGTTGTGTATGGTAAAAATATCATTTGACCTAGGTTTGTTTCACATGTATGATTTTTTGATACCTTGTACCATTTGATTCATGAAATGCACATAATGTTAAATAAATTCTTGGAAATTTTTGTGATGATTGTTGACTGGATGCTGATTATTTCCATGTAAATTTCATGAGTTTTTGATACCTGGCCATGGAGTTATGAATTTTAGAACTTAGGTGTGACAATTTGTGTCACACCTCTTTATGTCAACTTGTTGGAATTATTTGCATGAGCTAAACTTGTTAGAATTGATTGAAATTTTGCATGATGGTGGATTAACATGTTAGGATGTTGTATGAATTTTTGTGGAATTTTACATTGCATTTTCAATTTGATTGTGATTTTTCATTTCTGTTGGTCAATTGTGCAAGCTTGTTTGACAAAGGTTGGTAGATTGAATGAGAAATGCTCATATGGTATTGTATGATCATGAAATTTGATATGCTTGTAATAGACACATAATGTGACATCCCTGTTTTGGTCTTGTCCATTTCTTTTTTGTTTTCATTGAGTTATGAATTTTTGAAGTGGAAGCATGTATTGATGTTGTGATTTGGAGCCTATAATTGTGTCTGTTTTTGTTGATTTTCATTGACATGGTTCCATTTTCCCAATTAAGCTGAAATTTGGTGTGCCATACCTGGATTAGGTCCTGTTTAGGTGTAATTTATTTGAGAATTTTTGAAGTTGTTTTGGTGTGGATTTGAATGCAATAGTTCTGTTTGCATGTTTGATGCTTCATTTGAACTAGTTTGCCTTATTTTGTGCATAACATGAACATGATGAATGATATAAACATGAGACCAATGGTGTTTGCTCTTGTTTGACATTAATTTGACTTTGGTTGGTGAATACCTTGCTGTTTAGGAATTTTTCTTGCCTTTGGACCCTAGGCTTAGCCTAGTGGTCTTGTTGCTAATATTTGCTTGATTTTTCAGGATCAAAAGCACAATGCACATGGAGAATGAATCAAGTTAAATGCAATTGATGTTGTTTGATGTTTGTACACTAACATAACATTGTTTTGTAGGTTGTGAAGTTTGGGCTTAAGCTTTGAGCTTGCTTTATTGTGCATTGCTTTGTATAGTTTGATTGATTGAACACTTGTTGTTTGGTTTTGTCTGTCTGAGTACTAACTGTGTTGGATTGTTTCCAGGTACTTTAGTTGCTCAGTTCCTTGTGAACTTTTGCTTTGCGTTGCTTAAGCAACTTGCATTGAGGTAGGTCCTCTTGACTTCATGTAGTCTGGAGACCCGGCTGTTACCGGGCCGGGCAAAATGTCTGAAGTCCTCCTTAAGAGGCGATGATTGTGTTTGTTTAATTTTGTGCCTAAGCAGGTGAAAGTCCTTTAAATAAGGCAATTGGTGGAAGGTAGGGGTATGCAGCCTACCCCCCACTATTCAGTTGAGTCTTCTCCTTGCTCCCATTACATGGTCGTAGCATTGAGATCCTAGCCCAAGCTCCTGTGCAGTGCACATTGTGTCAGAGTCTCTGAGTATAGAAGGGTTCCCCCATTCTGGACCCATGCTCATTTGTCAGAAGCTCTCCCTGGTTAGGGATAAGAGCTGTGAGGTCTGATCCTCACTTCATCCTTTCATCTGCTTCACCTTAGCCTCGTAATGGCAAGGTTAAGAGCAAACCCAGCCCGTACAGACGACTCGCTTCGGCAGTCAAACCTATTGTGTGAGCCACTTGTTTGGTTATAGTGCGTGCTGTGTGGATATCTGTTTGAGATGCTTGTTCTCATTTGATGTATGCTTGAATTATGCTGTATGCTTGTGTGCTTACTTCTTTCCTGGATAGGGGTAGTTTGCTTATGCAAGTAGGATAGAAAACCGAACTTAGGTGAACGATGCATGACAACATTAGGCTCGAGTCTCAGCTCCCTAGTCGTGTGTCTTTCCCCGGTTTCTGGTTAGCAATTTAGTCCCTTTCAGGGGAACTACATCGCCCTGATCCTCGTTCCAGACGAGGTATGTAGGCAGGTGGTCGTGCGAGACCACTCCGGGCAACCTTTTTCTTTTTGTGTGTGTTTGCTTGTTATCTGATTGTGTTTTGGCTCGGATGCCGACGTAAGCCCAGTGATTGGCTGTCGGGCTCCACGTTTGCCGTTTTGTGCGTGTTTTGGTTCGGATGCCGACGTAATTCCATCCAGTGGTTGTCGGGCTCCATGTTTGCCACTCTTGCTTGTTTGTGTTGTTTTGTGTTGTTTGGCGTGCGTAAGCCGAACTACAGTGGCTCTGATTCTTGTTCCAGACAAGATATGTAGACATAAGGTGCGATACCTTATCGAGCTCGTTCCTCCTAACCCCACCTGCGTTCCCCGTGTGTGTGTGTGATGTTTAGCAACCTTTTCTTTATTCTAGGACGTGGATCCCGTCGAGTACGACGGACGTGAGGGGTGCTAATACCTTCCCCTTGCGTAACCGACTCCCTTACCCTTTCTCTTTGGTCGCGAGACCATGTTCTTTCCAGGTTTCTCTGAGCGTTTCCTTTCCCTATTTTGGGATAAATAACGCGCAGTGGCGGCTCTGTGTGTGTTTTATTTTTGAGTCTCGCCGGTTGATTTTTCGCAGGATGCGACAGCTGGCGACTCTGCTGGGGAATACGTAGATGTTGACCTGTGCTGGTCCATCGTCCCTAAGCGAGTCCTTCCTAGCGTTCTAGGATAGTTTAGGTTGCTTGTGATGTTTGATTTATTGCATTTATTATTCTAACCATTGTATATATTTGCATTAATGTCTGCATGCATCATACTATCATGTTGTTGCCGTCCTCTGTGCAGGTGGTTCCTCTGTTTGGGGTGGGTGTTCTGAGTGGGGCTAAAACCCAGGCCCGAGTATACACCTAGGATTAGCGTGGTCTCGCGTCGCTCACATGTCGGTTGGGCATGATGTTGCGACGTGACATACCACAAGCCGGACGAGGTTCATCTGAGAAATGCTCTTCCAGTGGGATTTTCCACTTTGGTTGGGTTATCTCTTTTGAGCCGTTGACTCTGGTGACCGATCATTTCCCGGATCTTTGGTTTAGACGATCTCAGAAGAGCTACAATGGCACACCCGAAAGGGCAAACCCATTGAGTATCTCCGCCCGATTGTCGAGACTATTATCCGCCTTAGGATAACCTGTTTAGAATTTACCTGTGAGGGGAGGGTGATTCTTTCAGAGGCATGTTCAGATGTATGCTCAGATGGTGACTTTTTGTTCCGTGGATCAGAGTCCTATTTATAAGTCGGATTTATGGCCGTTTATTTCAGAGACGCCGGAGTGCTGTCCGTGATTTATCAGTGGGGATCCGTTTATTTCAGGATTCCCCGGGCCGAGATATTTATCAGTGGGGATCCGTTTATTTCAGGATTCCCCGGGCCGATTCAGATGGTTGAGAATGTCTGCTCAGAGATTATCAGATGATGATGATGATGTATCTGTCTTCCGTTTATTTCGGAACCCGTGGGCCAGATTTGTGATGGCATATTCCCTCAGATGGTTATGATCAGTTCAGAGATCAGGCTTCAGTGCAACAGATGATCAGATGACTTGGAGGATGGCACAGTGCATTGCATACATCTGCATCATTCTCATTTTGCATTCATCTGCATCAAACTCACGTCTAGCCATATGGGGAGTATTATTGATTGAGAATCTGGTTGAGAGACATCTTGAATTTCAGAATGTGGATGTCAAAATATTAGCTGTCTCGATGAAACCAGAATCAAAGGACAGAAGCTTCCTCATATGGATAGACGTTGCATTCATGCATATTAACCTGTTTGCTGTTTTGCAGGAATCATTGCTCGCGCTCGTAGAGTCATCCCTTTGCACTCAACCCGTCCTCACAGATACTTCACCAGACGCAATACTCCTCGACTGATGGATCCTCCCAACGCCGACATCCTCGAACTAAAAGAGATGGTGAGGGATTTGTTCAGGGTTGTGCAAGGGCTTGCCTTGGGGCAGAAGGCCATGGCCGAGAGATTAGAAAGGATTGAGGGCTGGATGATCAAGGAGAAAGTTCAGGGAAAGGTTCTGTCGTCCGAAGTAACAAATCCCTCTGGCTCTGTGGTGAAGAAATCCCTTGACAGTGGTCAGCCCAAGAAGAAGGTTGAATCGGGTGGTGCGCAGACTAAAAGAGAATGCGGTAAGGATCGTTACCACCCTTATGCTGCCACTGTAACCATTCCTGTTGGTGGTTCACCTGCACAACAGCGACAACCACCACCTCTACAGAGGACACAAAGAGCTGGGGGCCAAGTGAGAAGGAGGACGACAGATCGTCATTTCAATAGGCCGCCTGTGACATACTCTGTCCTATTGAAAAAGTTGAAAGATATGGGGCTGGTACAGTTGAGGACTTTGGCGCCTATGGGACCTGATCAAAGGCCAGCCAATTTTGATGAAAATGTCAAATGTGAATTCCATTCGGGTGCTCCCGGACACAGTGTAGAGGACTGCAAAGCTTTTAAGCACGTAGTCGAAGACCTGGTGGATTCCAAGGCCCTCAATTTTACATTGTCATTGAATGCTGATGCCAATCCCATGCCGGCACATGGTCAGGCGATGGTGAGTGCAATTGCTGAAGATTCGGGTCACGCCTGTGTAGTAGGTGAAGAGACTGATGGTAACTGCAAGTTCAATAGTTGGATAAAGCCGTGCGTACCAGGAAGCTGGAAGGCCTAAAAAAAAGATCAGCACTGACACTCGTCCGGAAGAGTAATGATTTTCTGTTTTCAGTTTTATTTGCATGAAAGCCATACGTGTTGCCCGACACGTAATGGTTCATTGTAAGGGTCACCTCATGTTTAAATTTGCACATTCTGCATCATTAATAAATGGATGTTTTTCAGTCAAAAAGCGGTGTTCCCTGTTTTTCATTTATTTTTGCAGTTTAAAAACAAATAAAAATGGCAATGTTTGTTTTCATTTTTTTTTTTTGATTTGTCTCGTCCCAAAGTTCAAAAATAATTCTCCGGATCTCGTTGATAACAATTTGGTTACACCTCATATGACTTCGACATTCCAAACTATCATGCCGAAGAAGGAGGCGAAGAAGATTGTGATCTGCTAGAATTAACCGGGATGTTAAAACCAGAGGAGAAGGTGATTCAGCCGCACGAGGAGCGGATTGAGGTTGTTATTCCAAGCACCGAGGTCAGAAAGGAAGTGAAAAATTGGGGCCGTTTCAGAGGCGAATCGAGAGCAGAATGGTAGCCTTGTTGAAAGAGCATGTGGATGCCTTCACCTGGTCGTGTCAGGATATGCCAGGGCGGATACCAATGTCGTTGTGTACAAGCTGCCATGGAAAGGAGATTGTCCTCTAAAGAAGCGAAACGCCAGTACTACTTATCAGAGAGCCATGGTGACTTTGTTTCATGATATGATTCGTCATGAAGTTGAAATCGAATGCTATGACTTGATAGCAAAGTCCCAAACAGGAGTGGGGCATCTGGTTGAGACAATTCAAACTGAGGTTGAATTCAGATAAGTGCACTATCAGAGTGCGGTCCGGTAAGCTGTGGGGTTCATCATAAGTTGTAAGGGAGGAATCGAGGTTCATCCTGCAAAAAAAAAAAAAAAAAAAAAAAGAGAATGCCTGAACCGAGAAGAAAGAAAGAGGTGCGTGGTTTCTTAGAGAGATTGAACTACCTGTCATGGTTCACATCTCATCTAACGGCCACGGGCGAACCTATATTCAAGTTGTTGAAAAAAAAAAGATCGAACGGTCAGGTGAAATAATGATTGCCAAGGGGCATTTGAAAAAATAAAAGAATAAGTGCAGGAACCTCTGATTCTGATACCTCCCGTGGAAGGAGCAATTGTTAATCTGTACTTGACGGCCTTCGAGGGGTCTACGAGGTGTATTGGGTCAGCATGACAGGTCTTGTCGAAAAGAGCATGCAATTTACCTAAGCAAAAAGTTTATCGATTGTGAAACAGTACATTCACTGTTCGAGAAAACTTGATGTACTTTGGCATAGGCTGCTCGCCGACTGAGACAGTATATGCTGGTTCATACCACTTTGTGGATTTCCGAGATGGATCCGATCGAGTATGTGTTTGAGAAGCCAGCATCGACCGGACAGGTTGTGAGAGTGCAAAAGAATGTTGACGGATTTGTGATCCGCTCAGAAAGCAATCAAGGGGTGTATTGTCTGATTACATCTCTCTGCAACCCGTGAGGTAATCAACCGATGAAGTTTGAGTTCCCTGATGAGGACATCTCGAGGTACTCAAATCGAAAGATTGAGAGTGACCGATCCCGGAGGAGGGGCCTGACCCCAAATCCGAACGGATTCTGATGTCTGATGGGGAGGTTAAGGAGAATAAGATTTTGTTGCCCGGATAACGTTGAATACACCAACGACGGTGTGATTGAGTAGGAAACTGGTATCCTGGGTATTGATCTTCGGTGTGTCTACTGGGGCAACTCCTTTCTCATTGGTATATGGAATGGAGGCGGTATTACCTGTTGAGGTTCAGATTCCCTCTTTAAGAGTCCTGATGGACGTGAAGTTGCAAGAGGCTGAATGGGTAAGGACCCGGTACGAAGAGTTGAGCCTGATTGAAGAAAAGAGGCTGACAGCCATCTGTCATGGGCAGTTATACCAGCAACGGATGAAGCGTGCTTTTGACAAGAAGGTGCGACCTCGGGTGTATCACGTAGGTGATATGGTGCTGAAAAGGATCCTTCCTCCTCAAAACGATCGAAGGGGAAAATGGACACCGAATTATGAAGGTCCATTCGTGGTCAAGAAGGTTTTCTCTGGCGGAGCCTTGTTGCTAACAACCATGGACGGTGAGGATTTTCCATCCCCTGTGAATGCGGACGCAGTTAAAAAATACTTCGTATAAAAATAGACCCGCTGGACAATAAAAAGAATAATCCAGGCAAAAATGGGCATCCCGGCGAACCAAAAACAGAAGAAAGGTTTGGGCAAAAATTAGGGATAAAAATGGAAAATGTACACCCGGCAAGTCGAAAACCTGAGAAGGCGACTTGGGCAAAAATGGGTATCCCGGTGGACTGAAAACCCGAAAGGGCGGTCCAGGCAAAAGAGGGATTGAAACGAACAACTGCGTCTAGCATGATCGTTTGCGCTTTGGTTAAAGCATCATGGATAATACCCGGTAAGGATCAGTCAGAATCGTCTTGTTCAGAAGGCAAAAAGCATGGAGAGTCTGAGGACATATGGGGTGTAACTGAGTTGGAACTCGATGAGATCACGGGTTTCACATTGCCATTAGGATAGATTTTTCCTTTTGAGCGCAGTTACCTCTTTTCAGGAATTGCTTCCTTTGTAGTGCTCAGCTTGAGCCACCCATTTTCAAATCAATAAAATGCAAATTCAGTCAAATAATTTTGTTTTTGTTTTTCATTACTGCTTTGATTGCAAAAACATCCAGATATTTTTTATAAAGAATTTTGCATTTTTAAGACATACAGGTCCTTTCCAATGCATGCCTATGAGATTGAAAGCTTGAAATCTTATTTGGAAGGTTGAGTGACCCAAGTGTTGGAATCTTGACACGCCTGGGGCACGGTTTTATCTGACGGTCTGTTTTGCAGGAACTGTTGGATATTTTCACTCACTTGCAGGTTGTGATGTGGAAACTGTTGAAAAACAGATCCCCAGAGAGTTCGCTCAGGGACGAATGAATGAAAGGTTGACGAAGACGTTGAGGCGTACGACGATCCTTGATGATAATCAAGAAGACTCTTCAAAGTCGGAAGACTTGAAAGTATGTAATTCCCCGCAGAGTCCGATCAGGAACGAGTGCATGAAGAAAGGACGGAGAGACGACGAGACGTCCGACGACCTTTGGAATTAACCAAGAAGACTCTTCAAAGTCGAAAGGTTGAAATTATGTATAAATCCCAGGAGTACGTTCTCGTCGAGCGCGGGGCGATTTGGAATACAAGATGATGGAGCAGAAAAGGTCCAGACGAGTCTGGGAATTCTCAAAAGTGGAAAGCTGATATGAGATTGGGAGGTGGATACCATGGTTCGACAAGTCGACGAGTGTTCAGTACCAACTTTTCTCATTTCCCAGCGTGGTCCCCAAGCAGAGTGATGAGGACCAAACTCCCCAGCAGATTCAAAGTCTGTGATTTCTCCAGCCAAGTCAGGGTGGTTGTTCCCGGCGGGTGTAAAACGATGTTTCCTCAGCAGCCAAGCCAGAAGGTTGTTATTCCCCGAGTGGAGCGAGTTTCAATGAAATATATCTCCAGCAGCTCCCCGAGTGGAGCGGGTTTCAAAGAAATATATCTCCAGCAGTTCCCCGAGTGGAGCGGGTCTTTTTCAAAGAAATATATCTCCAGCAATGTTCATCCTACCAGTGGATTGGACAAGTTCCCGTAGCGGACGGATTTTTTGCATCCCCAACTGAGATGATTCTACCTATGGATTGCATGGGTTGTTCCCAGCGGAGTAGTATGCGTTTCCCTAGCAGGGTCAGAATGGGTTGCCCAGCAGGTGGTAGAGTGATGCATCCCCAGTTGAGTCGGGAGATTGCTGTTTTCCCCAGCGGAGTATCTGTGAGCATTTCCCCAGTGAAGTCAGCAGGTATCTGTGAGGGTTCTCGAAGCAGAGTCGGGACTGATATCCCCAGCAAGTCAAAAACTGTTGTATCCCCACAGAGTGTTGGTGGTGCTTATCCCCAGCAGTTTCCCGAACGGATTGGGTGCAAAGGAGGTTCTTCCCCAGCAAGGGTTACCTTTTCCCAGCAGCAGTGCTATTCCCCAGCAGGGTGGAATTGGAGTATTGGCGGAGTTCCTCAGCAGAGCGTCTCGTGCTCCTCAGAAGAGTCCCTTGAGGGGGATACTTTTTATGCATTCATCATGTAGGATAGCATAGCATGTTGCATAGAAAAATAATAAATCGCGTAGCATTTCCATAATTATGGAGCATTACGCAGAAAAAGATCATGCATCATTGTTGCAAGCATAGAGCTAGTCTCAAGCCGTGGTCACCGTTTGAGAGGTGGTTGTGCCAGAAAGCGAAGATGTTACTCTGTGGAGTTTAGCATCAGGACGCGATCAACAATGTTCCCCAGTAGTGCGATATTGGAGGAAATGTTTCCGTCGGACAGAGATGGAAATAACATCAAAGGACGTTACGCAATCAGTGCGATTCAAGCCGTGGTTACCGCTTGAGGATTGGTTTTGCCGGACAATGAAGACGATACTCTGAGGAGTTCAGCATTGTGAGTTTGGAGCAACAGTATTTCCCAGTCATCAGTAAGTGTCTGGTCGAGCTTTCTTTGGTGTCAGTAAACATCATCATTCGATGTCCAGTAAACGTCGAGTTATTTCCCAGTCATTGTTTAATGTCTGGTCGGTCCTTGTTTGATGTCCTGTCAACATCATTGTTTGATGTCCTGTCAACATCCTTGTTTGATGTCCTGTCAACATCCTTGTTTGATGTCCTGTCAACATCATTGTTTGATGTCCTGTCAACATCCTTGTTTGATGTCCTGTCAACATCATTGTTTGATGTCCTGTCAACATCATTGTTTGATGTCCTGTCAACATCATTGTTCGATGTCCTGTCAACATCATTGTTCGATGTCCTGTCAACATCATTGTTCGATGTCCTGTAAACATCATTGTTCGATGTCCTGTCAACATCATTGTTCGATGTCCAGTAAACGTCGAGTTTTCTCCCAGTCATCAGTCAGTGTCTGGTTGAAAGTGTTACTCTGAGGAGTGTGGTACCATGACGTCAGATCAGCAGTGTTCCCCAGTAGTGCGATATTGGAGGAAATGTTTCCGTCGGACAGAGATGGAAATGATATCAGAAGACGTTACGCGATCAGCGCGATTCCGGGGTTCAAATGGAGAAAAGGAGATGTTGCGACATTTTCTGGAGATCGGGGTTCAATCAGAGAAGAGTATATGCTGAGGCATTTTCTGGGGTTCAAATGGAGATAGTGTTGAAGATTATATCCAGGATGAGGTCCGCAGGATTATCTTCTGTTCATGTGTCACCTTAGACTCTGGCTGAGGCCGATGGAGGTCGTTATAGGTGTCTTCTGAGGAAGAGATACACATGATACCTTCTTTATGAAGGTTTACCCTCTGACATGTCGCCCTCAGAGTGGTTTGGTGTTATTTCCGACGTTGCCAGCGGAATTATCACGAGAGATTGGAGAAAAGGATATGCTGAGGTATTGTCCTGGGGTTCAAATGGAGAAAAGAAATGCTGAGGCATGTTCTGGGGTTCAAATGGAGAAAGGGAGATGTTGCGGCATTTTCTGGAGAACGGGGTTCATATTGGCGATCGCGGGTTATCGTCAGGCGACTGGGGTCCAAATCGGAGAATGGGGTTCATTATTTTGGCAAAGAAGGAGTGCTGAGGCATTTTCTGGGGTTCAAATGCAGAGATCTGAGGATCGTTTGCGCAGAGAAAATTTCGGGGTTCGAGAAAAAAAAAAGAGCAGAGAAAAATTTCGGGGTTCAAGAAAAAGGAAAAAAGAAGAGAGAATAATGATCCCGAGTGGATGTGTGGTGTTCAGGCCATAGTTATCCCTGTATTACCATTTATTTTGGTATCCAGGTCGACATTTTTCGAGTTTATTTCTTCGCCGATGCTGACAGGTGTTGCTAATTATATCCCATCAGAGTGCAAATTGTTCGTCTGTTCTTGGTATTCAATCACTCTTCATCCTGATCATCCGAAAGCCGAGGCTATTTCGTATCGACAGGTTCACAGTGGATTGAATAGGGGCAGCTGTAACACCTCAAAATTTGCCCTCCTCTCTTGGGACTAGCATAACATATTGCATTGCATTTTTAGGTCATTAAGCTTTGCATATTGCATATCATGTGGTTACATTGTGCAAGCTATCTTCCCAAGCCTTGATCAGAAGATGAGGAAGTCAAAGTGCAAGCTAGGGTTTATTGATTGATCATTGGCCATCTGAGGATTGGGCTGTGAATTAGGATTTCATGACTCTCAATGGATGTTGGTCTTCATCTTGATTGCAATGATACATCATCATCATCGTGGTTTGATATCCTCAGAAGATGCAAGAGATTGAAGCTGATTCCTTGAGATTAGGGTTTTGACCACTAGTCAACCCTAATCAGTTGCATTGGGCCAATCAGGGCATGATCAGGAGATGGGATTTATGATGGTTGTGGAGTTCATAATGTGATTATATGGTGCTTATTGAGACTAGGGTTTCACCCTTGAGCCATTTCAGTTGAAGAATGGGGTTCAAATTGATCTATGCATTGCCAGATTCATCTGTCAGATGAAAAGTCAATTGTGGTCAACTGTACATGATCTGATGGATTTGGAGGTGGAAATGAGTTGGATACACTTCATTCATGTTGGAACAAGTGTTATTTGACATCTCAAAGCTTAAGAATGAAGAAAATCAAGTCAGAACAAAAACTGCCAAAAATAGAAAGTGACTTGTAATAGAAGTTTCCAAAAATGGAAAGTTTTGGACCTCAGAGCCACGTGTCCAAGGAAGCTTCAAATGGAAATTTGTTCAACATGAAAGTTGTAGATCTTGTTCTCACCTTTCCAAAAAGTCCAAGAACTTGAAATTCCCATGTATGGTTGGAAAATTAGGGCTCAGTGAAATTCAAAAATGACCCATAATCAGGAGGCCATAACTTCCACATGGTTTGTCCAAATTGCAAGTTCTTTATATGCACAAACTCCATTTGACATGTACTTTCATGGTGCATAATTGGATTTTTCCAAAAGTGGTCAATGCAAAAAGTCAATTTTCAACTGGACAGTTAAATTGGACCAAGGGCAAAATTGTCCAACTTTCAAAATAATTGGAATTTTTGAGTGGGGATTTTTGCTACACCTCATGAATGGCATTTAAAATTTGTTGGAATCATCACTTCTTGGCAAAGGCTTGTAATTTGAGATTTGGCTTGAAAAATGAAATGGCAAAAATGGACAAAGTGGCATTCACATGTGATTTTGCAAATTACACAACCAATGAGAGTGAGACAAGTTTCAACAGCTCACACATGACATTTGGAAGTTGTGTGAGCTGTCAAAACAGGTGGCAATGAGCTGGCAATTGAAATTCCAATTATGCCCTTACTTGAAAAATTGCATTTTCATTAACAATTCCAACTTGGCTAATTACATGATTAATTGGTGATTAAGCTCACATATATAAACCTAAACACATTCTAATCATAACAGAAATTACAATCATCAAATTCAGATCAAAAACCCTTGCAATTCTCTCAATTCCTCAAGAACTCTCCAAAACCAAAATCCACAAATCTTCACCAATCTTTGATCAAATTGCAAAATTATTGTTGCATTGATCTGGTAATAGCCTATGCTCCATCTGTTTGTGCTTGAGAGCTTCCAAAACCGCGCCAACCTTGACTGCATTTTCAAGCCTCTTCCATGGTGAATGTTGATTTCAAGCTATAGGAGCAAGATCGCGTGAATCAAAGCTTCGAATCTCCTTTCCATTAGCTTGTCCTACATCTGTTTGGAGCTGGATTGTGCAAAAAACGCCAAGAACACCACTGCCATAGCAGGTACCATCCAAATTCGATCATCATGATTTGCTCGTTAATTATATGCGTTTGAAGGAGTGTGAAACGTAGAGTGTGATGATGCTCATGGTTTTAGGAATAGAGGACTGTAGCGTGAGAAATCTAAGTTTGAAGTTACGAACATAAACCCTAAGTGATTCGATTCGTTTGATTTAGGAATGGTTGGGCAAAATAGAGTTCATATTTGTAATCCTCATGCTTGGACGGTTCGAATGAGTATCTACTCGTCCATTTTGGTGATAGTTTGGAAAACTCGTGTTCTTGAATGTTTTGAAATTTCTGGAAAAAGTTCATGGCTGAAACGATGAAGAAGCTTGGTTTGATCCAAAATCCTGTTCAAATTTTCAAATAAGAGGTTTCCCTCCCGCGCCATCCATAATTACAGATATGCCATTGGCATTTTAATTAATTTTAATTAATTCTTAACAAATATTTTAACACCTTAAAAATTCATAAAAAATAGTAAAAAAATCAGAAAATTGTGAGGATTTTTTCTATGACTTTGTTGATGAGTGTAGAATTTTTTTGACCTATTGGTCAAAGTTGTGTATGGTAAAAATATCATTTGACCTAGGTTTGTTTCACATGTATGATTTTTTGATACCTTGTACCATTTGATTCATGAAATGCACATAATGTTAAATAAATTCTTGGAAATTTTTGTGATGATTGTTGACTGGATGCTGATTATTTCCATGTAAATTTCATGAGTTTTTGATACCTGGCCATGGAGTTATGAATTTTAGAACTTAGGTGTGACAATTTGTGTCACACCTCTTTATGTCAACTTGTTGGAATTATTTGCATGAGCTAAACTTGTTAGAATTGATTGAAATTTTGCATGATGGTGGATTAACATGTTAGGATGTTGTATGAATTTTTGTGGAATTTTACATTGCATTTTCAATTTGATTGTGATTTTTCATTTCTGTTGGTCAATTGTGCAAGCTTGTTTGACATAGGTTGGTAGATTGAATGAGAAATGCTCATATGGTATTGTATGATCATGAAATTTGATATGCTTGTAATAGACACATAATGTGACATCCCTGTTTTGGTCTCGTCCATTTCTTTTTTGTTTTCATTGAGTTATGAATTTTTGAAGTGGAAGCATGTATTGATGTTGTGATTTGGAGCCTATAATTGTGTCTGTTTTTGTTGATTTTCATTGACATGGTTCCATTTTCCCAATTAAGCTGAAATTTGGTGTGCCATACCTGGATTAGGTCCTGTTTAGGTGTAATTTATTTGAGAATTTTTGAAGTTGTTTTGGTGTGGATTTGAATGCAATAGTTCTGTTTGCATGTTTGATGCTTCATTTGAACTAGTTTGCCTTATTTTGTGCATAACATGAACATGATGAATGATATAAACATGAGACCAATGGTGTTTGCTCTTGTTTGACATTAATTTGACTTTGGTTGGTGAATACCTTGCTGTTTAGGAATTTTTCTTGCCTTTGGACCCTAGGCTTAGCCTAGTGGTCTTGTTGCTAATATTTGCTTGATTTTTCAGGATCAAAAGCACAATGCACATGGAGAATGAATCAAGTTAAATGCAATTGATGTTGTTTGATGTTTGTACACTAACATAACATTGTTTTGTAGGTTGTGAAGTTTGGGCTTAAGCTTTGAGCTTGCTTTATTGTGCATTGCTTTGTATAGTTTGATTGATTGAACACTTGTTGTTTGGTTTTGTCTGTCTGAGTACTAACTGTGTTGGATTGTTTCCAGGTACTTTAGTTGCTCAGTTCCTTGTGAACTTTTGCTTTGCGTTGCTTAAGCAACTTGCATTGAGGTAGGTCCTCTTGACTTCATGTAGTCTGGAGACCCGGCTGTTACCGGGCCGGGCAAAATGTCTGAAGTCCTCCTTAAGAGGCGATGATTGTGTTTGTTTAATTTTGTGCCTAAGCAGGTGAAAGTCCTTTAAATAAGGCAATTGGTGGAAGGTAGGGGTATGCAGCCTACCCCCCACTATTCAGTTGAGTCTTCTCCTTGCTCCCATTACATGGTCGTAGCATTGAGATCCTAGCCCAAGCTCCTGTGCAGTGCACATTGTGTCAGAGTCTCTGAGTATAGAAGGGTTCCCCCATTCTGGACCCATGCTCATTTGTCAGAAGCTCTCCCTGGTTAGGGATAAGAGCTGTGAGGTCTGATCCTCACTTCATCCTTTCATCTGCTTCACCTTAGCCTCGTAATGGCAAGGTTAAGAGCAAACCCAGCCCGTACAGACGACTCGCTTCGGCAGTCAAACCTATTGTGTGAGCCACTTGTTTGGTTATAGTGCGTGCTGTGTGGATATCTGTTTGAGATGCTTGTTCTCATTTGATGTATGCTTGAATTATGCTGTATGCTTGTGTGCTTACTTCTTTCCTGGATAGGGGTAGTTTGCTTATGCAAGTAGGATAGAAAACCGAACTTAGGTGAACGATGCATGACAACATTAGGCTCGAGTCTCAGCTCCCTAGTCGTGTGTCTTTCCCCGGTTTCTGGTTAGCAATTTAGTCCCTTTCAGGGGAACTACATCGCCCTGATCCTCGTTCCAGACGAGGTATGTAGGCAGGTGGTCGTGCGAGACCACTCCGGGCAACCTTTTTCTTTTTGTGTGTGTTTGCTTGTTATCTGATTGTGTTTTGGCTCGGATGCCGACGTAAGCCCAGTGATTGGCTGTCGGGCTCCACGTTTGCCGTTTTGTGCGTGTTTTGGTTCGGATGCCGACGTAATTCCATCCAGTGGTTGTCGGGCTCCATGTTTGCCACTCTTGCTTGTTTGTGTTGTTTTGTGTTGTTTGGCGTGCGTAAGCCGAACTACAGTGGCTCTGATTCTTGTTCCAGACAAGATATGTAGACATAAGGTGCGATACCTTATCGAGCTCGTTCCTCCTAACCCCACCTGCGTTCCCCGTGTGTGTGTGTGATGTTTAGCAACCTTTTCTTTATTCTAGGACGTGGATCCCGTCGAGTACGACGGACGTGAGGGGTGCTAATACCTTCCCCTTGCGTAACCGACTCCCTTACCCTTTCTCTTTGGTCGCGAGACCATGTTCTTTCCAGGTTTCTCTGAGCGTTTCCTTTCCCTATTTTGGGATAAATAACGCGCAGTGGCGGCTCTGTGTGTGTTTTATTTTTGAGTCTCGCCGGTTGATTTTTCGCAGGATGCGACAGCTGGCGACTCTGCTGGGGAATACGTAGATGTTGACCTGTGCTGGTCCATCGTCCCTAAGCGAGTCCTTCCTAGCGTTCTAGGATAGTTTAGGTTGCTTGTGATGTTTGATTTATTGCATTTATTATTCTAACCATTGTATATATTTGCATTAATGTCTGCATGCATCATACTATCATGTTGTTGTCGTCCTCTGTGCAGGTGGTTCCTCTGTTTGGGGTGGGTGTTCTGAGTGGGGCTAAAACCCAGGCCCGAGTATACACCTAGGATTAGCGTGGTCTCGCGTCGCTCACATGTCGGTTGGGCATGATGTTGCGACGTGACATACCACAAGCCGGACGAGGTTCATCTGAGAAATGCTCTTCCAGTGGGATTTTCCACTTTGGTTGGGTTATCTCTTTTGAGCCGTTGACTCTGGTGACCGATCATTTCCCGGATCTTTGGTTTAGACGATCTCAGAAGAGCTACAATGGCACACCCGAAAGGGCAAACCCATTGAGTATCTCCGCCCGATTGTCGAGACTATTATCCGCCTTAGGATAACCTGTTTAGAATTTACCTGTGAGGGGAGGGTGATTCTTTCAGAGGCATGTTCAGATGTATGCTCAGATGGTGACTTTTTGTTCCGTGGATCAGAGTCCTATTTATAAGTCGGATTTATGGCCGTTTATTTCAGAGACGCCGGAGTGCTGTCCGTGATTTATCAGTGGGGATCCGTTTATTTCAGGATTCCCCGGGCCGAGATATTTATCAGTGGGGATCCGTTTATTTCAGGATTCCCCGGGCCGATTCAGATGGTTGAGAATGTCTGCTCAGAGATTATCAGATGATGATGATGATGTATCTGTCTTCCGTTTATTTCGGAACCCGTGGGCCAGATTTGTGATGGCATATTCCCTCAGATGGTTATGATCAGTTCAGAGATCAGGCTTCAGTGCAACAGATGATCAGATGACTTGGAGGATGGCACAGTGCATTGCATACATCTGCATCATTCTCATTTTGCATTCATCTGCATCAAACTCACGTCTAGCCATATGGGGAGTATTATTGATTGAGAATCTGGTTGAGAGACATCTTGAATTTCAGAATGTGGATGTCAAAATATTAGCTGTCTCGATGAAACCAGAATCAAAGGACAGAAGCTTCCTCATATGGATAGACGTTGCATTCATGCATATTAACCTGTTTGCTGTTTTGCAGGAATCATTGCTCGCGCTCGTAGAGTCATCCCTTTGCACTCAACCCGTCCTCACAGATACTTCACCAGACGCAATACTCCTCGACTGATGGATCCTCCCAACGCCGACATCCTCGAACTAAAAGAGATGGTGAGGGATTTGTTCAGGGTTGTGCAAGGGCTTGCCTTGGGGCAGAAGGCCATGGCCGAGAGATTAGAAAGGATTGAGGGCTGGATGATCAAGGAGAAAGTTCAGGGAAAGGTTCTGTCGTCCGAAGTAACAAATCCCTCTGGCTCTGTGGTGAAGAAATCCCTTGACAGTGGTCAGCCCAAGAAGAAGGTTGAATCGGGTGGTGCGCAGACTAAAAGAGAATGCGGTAAGGATCGTTACCACCCTTATGCTGCCACTGTAACCATTCCTGTTGGTGGTTCACCTGCACAACAGCGACAACCACCACCTCTACAGAGGACACAAAGAGCTGGGGGCCAAGTGAGAAGGAGGACGACAGATCGTCATTTCAATAGGCCGCCTGTGACATACTCTGTCCTATTGAAAAAGTTGAAAGATATGGGGCTGGTACAGTTGAGGACTTTGGCGCCTATGGGACCTGATCAAAGGCCAGCCAATTTTGATGAAAATGTCAAATGTGAATTCCATTCGGGTGCTCCCGGGCACAGTGTAGAGGACTGCAAAGCTTTTAAGCACGTAGTCGAAGACCTGGTGGATTCCAAGGCCCTCAATTTTACATTGTCATTGAATGCTGATGCCAATCCCATGCCGGCACATGGTCAGGCGATGGTGAGTGCAATTGCTGAAGATTCGGGTCACGCCTGTGTAGTAGGTGAAGAGACTGATGGTAACTGCAAGTTCAATAGTTGGATAAAGCCGTGCGTACCAGGAAGCTGGAAGGCCTAAAAAAAAGATCAGCACTGACACTCGTCCGGAAGAGTAATGATTTTCTGTTTTCAGTTTTATTTGCATGAAAGCCATACGTGTTGCCCGACACGTAATGGTTCATTGTAAGGGTCACCTCATGTTTAAATTTGCACATTCTGCATCATTAATAAATGGATGTTTTTCAGTCAAAAAGCGGTGTTCCCTGTTTTTCATTTATTTTTGCAGTTTAAAAACAAATAAAAATGGCAATGTTTGTTTTCATTTTTTTTTTGATTTGTCTCGTCCCAAAGTTCAAAAATAATTCTCCGGATCTCGTTGATAACAATTTGGTTACACCTCATATGACTTCGACATTCCAAACTATCATGCCGAAGAAGGAGGCGAAGAAGATTGTGATCTGCTAGAATTAACCGGGATGTTAAAACCAGAGGAGAAGGTGATTCAGCCGCACGAGGAGCGGATTGAGGTTGTTATTCCAAGCACCGAGGTCAGAAAGGAAGTGAAAAATTGGGGCCGTTTCAGAGGCGAATCGAGAGCAGAATGGTAGCCTTGTTGAAAGAGCATGTGGATGCCTTCACCTGGTCGTGTCAGGATATGCCAGGGCGGATACCAATGTCGTTGTGTACAAGCTGCCATGGAAAGGAGATTGTCCTCTAAAGAAGCGAAACGCCAGTACTACTTATCAGAGAGCCATGGTGACTTTGTTTCATGATATGATTCGTCATGAAGTTGAAATCGAATGCTATGACTTGATAGCAAAGTCCCAAACAGGAGTGGGGCATCTGGTTGAGACAATTCAAACTGAGGTTGAATTCAGATAAGTGCACTATCAGAGTGCGGTCCGGTAAGCTGTGGGGTTCATCATAAGTTGTAAGGGAGGAATCGAGGTTCATCCTGCAAAAAAAAAAAAAAAAAAAAAGAGAATGCCTGAACCGAGAAGAAAGAAAGAGGTGCGTGGTTTCTTAGAAAGATTGAACTACCTGTCATGGTTCACATCTCATCTAACGGCCACGGGCGAACCTATATTCAAGTTGTTGAAAAAAAAAAAGATCGAACGGTCAGGTGAAATAATGATTGCCAAGGGGCATTTGAAAAAATAAAAGAATAAGTGCAGGAACCTCTGATTCTGATACCTCCCGTGGAAGGAGCAATTGTTAATCTGTACTTGACGGCCTTCGAGGGGTCTACGAGGTGTATTGGGTCAGCATGACAGGTCTTGTCGAAAAGAGCATGCAATTTACCTAAGCAAAAAGTTTATCGACTGTGAAACAGTACATTCACTGTTCGAGAAAACTTGATGTACTTTGGCATAGGCTGCTCGCCGACTGAGACAGTATATGCTGGTTCATACCACTTTGTGGATTTCCGAGATGGATCCGATCGAGTATGTGTTTGAGAAGCCAGCATCGACCGGACAGGTTGTGAGAGTGCAAAAGAATGTTGACGGATTTGTGATCCGCTCAGAAAGCAATCAAGGGGTGTATTGTCTGATTACATCTCTCTGCAACCCGTGAGGTTATCAACCGATGAAGTTTGAGTTCCCTGATGAGGACATCTCGAGGTACTCAAATCGAAAGATTGAGAGTGACCGATCCCGGAGGAGGGGCCTGACCCCAAATCCGAACGGATTCTGATGTCTGATGGGGAGGTTAAGGAGAATAAGATTTTGTTGCCCGGATAACGTTGAATACACCAACGACGGTGTGATTGAGTAGGAAACTGGTATCCTGGGTATTGATCTTCGGTGTGTCTACTGGGGCAACTCCTTTCTCATTGGTATATGGAATGGAGGCGGTATTACCTGTTGAGGTTCAGATTCCCTCTTTAAGAGTCCTGATGGACGTGAAGTTGCAAGAGGCTGAATGGGTAAGGACCCGGTACGAAGAGTTGAGCCTGATTGAAGAAAAGAGGCTGACAGCCATCTGTCATGGGCAGTTATACCAGCAACGGATGAAGCGTGCTTTTGACAAGAAGGTGCGACCTCGGGTGTATCACGTAGGTGATATGGTGCTGAAAAGGATCCTTCCTCCTCAAAACGATCGAAGGGGCAAATGGACACCGAATTATGAAGGTCCATTCGTGGTCAAGAAGGTTTTCTCTGGCGGAGCCTTGTTGCTAACAACCATGGACGGTGAGGATTTTCCATCCCCTGTGAATGCGGACGCAGTTAAAAAATACTTCGTATAAAAATAGACCCGCTGGACAATAAAAAGAATAATCCAGGCAAAAATGGGCATCCCGGCGAACCAAAAACAGAAGAAAGGTTTGGGCAAAAATTAGGGATAAAAATGGAAAATGTACACCCGGCAAGTCGAAAACCTGAGAAGGCGACTTGGGCAAAAATGGGTATCCCGGTGGACTGAAAACCCGAAAGGGCGGTCCAGGCAAAAGAGGGATTGAAACGAACAACTGCGTCTAGCATGATCGTTTGCGCTTTGGTTAAAGCATCATGGATAATACCCGGTAAGGATCAGTCAGAATCGTCTTGTTCAGAAGGCAAAAAGCATGGAGAGTCTGAGGACATATGGGGTGTAACTGAGTTGGAACTCGATGAGATCACGGGTTTCACATTGCCATTAGGATAGATTTTTCCTTTTGAGCGCAGTTACCTCTTTTCAGGAATTGCTTCCTTTGTAGTGCTCAGCTTGAGCCACCCATTTTCAAATCAATAAAATGCAAATTCAGTCAAATAATTTTGTTTTTGTTTTTCATTACTGCTTTGATTGCAAAAACATCCAGATATTTTTTATAAAGAATTTTGCATTTTTAAGACATACAGGTCCTTTCCAATGCATGCCTATGAGATTGAAAGCTTGAAATCTTATTTGGAAGGTTGAGTGACCCAAGTGTTGGAATCTTGACACGCCTGGGGCACGGTTTTATCTGACGGTCTGTTTTGCAGGAACTGTTGGATATTTTCACTCACTTGCAGGTTGTGATGTGGAAACTGTTGAAAAACAGATCCCCAGAGAGTTCGCTCAGGGACGAATGAATGAAAGGTTGACGAAGACGTTGAGGCGTACGACGATCCTTGATGATAATCAAGAAGACTCTTCAAAGTCAGAAGACTTGAAAGTATGTAATTCCCCGCAGAGTCCGATCAGGAACGAGTGCATGAAGAAAGGACGGAGAGACGACGAGACGTCCGACGACCTTTGGAATTCACCAAGAAGACTCTTCAAAGTCGAAAGGTTGAAATTATGTATAAATCCCAGGAGTACGTTCTCGTCGAGCGCGGGGCGATTTGGAATACAAGATGATGGAGCAGAAAAGGTCCAGACGAGTCTGGGAATTCTCAAAAGTGGAAAGCTGATATGAGATTGGGAGGTGGATACCATGGTTCGACAAGTCGACGAGTGTTCAGTACCAACTTTTCTCATTTCCCAGCGTGGTCCCCAAGCAGAGTGATGAGGACCAAACTCCCCAGCAGATTCAAAGTCTGTGATTTCTCCAGCCAAGTCAGGGTGGTTGTTCCCGGCGGGTGTAAAACGATGTTTCCTCAGCAGCCAAGCCAGAAGGTTGCTATTCCCCGAGTGGAGCGAGTTTCAATGAAATATATCTCCAGCAGCTCCCCGAGTGGAGCGGGTTTCAAAGAAATATATCTCCAGCAGTTCCCCGAGTGGAGCGGGTCTTTTTCAAAGAAATATATCTCCAGCAATGTTCATCCTACCAGTGGATTGGACAAGTTCCCGTAGCGGACGGATTTTTTGCATCCCCAACTGAGATGATTCTACCTATGGATTGCATGGGTTGTTCCCAGCGGAGTAGTATGCGTTTCCCTAGCAGGGTCAGAATGGGTTGCCCAGCAGGTGGTAGAGTGATGCATCCCCAGTTGAGTCGGGAGATTGCTGTTTTCCCCAGCGGAGTATCTGTGAGCATTTCCCCAGTGAAGTCAGCAGGTATCTGTGAGGGTTCTCGAAGCAGAGTCGGGACTGATATCCCCAGCAAGTCAAAAACTGTTGTATCCCCACAGAGTGTTGGTGGTGCTTATCCCCAGCAGTTTCCCGAACGGATTGGGTGCAAAGGAGGTTCTTCCCCAGCAAGGGTTACCTTTTCCCAGCAGCAGTGCTATTCCCCAGCAGGGTGGAATTGGAGTATTGGCGGAGTTCCTCAGCAGAGCGTCTCGTGCTCCTCAGAAGAGTCCCTTGAGGGGGATACTTTTTATGCATTCATCATGTAGGATAGCATAGCATGTTGCATAGAAAAATAATAAATCGCGTAGCATTTCCATAATTATGGAGCATTACGCAGAAAAAGATCATGCATCATTGTTGCAAGCATAGAGCTAGTCTCAAGCCGTGGTCACCGTTTGAGAGGTGGTTGTGCCAGAAAGCGAAGATGTTACTCTGTGGAGTTTAGCATCAGGACGCGATCAACAATGTTCCCCAGTAGTGCGATATTGGAGGAAATGTTTCCGTCGGACAGAGATGGAAATAACATCAAAGGACGTTACGCAATCAGTGCGATTCAAGCCATGGTTACCGCTTGAGGATTGGTTTTGCCGGACAATGAAGACGATACTCTGAGGAGTTCAGCATTGTGAGTTTGGAGCAACAGTATTTCCCAGTCATCAGTAAGTGTCTGGTCGAGCTTTCTTTGGTGTCAGTAAACATCATCATTCGATGTCCAGTAAACGTCGAGTTATTTCCCAGTCATTGTTTAATGTCTGGTCGGTCCTTGTTTGATGTCCTGTCAACATCATTGTTTGATGTCCTGTCAACATCCTTGTTTGATGTCCTGTCAACATCCTTGTTTGATGTCCTGTCAACATCATTGTTTGATGTCCTGTCAACATCCTTGTTTGATGTCCTGTCAACATCATTGTTTGATGTCCTGTCAACATCATTGTTTGATGTCCTGTCAACATCATTGTTCGATGTCCTGTCAACATCATTGTTCGATGTCCTGTCAACATCATTGTTCGATGTCCTGTAAACATCATTGTTCGATGTCCTGTCAACATCATTGTTCGATGTCCAGTAAACGTCGAGTTTTCTCCCAGTCATCAGTCAGTGTCTGGTTGAAAGTGTTACTCTGAGGAGTGTGGTACCATGACGTCAGATCAGCAGTGTTCCCCAGTAGTGCGATATTGGAGGAAATGTTTCCGTCGGACAGAGATGGAAATGATATCAGAAGACGTTACGCGATCAGCGCGATTCCGGGGTTCAAATGGAGAAAAGGAGATGTTGCGACATTTTCTGGAGATCGGGGTTCAATCAGAGAAGAGTATATGCTGAGGCATTTTCTGGGGTTCAAATGGAGATAGTGTTGAAGATTATATCCAGGATGAGGTCCGCAGGATTATCTTCTGTTCATGTGTCACCTTAGACTCTGGCTGAGGCCGATGGAGGTCGTTATAGGTGTCTTCTGAGGAAGAGATACACATGCTACCTTCTTTATGAAGGTTTACCCTCTGACATGTCGCCCTCAGAGTGGTTTGGTGTTATTTCCGACGTTGCCAGCGGAATTATCACGAGAGATTGGAGAAAAGGATATGCTGAGGTATTGTCCTGGGGTTCAAATGGAGAAAAGAAATGCTGAGGCATGTTCTGGGGTTCAAATGGAGAAAGGGAGATGTTGCGGCATTTTCTGGAGAACGGGGTTCATATTGGCGATCGCGGGTTATCGTCAGGCGACTGGGGTCCAAATCGGAGAATGGGGTTCATTATTTTGGCAAAGAAGGAGTGCTGAGGCATTTTCTGGGGTTCAAATGCAGAGATCTGAGGATCGTTTGCGCAGAGAAAATTTCGGGGTTCGAGAAAAAAAAAAGAGCAGAGAAAAATTTCGGGGTTCAAGAAAAAGGAAAAAAGAAGAGAGAATAATGATCCCGAGTGGATGTGTGGTGTTCAGGCCATAGTTATCCCTGTATTACCATTTATTTTGGTATCCAGGTCGACATTTTTCGAGTTTATTTCTTCGCCGATGCTGACAGGTGTTGCTAATTATATCCCATCAGAGTGCAAATTGTTCGTCTGTTCTTGGTATTCAATCACTCTTCATCCTGATCATCCGAAAGCCGAGGCTATTTCGTATCGACAGGTTCACAGTGGATTGAATAGGGGCAGCTGTAACACCTCAAAATTTGCCCTCCTCTCTTGGGACTAGCATAACATATTGCATTGCATTTTTAGGTCATTAAGCTTTGCATATTGCATATCATGTGGTTACATTGTGCAAGCTATCTTCCCAAGTCTTGATCAGAAGATGAGGAAGTCAAAGTGCAAGCTAGGGTTTATTGATTGATCATTGGCCATCTGAGGATTGGGCTGTGAATTAGGATTTCATGACTCTCAATGGATGTTGGTCTTCATCTTGATTGCAATGATACATCATCATCATCGTGGTTTGATATCCTCAGAAGATGCAAGAGATTGAAGCTGATTCCTTGAGATTAGGGTTTTGACCACTAGTCAACCCTAATCAGTTGCATTGGGCCAATCAGGGCATGATCAGGAGATGGGATTTATGATGGTTGTGGAGTTCATAATGTGATTATATGGTGCTTATTGAGACTAGGGTTTCACCCTTGAGCCATTTCAGTTGAAGAATGGGGTTCAAATTGATCTATGCATTGCCAGATTCATCTGTCAGATGAAAAGTCAATTGTGGTCAACTGTACATGATCTGATGGATTTGGAGGTGGAAATGAGTTGGATACACTTCATTCATGTTGGAACAAGTGTTATTTGACATCTCAAAGCTTAAGAATGAAGAAAATCAAGTCAGAACAAAAACTGCCAAAAATAGAAAGTGACTTGTAATAGAAGTTTCCAAAAATGGAAAGTTTTGGACCTCAGAGCCACGTGTCCAAGGAAGCTTCAAATGGAAATTTGTTCAACATGAAAGTTGTAGATCTTGTTCTCACCTTTCCAAAAAGTCCAAGAACTTGAAATTCCCATGTATGGTTGGAAAATTAGGGCTCAGTGAAATTCAAAAATGACCCATAATCAGGAGGCCATAACTTCCACATGGTTTGTCCAAATTGCAAGTTCTTTATATGCACAAACTCCATTTGACATGTACTTTCATGGTGCATAATTGGATTTTTCCAAAAGTGGTCAATGCAAAAAGTCAATTTTCAACTGGACAGTTAAATTGGACCAAGGGCAAAATTGTCCAACTTTCAAAATAATTGGAATTTTTGAGTGGGGATTTTTGCTACACCTCATGAATGGCATTTAAAATTTGTTGGAATCATCACTTCTTGGCAAAGGCTTGTAATTTGAGATTTGGCTTGAAAAATGAAATGGCAAAAATGGACAAAGTGGCATTCACATGTGATTTTGCAAATTACACAACCAATGAGAGTGAGACAAGTTTCAACAGCTCACACATGACATTTGGAAGTTGTGTGAGCTGTCAAAACAGGTGGCAATGAGCTGGCAATTGAAATTCCAATTATGCCCTTACTTGAAAAATTGCATTTTCATTAACAATTCCAACTTGGCTAATTACATGATTAATTGGTGATTAAGCTCACATATATAAACCTAAACACATTCTAATCATAACAGAAATTACAATCATCAAATTCAGATCAAAAACCCTTGCAATTCTCTCAATTCCTCAAGAACTCTCCAAAACCAAAATCCACAAATCTTCACCAATCTTTGATCAAATTGCAAAATTATTGTTGCATTGATCTGGTAATAGCCTATGCTCCATCTGTTTGTGCTTGAGAGCTTCCAAAACCGCGCCAACCTTGACTGCATTTTCAAGCCTCTTCCATGGTGAATGTTGATTTCAAGCTACAGGAGCAAGATCGCGTGAATCAAAGCTTCGAATCTCCTTTCCATTAGCTTGTCCTACATCTGTTTGGAGCTGGATTGTGCAAAAAACGCCAAGAACACCACTGCCATAGCAGGTACCATCCAAATTCGATCATCATGATTTGCTCGTTAATTATATGCGTTTGAAGGAGTGTGAAACGTAGAGTGTGATGATGCTCATGGTTTTAGGAATAGAGGACTGTAGCGTGAGAAATCTAAGTTTGAAGTTACGAACATAAACCCTAAGTGATTCGATTCGTTTGATTTAGGAATGGTTGGGCAAAATAGAGTTCATATTTGTAATCCTCATGCTTGGACGGTTCGAATGAGTATCTACTCGTCCATTTTGGTGATAGTTTGGAAAACTCGTGTTCTTGAATGTTTTGAAATTTCTGGAAAAAGTTCATGGCTGAAACGATGAAGAAGCTTGGTTTGATCCAAAATCCTGTTCAAATTTTCAAATAAGAGGTTTCCCTCCCGCGCCATCCATAATTACAGATATGCCATTGGCATTTTAATTAATTTTAATTAATTCTTAACAAATATTTTAACACCTTAAAAATTCATAAAAAATAGTAAAAAAATCAGAAAATTGTGAGGATTTTTTCTATGACTTTGTTGATGAGTGTAGAATTTTTTTGACCTATTGGTCAAAGTTGTGTATGGTAAAAATATCATTTGACCTAGGTTTGTTTCACATGTATGATTTTTTGATACCTTGTACCATTTGATTCATGAAATGCACATAATGTTAAATAAATTCTTGGAAATTTTTGTGATGATTGTTGACTGGATGCTGATTATTTCCATGTAAATTTCATGAGTTTTTGATACCTGGCCATGGAGTTATGAATTTTAGAACTTAGGTGTGACAATTTGTGTCACACCTCTTTATGTCAACTTGTTGGAATTATTTGCATGAGCTAAACTTGTTAGAATTGATTGAAATTTTGCATGATGGTGGATTAACATGTTAGGATGTTGTATGAATTTTTGTGGAATTTTACATTGCATTTTCAATTTGATTGTGATTTTTCATTTCTGTTGGTCAATTGTGCAAGCTTGTTTGACATAGGTTGGTAGATTGAATGAGAAATGCTCATATGGTATTGTATGATCATGAAATTTGATATGCTTGTAATAGACACATAATGTGACATCCCTGTTTTGGTCTCGTCCATTTCTTTTTTGTTTTCATTGAGTTATGAATTTTTGAAGTGGAAGCATGTATTGATGTTGTGATTTGGAGCCTATAATTGTGTCTGTTTTTGTTGATTTTCATTGACATGGTTCCATTTTCCCAATTAAGCTGAAATTTGGTGTGCCATACCTGGATTAGGTCCTGTTTAGGTGTAATTTATTTGAGAATTTTTGAAGTTGTTTTGGTGTGGATTTGAATGCAATAGTTCTGTTTGCATGTTTGATGCTTCATTTGAACTAGTTTGCCTTATTTTGTGCATAACATGAACATGATGAATGATATAAACATAAGACCAATGGTGTTTGCTCTTGTTTGACATTAATTTGACTTTGGTTGGTGAATACCTTGCTGTTTAGGAATTTTTCTTGCCTTTGGACCCTAGGCTTAGCCTAGTGGTCTTGTTGCTAATATTTGCTTGATTTTTCAGGATCAAAAGCACAATGCACATGGAGAATGAATCAAGTTAAATGCAATTGATGTTGTTTGATGTTTGTACACTAACATAACATTGTTTTGTAGGTTGTGAAGTTTGGGCTTAAGCTTTGAGCTTGCTTTATTGTGCATTGCTTTGTATAGTTTGATTGATTGAACACTTGTTGTTTGGTTTTGTCTGTCTGAGTACTAACTGTGTTGGATTGTTTCCAGGTACTTTAGTTGCTCAGTTCCTTGTGAACTTTTGCTTTGCGTTGCTTAAGCAACTTGCATTGAGGTAGGTCCTCTTGACTTCATGTAGTCTGGAGACCCGGCTGTTACCGGGCCGGGCAAAATGTCTGAAGTCCTCCTTAAGAGGCGATGATTGTGTTTGTTTAATTTTGTGCCTAAGCAGGTGAAAGTCCTTTAAATAAGGCAATTGGTGGAAGGTAGGGGTATGCAGCCTACCCCCCACTATTCAGTTGAGTCTTCTCCTTGCTCCCATTACATGGTCGTAGCATTGAGATCCTAGCCCAAGCTCCTGTGCAGTGCACATTGTGTCAGAGTCTCTGAGTATAGAAGGGTTCCCCCATTCTGGACCCATGCTCATTTGTCAGAAGCTCTCCCTGGTTAGGGATAAGAGCTGTGAGGTCTGATCCTCACTTCATCCTTTCATCTGCTTCACCTTAGCCTCGTAATGGCAAGGTTAAGAGCAAACCCAGCCCGTACAGACGACTCGCTTCGGCAGTCAAACCTATTGTGTGAGCCACTTGTTTGGTTATAGTGCATGCTGTGTGGATATCTGTTTGAGATGCTTGTTCTCATTTGATGTATGCTTGAATTATGTTGTATGCTTGTGTGCTTACTTCTTTCCTGGATAGGGGTAGTTTGCTTATGCAAGTAGGATAGAAAACCGAACTTAGGTGAACGATGCATGACAACATTAGGCTCGAGTCTCAGCTCCCTAGTCGTGTGTCTTTCCCCGGTTTCTGGTTAGCAATTTAGTCCCTTTCAGGGGAACTACATCGCCCTGATCCTCGTTCCAGACGAGGTATGTAGGCAGGTGGTCGTGCGAGACCACTCCGGGCAACCTTTTTCTTTTTGTGTGTGTTTGCTTGTTATCTGATTGTGTTTTGGCTCGGATGCCGACGTAAGCCCAGTGATTGGCTGTCGGGCTCCACGTTTGCCGTTTTGTGCGTGTTTTGGTTCGGATGCCGACGTAATTCCATCCAGTGGTTGTCGGGCTCCATGTTTGCCACTCTTGCTTGTTTGTGTTGTTTTGTGTTGTTTGGCGTGCGTAAGCCGAACTACAGTGGCTCTGATTCTTGTTCCAGACAAGATATGTAGGCATAAGGTGCGATACCTTATCGAGCTCGTTCCTCCTAACCCCACCTGCGTTCCCCGTGTGTGTGTGTGATGTTTAGCAACCTTTTCTTTATTCTAGGACGTGGATCCCGTCGAGTACGACGGACGTGAGGGGTGCTAATACCTTCCCCTTGCGTAACCGACTCCCTTACCCTTTCTCTCTGGTCGCGAGACCATGTTCTTTCCAGGTTTCTCTGAGCGTTTCCTTTCCCTATTTTGGGATAAATAACGCGCAGTGGCGGCTCTGTGTGTGTTTTATTTTTGAGTCTCGCCGGTTGATTTTTCGCAGGATGCGACAGTGTACAAAATGACTGTTTCGACAAAATGATGGTTCGACACTTCGACAAAAATGGAAGCTTTGATATTTCGACATGATATGTGCAGCTAGACAAGTACTTTGACAAGACATGGAAGACATTGCAGTATCTTGATAATTCGACAAAAAATCCTAAAGGAAGACGTCGTTTCGACTTAAAGTGTAAATTTGAATTTAAAAGAGTTGTGACGTTTGGCAGAAGACGCGTGGAAGCATCTGGCGAAAAGATGAAAGCCGTTCGTCACAGTTTTAGGATTTAACCGTTAGTGACAGTTATGTTATTTATATATAAATAGGGTAGTTGTTATCAGAAAAAGTGTGTGAAGAATTACTTGTACAAAATTCCTGAAAACGCTCAAAGTACCCGTGTGAGAGAAAAGAGTCATATTTGGAACATGTATGTGTAAACAAACACCAATTTCTTCAAAGTTTATTTTATAAAGTTTAAAGTTCTTTACAAATCTCTTTTATGTTTTCCAGTCATTTATCTTTCTGCACTTTATCCTTTTCGACACTTTACATTGCATCAGTTATTTTCCGCCATTTACTTTATCTTGTTAAGTTTACATCAACTTGACGTTTTAGTCAACATATTTCGACATAAAACACTTAGAGAACAGAAATGAAATACATGAAAGTGATTCTAGACATCTTCAAGACCATCTAGATCTGCACATGTCCTAGGATTTGTGTGGTTGATCCTGCAAGTAACCCAATTCTACAAGTTTTGGTAAACCAGAGGTTGTTCGCCAAAATTCACAGCGAACAGTGCAGCAATAGAATAAAAAAGAAGCATCCAATGTGGACCCAGTTTGTTAGTGAGTGAGAGCATATTAGTAGTGAGTAGCTCTAAGTGTGTAGGTGTGAATTTGTATGAGATATTCTCTCCCTCTCTCTCTCTCTTATTCACCACATGCAAACCCTTCTCTTACCCATTGTATTTCTTTCCCTTTAAGAAAACTTATATGAATCGTACTGCATCTATTTCTCTATCCATCCATTTTGATATTATTCTCTGACTACTGTTACCTAGATTTTACTGTCATTACACTAGTGCTTTCATTCCATCCATGGACGACAACACCCGCATGAAGGAGCTTGCAGCTGAGGTTAAACGCCAAGGCGAAGTTCTGGAGAAGAACGAACAGTCAAATGCAGCTCGCTTTGCGAGAATGGAGACGATGCAATTATCATCGAAGTCAAGTTTTGCGGAGCTATCGAAACCAATGGAAATGATGCTGAAACAGATGCAAGCTCTCAATGTTACCCATGGAAGCACGAACTCAGCGTCTCAGACATCAACCATCTCTCACTCATCATCATCGGGAACTACTACTCCACCACCTCCATTTCATGTTCGCAACATCAAGCTAGAATTTCCAAGGTTTAATGGTAAGAATGTACTCTATTGGATTTTTAAGGCTGAACAATTTTTTGGTTATTATCATACTCCAGATCCAGAGAGATTGATTATCGCTTCTGTTCACCTAGAACAAGAAGTTGTTCCGTGGTTCCAAATGGTTACGAGATCTCAACCATTTCAATCATGGTATGATTTTACACGAGCTCTTGAACTAGATTTTGGTCCCTCAATTTATGATTGCCCCAAGAGCATCGCTGTTTAAACTGCAACAAACAAAATTTGTTAATGATTATTACCTTGAATTCACTGCTTTGTCCAATCATGTTTATGGATTAAGTAATGATGCATTAATTGATTGTTTTGTAAGTGGATTGAGAGAGGAAATTCGCAGAGATGTTATGTTGCATTGTCCTATTTCAATTGTGAAGGTTCTGTCTATTGCCAAGTTATTTGAGGAAAAATTGTTTGTTCAGAAATCTGTATCTGCTCCACAGAAATCAGTTTATACCCAAAATAGAACTCACTTCAATCCAACCAGAAATGACCAAACACAAACTACCGAAAAAGCAACCAATCCACCATTACTTCCCACACCACCTACTAGACCTATGAGCCAATTCCAAAAGAACCCTGCAATCAAAAGAATTTCTCCAGCAGAAATGCAATTGAGAAGGGAGAAAGGATTGTGCTACTTCTGCAATGACAAATTCTCTTTTTCACATAAGTGCCCAAACAAGCATTTGATGTTATTGGAGTTGCATGATGATACTGAATATCTCAATTCATCTTCCTTAGAAGATATAACTAATACAACCGAGTCGGAAGAGGTGACAGAGCATCACTTGTCTTTTAATGCTTTCCATGGAGCTACAGGAATGGGTGTTATCCGATTTAAGGGCTATATTGGTCCTATCTGTGTCTCGATTCTGCTTGATGGAGGAAGTTCAGACAGCTTTATTCAACCACGTATTATTAAGTGCTTAAATTTAGATGTGGAACCAACTAAAGGGTGCAAGGTTCTGGTTGGAAATGGACAGAACATGCAGACTGAAGGTGTGGTCAAGAAACTGCCTCTGAAGATACAGGGCATTGAGGTTACTATTCCTGCTTATCTCTTGCCTGTAGCAGGGGCGGATGTCATCTTAGGTGCCCCATGGTTAGCTTCATTGGGACCTCATATAGCTGACTATGCTACATCTATGTTAAAATTTTACCTTGATGGAAAGTTTGTCACATTGCAAGGTGAAATTGGGAACAAACCGGTCATGGCACAACTGCATATTTTCAAGAGACTAAACCAGATGAATGTAGTTAGTGAGTTATTTACTATCCAAAAGATTGATCATGTTGTTATAGAGGATAATTGGGATGGCAGAACCGTTGATCTGGATCCTGAAATGAGTACACTGTTGCATACATACTGAGAGATATTTCAAATACCTAAAGGACTACCTCCCACGAGAGGATTGAGTCATGAGATATTATTGAAAGAGGGAGCACAACCTGTGAAGGTGAGACCCTATAGATATTCACATAGTCAAAAACAACAAATTGAACAGATAGTGCAGGACATGCTTGAAGAAGGTATCATCCAACCAAGTCTTAGTCCCTTTTCATCCCCAATTATCCTAGTGAAGAAGAAAGATGGCACTTGGAGATGTTGTACAGATTATAGGGCTTTGAATGCTATAACTATCAAGGACAGTTTTCCCATGCCTACTGTGGATGAATTACTTGATGAGTTATATGGAGCAAAATATTTTTCTAAGCTGGATCTTCGTTCTGGTTATCATCAGATACTTCTTAAGCAAGAGGACAGACAGAAAACAGCTTTTAGAACGCATCAAGGCCATTATGAGTGGTTAGTGATGTCGTTCGGGCTTACCAACGCCCCAGCTACATTCCAAAGGCTTATGAATCAGCTTTTCCAACCATTGTTAAGGAAGTGTATTCTTGTTTTCTTTGATGACATCTTAATATATAGCCCTTCATGGCATGCACATTTGCAACATGTAGAAACCGTGTTTCAGATCTTAAGTCAAAATGTGTTATATGCAAAACTCTCCAAATGTTCATTTGGCTTAACTGAAGTAGAGTATCTTGGTCACATAGTTTCTGGTGCTGGAGTATCAATGGATAGAACAAAGGTCCAAGCGGTGTTAGATTGGATGATACCAACAAATTTGAAACAGCTACGAGGCTTCCTTGGGCTCACCTGATATTACAGACGATTTATTAAGTCTTATGCGACCATAGCTGGCCCTCTCACTAATCTTTTGAAGAAGGATGCTTTTATGTGGGATGAAAATACACAAAAATCTTTTGAGCAGTTAAAAAGAGCAATCACTTCAGCTCCTGTATTAGTGTTACCAGATTTTTCGCAAGTGTTTATCCTTGAGACAGATGCTTCTGGTACAGGAGTGGGAGCAGTCCTAAGTCAAGGAGGGCATCCCATAGCTTTCTTTTCTAAGAAGATGAATCCGCGAATGCAGCTACAATCGGCGTATACGCGAGAATTTTATGCTATCACAGCGGCATTAGCTAAGTTCTGACACTATCTTCTAGGTCACAAATTCATCCTGCGAACAGACCAGGAGAGCTTGAAAAGTCTGTTAGATCAATCTCTTCAAACCCCTGAGCAGCAAGCTTGGCTTCATAAATTCATTGGCTTTGATTTCCAAATCGAATACAAGCCAGGAAAGGATAATCAAGCTGCAGATGCTTTATCTAGAATGATGTCCTTGTCATTATCATCACCACAATGTGAGTTTTTTGATGAATTAAAGAAAGCAATTGTGGAAGATGAGCATTTGCAATTAATTGTTCAACAATGCCTTAACAATACTGTGAACAATGGTAATTATGCGGTGAAAGATGGTTTATTGTATTGGAAACACAGATTGGTAGTCCCGGTTGAGAGTAGTTTGATTCACAAAATTCTCACAGAATATCATGACACACCTATAGGGGGACACGCAGAAGTGACCAGAACTCTTGCAAGAGTTGCATCTCAGTTTTATTGGCCTAATATGCGACAACATGTGCAGAAATTCATTGCAGCTTGTATCATCTGTCAACAAGCGAAGTCTGTCAATAAGCCTTATGCTAGTCTGTTGCAACCATTGTCGATTCCGGAGCAAGTTTGGGAAGATATCGCAATGGATTTTATTATCGGCTTACCTCCTTCTTTTGGTTTTACTGTTATAATGGTAGTAGTTGACAGACTAAGTAAGTATGCTCATTTCATACCCTTGAAATCAGATTATTCTAGTAAGACGGTTGCTGAGACATTTATGCATAATGTGGTTAAATTACACGGAATGCCTAAATCAATAGTGTCTGACAGAGATAAAGTATTCACTAGTCAATTTTGGCAGCAATTATTCCAATTACAGGGCACGACATTAGCGATGAGCTCCGTGTATCATCCTCAAACGGATGGACAATCTGAGGCTGTCAATAAGTGTTTAGAAATGTATTTGCGGTGTTTTTCGTTCAAGAATCCAAAGGCATGGTCCAAAGCTCTCTCTTGGGCGGAACTGTTGTATAATACGGCGTTGCATTCAAGTTTAGGAATCTCTCCATTCAAAGCTTTATATGAGAGAGATCCTCCTATGCTAATTCGTTACACTGTTAACACTGCTGATCCGGTAGACCTGCAACAACAGTTAATTGAAAGGGACAAAATTCTACTTGAGTTGAAAGAGAATTTGAGGAGAGCTCAACAGGTGATGAAAGTCAATGCTGATAAGAAAAGAAGCAATGTTTCCTTAGAGATCGGTGATCAAGTTTTAGTCAAGTTGCAACCATATCGACAATCCTCGGTAGCTTTGCGAAAGAACAATAAGTTAGGGATGTGGTATTTTGGCCCCTTTACTATCATTGCCAAAATTGGTGTTGTAGCTTATAAGCTCCAATTGCCCGAGACAGCTCGTATACATCCGGTATTTCATGTATCCCAATTGAAAGTGTTCAAAGGCCTCACTGTTGTACCATACTTGTTGTTGCCATTAATTACAGTGGAAGAAGGACCGGTGATTCAACCAGAGGCTGTGTTGCGTACTCGAAGCATTCGTAAAGGAGTACAAGTGGTGGACCAAGTGTTGGTGAAATGGAAAGATATTTCAAAGCAGGAAGCAGCTTGGGAAGATAGTGAAGAAATGCTACAGAGCTACCCGAACCTCAATCTTGAGGACAAGATTGCTCTTGAAGGGGAGGGTAATGTTATGGGTGAGAATGAGGAATTGGATGATGACGTGGCAAAGAATAAGAAAATAAGGTGCAGCAATAGAATAAAAAAGTAGCATCCAATATGGACCCAGTTTGTTAGTGAGTGAGAGCATATTAGTAGTGGGTAGCTCTAAGTGTGTAGGTGTGAATTTGTATGAGATATTCTCTCCCTCTCTCTCTCTTATTCACCACATGCAAACCCTTCTCTTACCCATTGTATTTCTTTCGTTTTAAGAAAACTTATATGAATCGTACTGCATCTATTTCTCTATCCATCCATTTTGATATTATTCTCTGACTACTGTTCCCTATATTTTACTGTCATTACACTGTAATGGGCAGTTAGCGTGTACAGAGTGGTCCAAAGGAAAACACGGTGGTTGAAGGGTATTGTGGTCATTTGCGTTTTTTCAAGCAATTGAGAGAGATGATATGACTTGTTCTCAATTTTCCCTTTCCAATTTTCTCGTCCGCTTTTTGTTACTGAGTGGGAAGAGAACTCCCTCTAAGGCTTTGTTTGGATAACCACCAAATAGCCAAAATCATTTTTTCTTTTCATCTTCCAATCAAAATCGGCCACATGACTCTTGGAGAGAGAGGATTCATATTTTTTTGGAGAAGGATCCAATGATGTGCTGCATGTGTGGCTCATCCTCAATTGGTGGGCAATTAGATATTTTTTATTTTCTGATTTTCTTTATCAAAATTATTCAATTAATTTCTAAATTCTGATTGGATGAATGGAATAAGTGTGGAACATGATCCTTAGATTAATTTGAATCAATGATTAGGATTAAATCAAAGAAACACAAAATCATTTAAAATGCCTACAATGTCCCTTCTAGATGATTTTAAATGATTTAAAATAATTTAAATCAATTAAATCAAATAAAATTCACATCTTTTTAAATAAAGATGATAAAATTGAAATGCAAGCATGAAAAATTATATTTTATTTTTCTGATTAATTTGACAAAGGAATAAAATAAAACGACTAAAAATGAATAACAGTTGGACGCAAATGTGCTCGAAAAAATAATTTGCATGCATTAAAATGATCAGCGTAAAATAAACCTCTCTGAAACATATAGGTTTTGATCAGATTTTGAAATAAATTTCGACCGATAAAAAGGCTCGGGCTAATCAAAATATGACTGAAAAAATAGTCGAAAAATATAACGAGCACCAGGTTAAACTACACGAAGCGTAGATAAATAATATTGACATCTGCAAGCTCGATTTCAAAACTTTTTATCCGTTGATTTTACGTGTGTTTGAGAAACAATTCAAACGGTCTGCATGTAGATCCAAAAATTTATTATGGTCGATATTTTAGGCATTATGTATGATGAAAGATATGTTATGCTATGTAGTTGATGCAAAGTAAAAATAAAGTCAGATGTGCGAATGTTTTAAAATACCCAGACAAAATTGGGGTATGACAGTTGTCCCTATTTAATTACCTTGAATCAGAATGTATGAATGACAGCGGTCTTCGTACATTCGTACTGGAAGTTAATTAAATACGAAAAGACCCCTAACTTTATCCCTCGAGATGTAAAGGTGAAATGCAAAAAGAAAATGCAGTGAAAAATATAGTGAGATAATCATTAGAAGGTAAATGAAACAATCAAGACTCTCTGATAATCGACATAGCAGTATCTTTTATGATATAATCGGGACTTTCCAAAGATGGAATGAAATCCCAATCGTATCTAAGATTCTCTGAGGATAGTAGAGCAATATCTCAAACAAGAGTCAATGAGATTCTCTGAATCCATGAAGCAATATCTTATATGATATAATTGAGATATTCCAATAATAGAATGATACATTAATCGTATCTTAAGATTCTCCAAGGATACAGACAAAATGAAAGCTTATGAGACTCCTTGAGGATCAACGAAGCAGTATCTTATATGATATAATCGAAGATATTCCAATAATAGAATGATACCTCAATCGTATCTAAGATTCTCCGAGGATACTAGAGCATTATCTCAAATAATAAATGAGATTCTATGAATCAACGAAGCCATGTCTCAATCAACATATGAGATTTTCCTAACCAACAAAATAGTATCTCAAACAACATATGAGATTCTCCGAATTAACAAAGAAGCATCTCAAATAACAGATGAGATTCTCCGAATCAACGAAGCAGTATCTTACGTGATAGGATCAAGATATTCCAACAAGGGTAACTATATCTTCAGTCGATCTTGCAACCAACGCATCCACTTCAATCAGACCCTTCGATGAGTAATGGTAAAATGTAATTTGCATAACCTTTAAATCTTCATCCATCTTCAGTTCAAGCTTCGTGAACCATGTCTTCCTTTCGTTGTCAATCAAGGGTGAATGATACTCGAGCTTGACAACTCTTTGATTTTCTAGATTCCGTAGACGAGTATTCAATTTGAATTTCATATCGATGAGAGTTATGTTCTCGGAGACCCTAAATTGAAGTACAGGCTTCGCTCCATTGAAATACACAAATTCAAGATGGGGATATGTATTCATTCTAGTGTGTCGTGTTTTTGTAAAGACCATGGGAATGGAGACCCCCTGTTTACACAAGTTTTAGATCAATTTGGGCCTTAGAAACAATATCTTGTCATTAGGACATATTTCGGATATCATATCCGGGCACGCCCTATTTTTTATAAAATAAGGGTTTCCACATCCGTAAAATCCCTTGTTTAGTTATTTTTACAATTAAAATAAGGTGTCTCCAGAGATGCATATTTGGACTCACCCCACAGAGCATTGTTCATATAGAACCAGTATGTATACAAGGCTAAATTTTGAAACACGAAAAATGTCTAAAAACTACCCCCAATTTATATAACATTAATGTAGAATATACATTACGTTTGTCTTAAATTGTATCAAGATTACATCATTGACAACATTACATACAAAAAACGAGTTACATTGTTAGAAAAAACTAAAATGCATCAAAATATATGTCACCACCTAAATCTATATCTATTGGTGGTTCCTTCTTTGATCTTTCCTTATTTGATTCTCTTTCAATGTCGCTCAACTTGGTGAACTCTTCCATCCTTTCTAAAAAGTGAACCGACCAATTTTCAGACTCTATTGTGAAATGTGTCATCCACTCTGATTATGTCTTTGGTATAAGACACTTCAATTTCAAATAAATTTGAACAAACTGTTGTGTTTTTGAAAGTCACCCAATACATATGATATGTTTGGATGGATTTTGAGGTGGCTAACTCCGAAGAGGAAAAAATGTCTTCGAGAAACCATATTGTGGCAAACCAACTCACACTTTATCATAAGCACTTGCTATAAGATGTCCCATTTTAGGGAGGCACACCCATCTTTCAACTAGTGTCGGACCATTAACACAAGGAACAATAGCATTCAGAATTGTATCATAATGCCAAGTGAGACACCTTTGGTCTTCCCATGAATCTAATCACAATACTGACACTAAACGCCAAGTCCAGTCGTGTATTACACAAATAGCACAAGGATCCAATCAGCCTCTTATATTAAGTTGGATCAACACCTTGCTCATCCTCATTCTTTGACAATTGTAACTTTGGTTCAGTTGGAGTAATGGCAGCATTACAATGCTCTATTTCAAACTTCTTCAATATCTCAAGCGCAAATCTTTTTTGGTGCATGAGCAGACCCCTTTTGGACTTAAAGAACTCAATGCCAAAGAAGTATGTCATGAGGTCAAGGTCGGTCATCTCAAATTCTTTCATAAGTTCACCCTTGAACTTAGAAATTCATTTTTCGTTGCTTCCCGTTATCAACAAGTCGTCTATATATACACCAAGGATAATCACTCATTCACTTGTATATGTCTTCACATACTCTTTTCTTGCAACCTTGGCTTCATCTACTTGAGGTTCTTTCATGTTCGCATTGCACTCTTTTGCAAAATGACTGAATCTTTGACACCTAAAGCATTATTCTTTGCTTTTGTCAAACCTTTTCTTTTCACCTCTAAAGTTTCCTTGACCACCAATTTTGTTGCAACTGTTCTCAATCCTTTGACAAGTCGAATTCTTGGAATTTCGGGACTCTCTTCCACCAAAATTCTGAAAATTCCCTTTACTCTTCATGGGACATTTTCCTCTCGATCTCTTGTCCTTCTCGCTGAAGCGAGCTTGCAAAGCGATCTCCGTATTTTCCTTGTCATTATTTCTTTCCTCCATCCTTTACTCATGAGCCTTAAAAAAGCTTTATCGCTCCTCTTTGCTCATTGTCGTAAGATCATTCGATTCCTCAATCGCTACAACTATATTGTCAAATATTGGTGGTAAAGAATACAAGATTTTTACGACAACATACTACTTCGTGAGTGTTTCTCCACATGCCTTCACTTGATTTACAATCGAGTGATTCTCGTTGTAAAATCTTTGATTTTCTTCTTTTCTTCCATTTGAATCAATTTAAGTTAACGCTTGTGAGTTTGTAACCTCACCACCTTCGCCTTATCAGCCCCTGCTTGCTTTAACGATTTCTCACGCTTGCTTTGACGATTCAAAATCACCAACTTTCTCAAAGTTGTCACCATCCAAACATTGATGGATCGAAAACAACGCTTTGAAATCCTTCTTCTTCTCTTCCTTATGTGTTGCATGGTGTGCATCTGTTGCACCTTGGATAAGAGGAGTCAACCCGTTCTTGATCACTT
Organism: Lathyrus oleraceus; assembly: GCF_024323335.1. Taxonomy (NCBI): domain Eukaryota; kingdom Viridiplantae; phylum Streptophyta; class Magnoliopsida; order Fabales; family Fabaceae; genus Lathyrus; species Lathyrus oleraceus. Next base: position 642,020,231 of record NC_066583.1, read on the forward strand.
CAAGAACATATTGGTAGCCAAACAACACTTTCATTGGTTTGCATCATTTGTCGTAATTCTTCGCATCAAGGATGGGTAGGTTTGCAAAGATTCTTTCATTGAAGATAGAATTCATGTTACACACTAGGTGTTTGTGGATCAGAACCATGCTTTTGATGTCAAATGTTGGAACTTTGAACCACAAGATTGATAAACAGTGATGGAGAAAATTGGAATGTGGAGAGTGAAAGAGGAAAATTAAGAGAGAGAGAGAGAGAGAGAGAGAGAGAGAGAGAGAGAGTTGAGGGTGAGAAATGATAATTGCATTAATCAAAGATGAGAATGCCTCCAAGATATTTATGCAAGTGTTAGAAAATGATTGGGACCTAAAACCTATAAGTACATAACTGAAAAATGCAAAAACTCGAGCCTGTAACTGATTACAGTTGACGTGAAAATAATTCTTCTTTCACTTGTAACCGATTACATTCAGATGTTAACCGATTATAGCTTCGATATTTTGCCTTGTTCTTCGGTTCATAAGTATTTTTACTCTTACGATAATCAATTACACTTCTATGTTAACCGGATACAATATTTAAATTATTCAAAATACTTTTAAGAAGTATCTCTTCTTCTTCTTGCTTCATGTGATTTAACTAAAAAAAAAAGTTAGGTTTAATCACTCAGTTAATAAGAAACTATTTATTTATCAATTGAATTATAATTTGCTAACATAGAGTAGGCTGATGCAAAATTAACTGAGTGTTTAATGTGGCTGTCAAATTTAGATGGACTTAAAGGCTACTAATTTGCTCTTATGGGTTCATTGGTTGAGGATGATTTTGAACAAGAATCAAAGAAATTATAACATAGAGTTTATGGGTTCATAGGGTCATTGGTTCAACATGCACACAAGAGTTGAATTGAAGATGATAAACTCAGATGATTGTTGCATATATATACTTCCTCTTTGGTGTCAATTTGTTGAATTTCCCACTTATATGGGATAGCCAAAGACAAGATTACTCTAATAGTGGTGTGAGAATGTTTCATGAAAGTCAAAATTTTGTTTTTGATGAAATTTGTTTGCGACAAACCTTGTCTTCCTAACCTTGAATACCCACTTGCAGCATATAAATGTAATTTTTATGTTTTAATTTTCATTTATCTATTATGACTCTCAGCCTAATTAAATGACACTCTAATTTATTCAATTTGAGATTTTCAAGTGAGTATATACTAAAAATTCATTTACTCCCTCCGTTTTTTATTATAAGTCGTTTTAGACTTTTCACACATATTAAGAAAGGTAATAATTATGATATTAAAAGAATAAATTATGAAGGATTTTACAAAATTATCCTTCATTAATGGTATTGAAAAGACAAATTGACATAATTGAAAGAAGAAAGAATAATAAATATTTAAGGGTATAATAGAAAAAATAATATTAATAATTATTGATATTATAAAACGACTTATATTATGTTACAAAATATTTTTCCAAAGTGACATATAATAAAAAAAACGGAGGTAGTACATAAATGGCTTGTATTGAATAGATTGTAAGGCCTAGCTCAATTGAAAATATCAACATTGTTAGATTTGATCTTCTAAATAGTGTCTTGGCTTAAAGTTAAGATTTTTCACTTGTATGTTTGAGTTTATGGCTGTATCTGGCATTTCGTTCGCAATAAACTAAGTTAACAATTAATAAGTGATCTTTCAATAAAGCAAATGAGTTATTGAATTATATTCCTCACACGGCCTTTGGTTCTTCCATCAAGTCAATAAATTTTTTTATTACTACAAGAATGAAGCTATTAAGGTTTTGGAAGATATAACCCACATAATTTAATATGATATGCTAAAAAATCACTAAATTATAAAGAAATAATAAATTATCATTTAATGGTGTTGTTAAATATTTCCTTTAACCTTTATAATGTTATAACTAATATAAACGCGTAGAATATTTAAACAATTTAGGTGTTCTCTTTTTTTTAGGCACGAAAAGAGTTACGAGTATTAATCAATTAAACCATGAAAGCTTTTACCTTAATCATTTCATTCTCTATCATGATTGCCTTCTCACATGCAACACCAACATTGGTCACTCTTCTTCGGTCTCAAACAAATCAATCTTCCACTTTTAATCTTATCAAACAACAAGTAAATAAAGTTTATATTTTCAATAAAATTGTTAAAAATGAATAATATATTCAGTTACTTTTTTTAATTTAGTTTCAAGAACAAAAAGTTTAGTCACTAGCATATACATATGTATTGTATATACATGTTGTTTCAGATTAATGAGAATAAATTAATGGGAATGAGAACGTGTCCTTACAAGATCACTATAAAGACAAGTTGCAGTTCTCCAATATATTCAAAAGATGTAATCGGTCTTCTATTTGGTGACGCTAATGGTGAAGAGGTTTTCGACAACTCTACTTAACTAGTTACTTATTTGAAATTATTTGATGATATAAGAGTTTGTGTGAGTTTTAGAAACATCTTATAACATGTTGATAAACCATATTTTCAGCTTATTTGCATATAAGCTTTATGATATAGCTTTATCTTGAATGGAAATATAAAATGATGCATATTTATATAATTACAGATTACGGTGGTAAGTGTAGGTCGTCCCGAGACAGAGATATTGGAGCGGTGTATGATGCTTACATATGATGTATTGGGAAGTTGTATTGGCAAAATCTGCAAACTGTATGTAGCTAGGGTTGGATCAGATGGTTGGGTGCCAGAGACTATCACAGCATACCACAATAACTACCCACCTGCCATATTCAACTACGACTATTTCATTCCTGAGGGTAAACGCTATGGCTTCAATTATTGCCATCAATAATTTTAGTGGTACATTCCTTACATGCTTGTTTGTTCTGTTCTTAAACAAAAAATATATGTATGAAACTAAGAAATAAACATGTTTCTTTATAAAAGATGAATGATCTTACATTAGTCTTTTAGACTTACTAATGGATACGGATGCCGATAATATTTTTAATGTATAACAAATTCTAGTATCTCTTCTTCTCGGCATAATGGCACACTGCAATTTCATCATAAAAATGCAGTTCATAATAGCTGTTCAATCATACAAAAAGGGTCGGATATGTATTGGTCACTCAACTGGTATGAAAGTATTTAGCTATCAGTTCAATCATAATATGCTGATACAAAATTGACTGACAATTGATGTAGAACCGATTACAATTGATGTAGAATCGATTCACGGTGGAACGTGGCTAGCATCTAGATGGAATTGGAGGCTAAGATTTTGTCTCATGGGTTTTTGTTAACCAAACCTGTCAACACCAATTATATTACCATGTAGCTAAATCAAATGAAAAGATGAAGAGAATTCATAACCAGATTTGTTTTGCATTTCTAGTTCCTCTGATTTTATCTCCAGGGCAAGGGGCCGCCGGCACAAATATCCTTAACATTGACACTTCACACTACTTTACAAGTTTTACGCTACTGGAACCTTCATTCAGACACATTCTGTTTCCTTCCAAGGCAAAACAACTCCCTCCATTTTACTTTCACAATCTCTGCGCAACTCTTTCATACAAATCCCGAGGCCAATTCCTCTTTACATTATTTGCAATAAAACTAGAAATCTGCAACAACAAAATGACAATTTAGCCATTATGAAACAAGAGCACATATAAAAATGTTTACAACAACATATTAACACAACAACCAGCTAAATCTATTATTTCAAAACTATGCCAGGGAAACTATACAAAATTGTAGGTCAAAATCAACTGTGCCTGAACATCGTGTCACCAGCCTCTGTCAAAAAGTGGATAAGTGAATATTTTGATAGCAAAGCAAATTAAAATTTACCCACCGGTGGCTTGATTGAAGTTCATCCCCAGTTGATATATCATCTGAGGGAACTATTGGCTTTTTTTAGAACAATTACAGGAAACTATGGTACTTCAACAATAGCAACTAAAGCATGAATATACCAACCAAACAAAGGAATCCACAGGATAACTACCTTAGCCCTCAAGGCACGAAGCGATCCATCAGAGTCTGCCACATTGTCTAGACAAGTCAGAGCAACCTTCAAGAGGTCTGGTATACATGCTTGGACATGATGAGATAAATTTTCAAACACATCAACAGCAATATCAGGTCCTCGGGGATCTAGAGGCAGAAATGGAAGTTTAGCAACCTCCCTTAATGCATCAATGTGATTCCCCAATCTTGACAATTTGTGAATTGATAATATTGACTCAAGTTGTCTTAATACAGTTTGCTGCTCAAAAACATGCTCTCGCTCTTGAAGACTGTAAAAATAATTCAATTTATCATTTTTCTTCTGAAGGATTATGCTTTAGATTGATAAACAAATTTTTCATAGATGAACGCAATTTCCATAGCTATTTAGTTTGAAGAGAAAACACTGCCAAAATTTTATAAAAAATTACAAATTGATTAGGCTGTAAGCTTTTTTTGGTGCAGCAGAAAACAAGACCAACACCTAGCAAAGACAGCCTACGGAATCAGCAAAAAGATGACTAGACCCTGTTTGTTATAATCCAATATCACCCATCAGTCATCCTTGTGCCAATCGCCACATGAAGTATATGGCGATTGGCACAGAATCAGCACCTAGCAAAGACTAAGCCTATAGAATCAGCAAAAAGATGACTTAACCCTGTTTGTTATATCCCATATCACCCATCAGTCATCCTTGTGCCAATCGCCACATGAAGTATATGGCAAAAATAGATTTCAAAGTTACACATATGCAGAGTTTGATCTCCATGATCATTCCATGAAAAAATATATGGGAAAAGATGAAAATAAGAATCAACGCATCACCGCAAAATAAGCTCTAAACTTGAAAAGGTTCATTAATGAAATATATTAAGCAATGATGAAATGTCACTATCGCAAAGGCAAAGTCCAACCATAGAAATGCATGAACAAGGAAATAAAAGGTAATCATTTCACCTAACATCTGGGTAGTAAGTATATGTCTCCAAAATCTCATTGCCAGAATGGATCAGACCAGCAGTCTGGCTCTCACCATCTAACCTTCCACGGAAAAGAGAACAAATAGCTTCAGAAAGGCACTTATTGATGGTATCCAGCGCTGTTGAGAAGGAACCCACTCTCTTCTGAATTTCTATAGACTGAACCAAAAAAATATACATCAGCAAAAGCAACATCAAGGTTGGATGAAAAAACTGTGATTCACAAATGGTGATGGGTTCTAAAGGGAACATGGAGGCAACAAAAATTAGGAGAAAATAAGTTCACAACTTTATAGATAGGAAAAATGTAAAGAGTAGAGACACAATACGAGAAACACAAATGTGAAAAATAATGAAATATTATCAAAAGGTATGAAAAATTTTAAATAAATAAGAGTGAACAAAGCCTATCCAAAAAAAAGTAAGAGTGAAAAAATTCCTAGATGTGTAAAAAAATAATAATAAGCTTCGTCAGAAAAAGGATGTCTACAGCTTTGTTGGGGAGTTTGGAGGGGAAGGGAGGGCTTTGGGAGGAGATGATTAGAGAGAGAAATAGATAAATCTTAACTATTTTTAGAAGAAAGTTTGTGTAGAATGATAAATAAATACTTATTACTCATATTTTAATATCTAGATTATTATACCAAGATAGATTGAATTTGGAGAATTCATCTAACCCCTCCAAAACACTCCTCCAATATAAATTTAGTTCCCCCCAAATTAGGGTGATTTTGTGTTGTGAAGGAAAACAAGCCCTCCAAAGCCCCCTCCCCCTCTCAAATCCCTCAATTCTTTGCACTACATCCTTCCTTTTTATCAAAGTTCTCCCCTCCTTTTTACCCTACAAACTCCCAAACAAAGCCAAAGAAAGAGGCCAAAACAAAGGTAAAAAATCTGCGTGAAGTAACTCCCTAATCTAAGTGCCTCAAAAACCTCTTTCGGGTATGAAAGACAATGCCTGTGTGCCAGGTAATGTTGTAATTTGGTAAAAGCAGACGAAGTTATTATTTCTTTCCCTGTTGTTCTTCTAAAATAAAAGAGTAGCATAAGAAAGAAATTACTTTGTCATACATCCCAGCCTCCTGACACTGGCATGCTGCTTCAATCAAAAATTGTTGCCTTGCATTTGGATCCGCCACAAAACGTCCTAACTCTCCTTCTTCTCCAGCACCTCTTGTGCCAAGCAATAGATATATGCCTCCATCCCTTAACAATAATTCAGTTAGAAGCTGCTTCAGCATCAAGTTTCTCTGCCTTTGCTGATCAACATTACCTCTACCAGTCCACGACAACTGCCCACCACCAACTGCAGCAGCAGCTTGTGCATAATACTCTAGTGCCATCTGGAGATCACCAAGACGCAGATACATAGATCCATATTGCTTGACAATGGTGGCTACTTCTGCATAAGCATCCATCACCCCCAACTTTTGCCCAGTACCAGCACCTTCAGAAAGGACCCCATGATCAGCTAGCACAATTGATAGGTGGGCAGCATCAATATTATATCCTTCTTCTCCTGTTTCCTTAGACAGGTATAATACAGCTGGAAGCAATTGAATGCTTAAAAGCAAGATATAAGGATATACCAGAGGATCTTTCCCATTTTTTGTATAGTATGATGGTTCAAACTTATTCAGGTAACTTTGCAAATCATCCAAACTGTATGGAATCAGACTGTCACTTAGAACAATGGATGAAGATCCACTTGGGCAGTCCCGCACAGCCGACAACTTGAACCACAAGAAATCCTCTATCGAACTAAAAAGAGTCGGTTGATCTCTAAGCAGGCGATCAATATGTCTTCGAGAACCTGATATGATGGCATAAAGCAGCAACTTTTTCTTGTCATATGCAGTTCGGCCTACCCGATCACCGGTTCTCAACATTCTCTCACATTCTTCTGATGCAGCAGTCGCAACCTCTTCTGGCACCATTCCTCCAGTATTAATCCACTCTGTGAGCTATCAGAAACAGCAAATTATTAAAAGTACACTATAAACTAGTACAGAACAAGAAGTGGCCAGGCTATGTACCAAAGGAGCAAATTGATGCGAAGCACGCGAAGATAGAGCAACATTTCTTGCTTCATCGTAATAACCAGACCTCAGACAAAAATATATCTGTCACAAGAGTTAAAGCTTAGATCATCAGTAATATTGATTTCAAGAAACAAAGAAATTAGATATAGACTGAACTCTCTTAAACCATAGAAAAAACATGAAAGATAAGAAAAATGAAGTGTAACTATATTTTAGGGAATGCAAAGAGTGGGGAGATCCCGGATCCAAATTCAAGTCTCGTCCCTAAAAGTTTTGTATTGAGATAAAGTATTCAAGACCTGTTGCCACGTGGTATCAAGAGGAGGCTGCCGCCGAGCATCACCAGCATCAAAATCCAGTACCCCATAATCCCTCAACCGAATCTGCACAACAATAACTAAAATCAGGAATTTGTGAAAAAAAAAACTAAATACATGGTAAAACTTTTAACAAGATGCATATTATTCAAACTGAGACGAACCCGAAGGAAGGCTCGGATTCTTTGCAAATTTCCGACACCGCCACCAAGTGAAGCCTGTCATTAGACCAAAAAGCAAAGTGTTGATACAACAAGCAAAAATCAATGCATGCTCCCAATCTTTTATGAATAAAGCACTTGAAATCCTGAATAACAGATTACTTGTGCGGGATGATTTTGTATAGTATCCATGATGTGTTTCTCATGTCCCCACTCAAGGTGGCGCCTTGCCCCAATAATCAATGACATCTTTTTTGAAACACGTTGCAAGGTGGAGTCCTCGTCCATCAGCATCTGTTTCAATTAGCAAAATTAGAAAATAAATACAAATGTTTACTTCACCACAGGTAGAACCAATAAAGTTGCAAGCAAAAGTTCCTCTTTCTATTTTGCATGTTAACATTATACAACAACAAGCACAACCTGAACAAGGTGCCATATCTTTCGCATCCTTACTGATTTTCCACCACTGGCATCAATGCCCAAACTTTCATATGCACCCTTGAATGCTGTAGCAAGCTAACGACCATAGAAAATTTATTATGAAAATTAGTATACAGATAAATACATAATGGTGAGTGCTAGTAAGAGCTTTTGGGAAAATAAGAAAGCAAAAGATCTCAAAAATAATATGGCATTGCTTATATTAAAAATTATGTTGCAAAACAGTATTGAATTAAAAGCTTATACATTAGCTGCTTGCCTATTACTATGTTGATCATTGAAGTCATTCATGAACTGGCTACACCATCTACTAGGTTTTTAATCGAATATAGAACTCTAGTTTTAAGTTTAAGAGATCGGGAAAGTAAGGGACATACTTTAAATGGCAACCCGGACTGCCTTGCTCTGTTCAGATTTTTCACTACTTCAGCATAGGCAGATGCCTTTTTCTCCACAGTGGGTCTACTGGTCATGGGAACAATATCCATGCTACCAGAAGAGACTTGTGGAGTAGAAGTCATAGACACAATCTGACCTTGGCGAGTACCCAAATTGCTGTTAGCAATCATGTTTGTCCTTGGTAATGTTGAAATCCGGCTTAAACTCTGAAGGAAATCACGCTTTTCTTTTTGCCAATCCTCCTGCCAAATATTAAATGCTACTAAGTAGTACGAAGATTGAGCCACATAATACCAAGTACAAATAAACCTATTTTAATGACCAATATAGCAATGCAACAAAATACTCATCTCAATTATAAAATTACAAATATGAAACATGACGATTTACTTACTTCACTATCCTACTTCATTTTATATGTGAAGTTCCACAGACTAACCTATGCATATTTTATAGAAAAACAACCAGACAAACGGGATGACTTGTTTGATGGGAAGTTTGTGCAGGTCAGCAAACATAATTGTCAATACCAAATATTATGGAAAGCTATCAAGATGTATGCCTTACAAGAAACTGTGCTTTTACATCTTTTGTTTTCTATTAATTTTTTATTTTGGTTTTTCTAAAAGAATGTGAGTTAATAGAAAGAGGAAACAAGGATTACAAAGAAGGTTCTTCAAAAAATAATATATCATCATCAACAAGTATACAAAAACAATCTTATTATAATCCAAGAAATCCCTTCAATTTCTTTATCATAATCTTGTTCCCAAATCCACAAAAAATACAAGGACTGGTATTTTTCCTTTTGAAAATTTAAGGCATTTGAATACGACTACAATCAAATAATTAAAGAAAAGCAAATATAACTACACAAGGCACAGCCATAAAGATTTCTTTTTTTCAGCAATGCAAGAAAAAGATAGAACACATTGGGTATGCAAAAAAATGGTATGCCAAAACTTACTCCAATTATTCTTATTTTATTAGTTTTATGAATATACCTTAGCTAAACTAATTACAAAAGATATCTCCAGTAATAACCCTAAATTACATAGAGAATAGAGAAGAATAACCATAGGTTTGCCAAAGGCAATATTACACTAACCTCCAAAACTTTCATCATATAATCATTGAAACTCCTAAGATTATCCTTTTGAGCTTCCTGGACGGCAGAGACCATTGCCATTTCATGAACCTAAGAGCAAAAAAAAAGTATTCAATATTGTCAAAATACTATGCAAAAAGGTTTATATTCTATAAAAAGTAAGAAGACTTTATTGATTCCCATAACAAGGTACAGAACTTCACATACAAACACTGAACTAGTTTTGTTATGCTTATAAAGGAAGGGGGGAACATGTTACAATACCGCACTCATCAATGAAAAGTTAAAAAGAAATAAAAATATGAAAAACAATAATAATTGTCATCAACAAAGGACGGTTCTTTAACTTTGACAAGTGATTTATTGAAAAAATCAAACATCAGATTCAGAATTCAAACATTATATTTGAATCCAAAGATACAAATATTTCTCATTGCATTTTTGAACACTTTTGCAAGAAAAAAAAATGCAGGGAAAGTCAAACAAGTGGACTTAAGAGTACATTATATCTAGCACTGATAAAAACTATCCAAATACAATCAATTTGAGGTCTAACAATTACTCAAAAGTCAAAAGTGATACTAATACTTTTAATAGTAAGTCCAAGGTGGATAACAAGCAATTTGAAAGTGGAAATTACCTGCTGCAGATACTCCTCGACACTTGTTGCCTCAACAGGAAAAACATCCTCAAAAGTTGTCTTTATACAACAACAAAAAAGGGCACGGCATTAGCAAAGTATGTGAGTTGAGGAATGTAAAGAAGCACGGCAAAAGCAACTAAGATAGTAATCTGACGTGAATGTCCTACCAAACTACTTTTGCTTTCACATAGGCTATATCAATAAAAAAAAGGAAGTCTTCAACTTAAAGAATGGCTACTTAAAAATAATGAAAACCGGTATGTTATGCATAAGATATATAAGTAACGAACAAACAAATAGAATACTACAAGCCGAGAGAAAGCAAAAATGTCCAATGCATAAAAGATAGATAGCAAAGCTTATTTTAAGTGGTACCTTCAACTCAAATGACTTCAGGTCCCTTGCAAGCTGCTCTGCATTTATACCCTCGCGGGCAAGAAGCCTGTACACGTACATGAAAAAGAAATCATCGCACTAATTTCCTAAAAGCTTTCGAGAATTCTAGCAACTTCTACTTTAAGAAAATGATGGAAGGCAATCTATTAGGGCATGTAACACGGTGATCTCTATATACCCTATTAAGAATACATAAAACAAAAGTAATGCCCCTTTTGATAGAAGCAAAAAAGTATTTGAAAGAACAAATAAATATCAGTATTAAAAGAAAAGAAAAACTCTCAAACAGCTTAAGATTAACCAAACTATGAACTAACCAAACAACAATTTAAGATTTTTCAAAATTTCTAAACTTCTAAATTCTAAATGATTGAACAATTTAGGCAAAACAAAAATTGGAACTTCGCATTAACAACAACCAAAGAGTACGTACCTAGTTGCAGCAATGGATTGTGAAGGCGCCTCAGCCCTTACTGTCTTGGATTTAAGCTTCTTCGATAACGCTTCAAGTTGATCCAAGTTCCTCTAAACAATGTACAAAAGCGAATTCAAAATCACAGATCCCAAAAATCATATAGTTAATCAAAAGCTATTTCAATTTCATCAACCAGTGAAAATTCTAAGAAACAGGAAGTGAAGTATATTCATTTATTTATATTTAAGTCGAATTGAAGCTACACATGGCTCACAATCAAAATACATTTACACTGAACCTAAAAATGGAATTTATCGTATTGTTTTGTTGCAACAAACATAGAACAGTGAAAATTTTGAACAAGATTAGAAGAGAGAACCTGAAGTGGGGGAAACTGAGCAGAAGGAGCAGCTTGCTCGAGAAGCTTGGATGAAGAATGAAGCAGATCGGTCCAACTGGCCAAATCTTCGTTCGCCATAACTCTTCAACACGAGCTCAACGCAAATGGAACAAGGGTTTTGGAGGTTCTTTTCTTCTTAAGCCCTAGAATTTGAAAACCGAGGTTCACTTCTGGTTCTGGAAATGGGGATGAACCGCTACGGTACCTTACGGTTTGTTTGGACCGGGTTCAAGCCGTCAAAACGGTCTTTTTTTTGCCGTGTGTTTGATTTGATAGAAGTGGGGAAGAGAGAGTCGTCTTAAGTATCTTTGCGATTTGACATGGTATGTTTGTTTTGGATGAAATAGCGGAGAGAGAAGTTGAAAAGAGATGTTACACTTGTCTTGTTTGGTTTAAAAAGAAATTGAAGAGAAGATGTTACATTTCTTCTCAAAAATGAAGAAAATGGAGGACAACACCTTTCATTTTACTTTAATATGTTTGTTAATTTTACATCTCTTGGCAATAAATCGTTTTTTAGGAGGGTCATCCAACTTCAAACCTCGTCCCAAGTGTGATCATTATAATCGGTTTGGACATACTATTGATTATTGCAAGAAGTTGCATGGGCGACCTCCACGTTAGGTAAATGCAGCTCTAATCGATCATCCAGACACTCTGCAGACTTCATTTTTTCTTCAGAACTCTACGCCAAGCTACGAGGATTTTCTCAAGTGGTGTCAAACTAATCAAAACTTTGGTTCCATGGCTTCGGTTGCACACACTAGTAATTCATTTGTTTACTTCTATCAATCGTCTCCTATTCGCCTTTGGGTCATCAATTTTGGTGTGTCTGATCATGCTACCGATAGTAAAGGTATTTTCTCTTCCCTCTCTACCTCTGGTTTCTTAGTATAACTACCGTAAATGATTCTCAAAACCGATCTCAAGGGATTGATATTATTCAAATTCTACCATCTCTCTCTGTTACTTTTGTCCTATATGTACATAATTTCTCATTTAATTTATTATTAGTCGGTCGTTTAACTCGGTCCCTTAATTGTTCTATTACCTTTACTAACAGTGATGTTACCTTGCAGAATTGGACTTCGGGACAGACGATAGGCGTCAGATATGAGTCTTAAGGCTTCTACTACTTCTCTATGTCATCTACCACATGCTTTACCACGTCTTTTCCACTCATTACACATGCATCGTTAGGTCATTTAGGTCTTCCCAAGCTACAAATATTGGTGCCCAAATTATCTAAATTATCCACTTTACACTGTGACTCTTCTTAGTTATGGAAACATACTCGTAGTCACTTTCCCGATTGAGTCAATAAACGGATTGCAAAAATCTTTCACCTGGACTTGATAAACTATCAACTCGATCACTAAGTACGTATTTCTTGGTTGTCATTGATCCCATAAAAGTTATCATTGTTACTCACATAATCTACAACGATACCTCGTATCAATAGACGTTGCCTTATTTGAGTATGTTCCATATTTCTGCTCCAAGCAAGCAAACTCCAAAACCCCTTCAGGAAAGTACTCTCACACATCTTCCGAAAGTCCCATATACCATTATTCCCCATCATTCTAGGGAATTTGGCTCTTTAAATACCCTTACTATTGACCATCACCCCCCCCTTTCTTGCCCACTTCAAACATATTAGTGTCACCAACCAATGTTTGTCGTACATATCCCTAAGCTCGTACCTGCCCTTGAGGTCATTGCAGAATCTCATCTGATGCCTTCGCTATCACCAGATTCAATCTTGTAACCTGAGTTTGATCTTCTGATTATCCTTCAAAAAGGTATACGTCAAACACAAAATCCTTGTTCATACCATATTGATTTATGTTATCATCGTCTTTCCCCTTTGCAATATACTTGATTGTCTTCTTTGTCTTTTGTTTCTATTCCTAACATTCCAGGTGAAGCATTATCTCACCCTAAGTGGAGGCAAGCAATGATTGATGAAATGTGTGCTCTTCAAAGCAATGGTACCTGGGAATTGAATCTTCTACCCCCTGGGAAATCTTTAGTAGGTTGTCATTGGCTTTATATAGTGAAGCTTAGATCAGATGGTAAGATCGATCATTTTAAAGCTCGTTTGGTAGCCAAAGGATACACTCATATTTTTGAGTTGAATTATAATGATACCTTCTCTCATGTAGCTAAGATGACATCTATCAGACTTATTATAGCCATTATAGACATTCGACATTGGCCTCTTCATCAACTTGACATAAAAATGCCTTTTTACATGGTGTTCTTAAATAGAAAGTATATATAGAGCAACCACCTGGGTTTGTTGCTTAGGGAGAGTCATTGAATATGATTTGTAGGATACACATGTCTCTTTATGGTCTTAAGCAATCTTTGAGGGCTTAGTTTGAAAGACTCAGCACTGTAGTACAACAACTTGGTATGGTCCGTAATGAAGTTGACCATTCTTTTTTTTATTGTCACTCAGTCCAATGGTGTATATATCTTATTGTGTATGTATATGATATTGTCATAAATGGGAGTGATCAGCAAGGAATACTCCAGGTGAAACAACATCCCTCGAATCAATTTCAGACAAAAGATCTTGATAAACTTCGCGATTTCTTGGGAATTGAAGTAGCCCAATCTAAAGATGGTATGGTGATTTCCCAACGGGAATTTGCTATGGATATTTTGGAAGAAACGAGGTTGTTGAATGATAAACCAGTTGAGACTCATATGATCCAAGTGGCAAACTACTACCCAATATGGGAGAGCGTCTATCTGACCTAGGAAGATATAAGCGATTAGTTAGAATATTGAATTATCTCACAATCACTCGTCCGAACATTTCTTTTGCAGTCAGTGTGGTAAGTCAGTTCTTAAATTCCCCTTGTCAGGAACACATGAAAGTTGTTATCCAGATTCTAAGATACATCAAATATGCTCTAGAAAAAGGTCTTGTGTATGAAGATAAAAGACATACTCGGATAGTTGGATACTCCGATGTTGATTGGGCAGGATCACTTATTGATAGATACACTTGTGAATATTGTGTAATTGTTGGAGGAAACCTTATATCCTGGAAAAATAAGAAACAAAATGTAGTTGCAAGATCAAGCATCAAGGCCGAGTAGGTTTATGGCAATGGCAACATGTGAACTTATCTGGTTAAAAAAGTTGTTCAAGGAACTTCAAATTGAAGAAGCAAAATCAATGCCACTTATTTGTGATAATCGAGTTGCATTGCACATTGCTTCAAATCCAATCTTCCATGAGAGAATCAAACATATTAAGATAGATTGTCACTTTGTCAGAGAGAAGATCGAGTAGGAGACATCCTCATAAGTTTTGTCACTCTAATGATCAATTGGCAGATGTGTTTACAAAATCTCTGCAAAACCCCAGAACCAACTATATATGTAACAAACTTTGTGCATTTGACTTATTTACTCAAGCTTGAGGGGGGGGGGGGGTATTGATATATATATATATATATATATATATATATATATATATATATATATATATATATATATATATATATATATATATATATATATATATATATATATATATATATATATATATATATATATATATATATATATATATATATATATATATATAATATTCCCTAAATATTCCTTAGTATATTCTAGAATAGAGTAAGATATCTATATAATTAATACTACGATCTATATTTTTCCTATATAATTCATCTCCCGCTATGATATTCGACACATGGTTTAATTTAAATCTCTCTTAGCTTCGCTTATTTCAACATGTTCGTTCTACAAAATTGGAAAGATAATTATTTTTGTGGTTGTTCTACAATGGAATTCAAAGAAGATAAATGTAGGTATAAATTGGAGAAAGATGATGAAGTTGTTGTTTTATTGGATTTTGATTTTTAAAATATAAAATAAAAAATTAAAAATATATATTGAATGGGTTAAATATTTTAAATTTAATAGGTTAGAAACTTAGTTGTAATATTAATAAATATGGGAATACATAGTAAGTGATATCCACCTTATAATCTTACGTGACACTTATTTATTATACATTATTTTTTAATTAATTTGAATTATAACTACACCAAAAAAATTATTTTAACGAATTCACCATAAAACTTTTCAAAAAAATTCTACCACAAATTTTATTGAATATTGGAGATATATAAAATAAAAATAATTCAATGATCTAGATTTATAATGGATAACATGGAAGTAACTTGTTAGGTTGGTTCATTATAAATTAATAATGGACTCCACTAAACAACACACTTGACACTTTTAATTAGAAAAAATTACATCTCTCATCAGATTTGTTAAAAGGACACTAACACCTACTTTAATTTTAAATATGCAATGAGCTCTCTTAAGTTTACATATACCAATAAAAATATTTTTGACAGCTAGATAAGTGTAAATAAATATTACCTATATTTATAATTTTTGGTTGTCACTTAAAACTAAAATGAGGGTGTTAGTGTCATTTTAGTACATTAAGAGAGGTGGATGTAAATTCCTCTTTTAATTAATAAAAATTCACCACATGTTCTTCATTATCTTCACAATTTTTTTCTTCATAAAAAATTCAAATTTGAAATATCGCAAACAATAACAAGAAACCACCACAAAAACAAAATGAGAAAAGCCACCACACAAAATTATCAAACATGATCCTAGTAAAAAAGCAATTCTTCGTCATATATTCATCTTCGTTAAATTTCTTTCTTAAAAAATAGATTTAAAAAACCACCCCATAAAAAAATATGGAAAACTACTAATTCAAATAGATTTCTATTTATTATAAGAAAAATCCATCTTTGTGAAAGAAACTGATTGTGTCTAGTGATAATAACAATTGTGAATAGTATAAGGAAGTTATACATTTAATTAGAAATATAAAAATTTAATTATTTATAAGTGAGAGAATTCGCACACCTATCACCTTAATATCAACGGCGATACACGTGTAAAGAGCTTCCGATTGAGAGGAAGATAAATTCACACCTAAGGGGCAAATTGAGAGTAACAAATGTGAATAGTGTGAAAAAGTCTCACATTTGTTAGAAATATGGAGATTTGAACATTTATAATTGAGAGAACATACATACTTATTATCTTAAGATTTTGGATGAATATGTGATGTATCTCGTAGGATTTTTTAAAAAAATAACCATCCTTTTCAAATTAAATACCTAAATAACCATTTTTTTTTTAAAATACCAAAATAACCACATGTTCAAACAGACGT
Organism: Lathyrus oleraceus; assembly: GCF_024323335.1. NCBI lineage: Eukaryota > Viridiplantae > Streptophyta > Magnoliopsida > Fabales > Fabaceae > Lathyrus > Lathyrus oleraceus. The sequence goes on from NC_066583.1 coordinate 642,036,800, forward strand.
GTCAGTTGAACTGGTGCATCCACTTACATTTCAAAGGAGGCGCCAGCTCCATTGGCGCATGCTTCCATTGGCAATGCATGGAGGCGTTATGGTTATTGGCGCATGCATGTGTAGTTTAGCACATGCACCCATGCATCTGGCGCATGTATGTGCTTGGGTGTGTGACACCTAGGCATTTGGCGCATACATTTCATGGTTCATTTATAAACATTGGATAGGCTTATGACTTTGTAAATGTTAGATAGTAAGTAGGATGGATCCCATCGAACCTTTGAACATGCCGCAATGACATGGGGGCAGGGCGTACAAAAAGCTTGAAACTTTCTGCAGTCGCACCAACCTCTATCTAGTTCCACTTTGTATTGTCCCATCGACATGTTTTCATTGTGATTCATATACTCAACAACATTGTATCAACCTTTAGTACGGTCAAACACTGTGACCACGTGTGTGTTTGCTTTGGCAACTTCGTGTCTAATGAATTTCATTAAAGCATCACTGAACAACTGCCCAGATTGCAACACTGAACTCCATTTAGAACATCTGATCTCAAATAGTGCCCCTAGCCTGAAATATGTTGACTGCACTAAAACGATTATAGGTAGGTTTCGAATGCCTTTGAAGACAAAGTTCATTGATTCCACAAGACTTGTTGTCATGTGGCCCCAACATTGACCGTTGTCGTATTCCCTAGTTCATTTCTCCAGTGGAATATTGTCGATCCACCGTACTGCATATGTGTTTGACAATCTTATGTCTTTGCGGTAGTGTTTGAAAGAAGATTTTGATAATGTGTAACCTGCGTTGACAACCTTCTTCCGCAATGTTTTGTCTTTGATCTCTCGCATAAAATTCTGAGCGATATGTCTAATGCAGAAGACATGCATTGACGGAGGATCATGTCAGTTATTATCAATGTTTTTATATGCACTGACTATTGAAGGGTGTCGGCCAGAGATCAAACATAAGTTAGGTTGAGGAGCAACGTGCAATCAGAGATTTCTTAGGAAAAAACTCCATCCCTCAACAATCTCCCCTTCAACTAGGGCAAAGGCGATTGGAAAAATGTTGTTGTTGCCATCTTGTGTCACTGCCATCAATAACGTTCCTTTATATTTCTCGTACAACCATGTACCATCAATTTGTATAATAGGTTTACAAAAAGCAAAACCTTTGATGCATGGTTGATACGCCCAGAAGAGACAGTGGAATATTCCATTTCCAATAGCACAAGTCCCATCGGGGGTATACGCTGTAACACCTCAAAATTTGCCCTCCTCTTCTCGGGACTAGTTTAGCATATTGCATTTCATGTTTTAGGACATTAGGCATTTTCGTATTGCATATCAGGTGGAAATAATGAGATCATCTTCCAAAGTCTTTTTCAGAAGATGAAGAAGTTGTATGGTTCAAGCCTGAGGGTCTTATTGAATTAATCACCAACCATCTGAGGGTTTGTGCTTCAATTAGGGTTTTCTTGGTTCTTCAAAAAGGTTGAGCATTATCTTGGTTGCAAGGGTACATCATCATCATCATGGTTATGTCATCCTCAAGGGGTTCATGATTCATGATCAATTTCCTCTGGATTAGGGTTTTGACCTCTGGTCAACCCTAATCACTGACTTCTATTCCAACCAGGGATTCTCAAGGAGGTGAAGTATTCTATTGAGATGGAGATCACATGGTTATGTGGAGAGCTTATTGGAGCTAGGGGTTCATTTCTGAGCCATTTCCTCAGGTGGTAGAGGCTCAAAGTCCACAGTGCATGTTCAAGTCATTTGGGCCCCATAAAAGTCAATTGAGGGCTTGGAGGTGGAGAATTGAGTTTCAACACGTCATTCATGTTCAAAAGAGGCTTATTTGTCATTTCAAACATCAATATTAAAGATTTTGAAGCCAGATCAAAAGTTTCCAGAAATGGAAAGTGACCTGTAATTGAAAGTTTCCAAAAATGGAAAGATTTTGGTTCAAATTCAACTTGATTTTACATCATCAAAGAAGCTTCAAATGAAATTTTGTCCAACATGAAAGTTGAAGATTTTCTCTCCCATTTCCAAAAAGTCCAAGATCATGAGCATCTGATGAATGGTTGAAGAGATATGGTCAAATGATTGCCAAGTGTGCATGGAACTTCAACAAGCCATAACTTTTGATCCAAAGCTCCAATTTGAGTGCCTCTTTTTGCATTATGCTCCTTATGATATATATTTTCCAAATCCATCATTGCATTGCATGAAAAAGGTTCACATAATCATGTGCTCATTCACATGCATTTTGGAGGGAAAATCATGAATTTAAATTTGGTTGATCATGTGAGTTTTCTAGCCATTCCATCATGTTCAGGAGATCATTTTAAGTGAAAATACACCATGCATGCTACTGTTCACGTTCATAATGGCCATGCATAGGGTGAAATTTCCAATTGTGCATAACACCTTATTTTGCATTAAATTTTCATTAGCCAAGCCTAAGCATCATTAGCAATGTGATTAACATAGCATATAAAGCCTTAATCATAACAGAATTTTCAGTTTACACAATTTCTAGATCTAGATCTCATTTTCCCTCCAAATTTTTCTCTCATTGGAATTCAAATTTTCTCCACACAAACACATAATCTCTGCATAGATCCTTCATCATCATGGAGTTTTGAGCTAGATCCATACATTTTTCGTGGAAATTGAGCAAGGTTTGGGACTGTTCAAGAGCATGTGCATGTCAATGGCAAGTTCAAATTAAGCAAGATTCAAAAGGACTCGAGTGTTGATTTTCATTCAAAGCTTCAAGGCAAGGATACTGAAGAAGGATTGGAGCTTTTGGAGGCTTGGATACACTGTTTTCATCACTGCCATTCCAGGTTGGTGAAAATTTGAAGCTCTTAATTCTTAATTTTATAGACATGATATTGTAGAGCTTTGCATGCTTGTGATTCTGATCTAAATTTCATTAAATTTGGTTGAGATTTGAAGAAGTTATGATGAATTGAAAGTTTGATGTTCATAGGTGTTTTGCTTCGATTCTTAAAATACATGATGATTTAGACTGAAATGATGCTCGATCTGTGTTCTACATGTGATAACCTTTCCATTGATATAATTTTTAGCAAATTCTGCAAAAAAAAATGTTGGTGAGCACTGTAGCAGCCACCGTCTTCACGAAGAAGACGGTGGAAACCACCCCTGGCCACCGCATGTGTGCAGTGCTAGGGCTTCCCCTGGTTCAGCGCCTCATGAGCATTGTAGATGAGCCTTTCACTCACACGTCCTGAGTTCGATACCTCACTGAGCGCGTTTCTTTTGTTTTATTTTTTTCCTCACATTGCCAAAACGATTGCGTTTTGATCCTATTGCCTTGATACTTCCTTCGATTCCTGGCGATGTAACTTTTGGATTTTATTTACTTCAGCGCTTGTTTTTCATATGCACCTGGTTCGATCCTGTCTAATGGCATTTTTCAAATTGCTCAACCATTTTTACATTTCCCTCCATTTTATCATATGCTTTGATTTATTTTATTTCATATTTTTTTTCAAACTTCAAAAAATCATTAAAAATAGAATATGATTCCAAATAATTCCAAATTTTTTCTCACATGTTCCTTGAAGTGTCTATTATTTTTTGATATGAATTTCATGATTTTATCATTTATGGAATTTTGATTGTGGACTGTTGATTGAACATGTGTGCAAATGTGACATGCTTCATTCATTCTATTGTGAAATGCTCATACATTGGCCAATTGACTTGAAATTTGGTATGCTGATTCCTAACATGTTGCATGATATTTGAGGCTTGGTTGTAAATTTTTAGCATTTTTCATCTCTGTTTTAGACACATGAATGTATGGTGTGACAATGTGTGTCACACAATTTGATGTCATACTTGTGCATTTTCATTTCTAGATCAATTGAGTTCTGTTGGTCATAATTTTTGGCATGATGATTGTGTTTGACATGTTGTGTGCTCATAAAAATTTCCAGGATTGTTTGATTCATTTCTGTTTTAATATGGAATTTTCATTCTTGATGACCAATTGTGTGCTTTGAAATTGTCTTTGCCATAGCTTGCTCATGTGATGACTTTGCTTGATGCTTTAGACTTGGTCCTTTTTAGGACATGTTCTTACTTGATTAAATGTGTTGCATGTTGAATATTGGTTGCTCTTTTGACTTTTTGCTTTGACTTTGACCCTAGGCTTTGCCCTAGGGGTTTGTACTCACAATTTGAGCTTTGCCTTTCAGGTTCAAGCAATTAGTCCTCATGGATGATATGATCTCCTTACTTGAGATGCAAGTTACTTTGGTTAACTAAACTTGCTGTTTTGTAGGTCACTTGAATGATGAAACAATTTGAGTTGATTGCACTTTGCACCTTGTTTTGTGTACATATTGGAAACCACTGTTGGTTTTGTCTGTTTTCTGTTTGGATGTCTGAATGTGAATACTGAGTGTTGGACTTTCTTACAGGTACTTTAGCCGCTGTAACTCATTGCTTGAGTTGATTTGCTTTGCTTGTGGTTGGCATACCACTTAGGTAACCATTCTATCATCCATGTAGTCTGGAAGACCTGGCCTTTCTTTTGGCAGGCACCTGTCTGAAGCCCTCCTTAAGAGGCCATGTTTTTGTTTGTTTAAGTTTGTGCTAAAGACCTCAATGAGGCATGGTTACATGGTAAGACCTCCTAAGTGAAGAGGCGATTGGCAGATAAAAGGGATGTGCAATACATCCCCTGCTATTCAGTTGAGTCTTTCATTTTGCTCGCACTACGTGCTGATGCAATTTGAATAAACACCCAAAATCTTGTTGTGTCAGTCATGTGGAATAGGGTCCCTCATCCTGGACCCCCACACCTTCTTTGATTAAAGCTCACCCAGGCCAGGTTAAGAGCTATGAGGTCTAACCCTCATCTCCCATTTCATCTGCTCACCCTGACGGTCAATGTCAGTGGTTAAGAGCCTCAGACACCCCTTCCAGTATTTGGCTTGTTTGTCAAGGTCGATATGACCCCTTGACTAAAGCCCAGCCTTGTATGAGTCGCTTGTTTGCATATAGCATGTGGTGATTGCTTTTGATGTTTATCTGCTTTTGCTTCTCATCTCCTTTCTGTAGGAGCCGTATGATCAACTTTCAAGGAAGTTGAACGTACGTAGAGATAGACTTGAGTTGACTCAATGCCTGTGTAAGTCAAACTCTTGTTAGAGACCTCAACCTAGGGCTATTGTGGATTGTATGACAACTATTAGGCTCGAGTCAGTCTCCCTTTTAGTTCGTTATTCCCTTGGTCTCTGGTTAGGAGAAAGTTTCTCTCCTGTTAAGGGGAACTACGTCGCCCTGATCCGCATACCAGATGAGGTACGTAGGCAGGAGGTCGTGCGAGATCTCTCTGGGCGACCTTTTTCTTTTTTGCGTGTGTTTTGCTTGACAGCTATTAGGTCCGAGTTCCCGACTCTCTTTTAGTCTGTGTGTTCAACTTCTTTGTTTCTTCTGACGTCTCAGCGTCTTCTTGGTGTTTGCTTGACAGCTTTTAGGTCCGAGTACCAGACTCCTTGTTAGCTTGTCAATTTGATAACCTTCTTCCTTGTTGTGTGTGTTAGGAGATGGATGTAAGCCCAGCGATTGGCATTCCATTTCCTGCTGTTGTTGTTTGTTTGTGGAGTCAGATGTAAGACCATTGATTGGCTATCTGTTTCCTGTTTCTTTTGTTTGGAGTTGGATGTAAGACCAGTGATTGGCATTCCGTTTCCTTGTGGAATTTCTTTTGATGTCTCAGCGTCTTTGGGTTGTGTTTTGTTTCGGCGTGCGTTAGCCGAACTACGACAACTCTGATTCTCATTCCATATGAGATACGTAGGCATAGGATGCGATATCCTATCGAGCACGTTCTCCATTTCCCCGAACTACGTCGACTCTGATGTTTGTGTCTGACAAACTACGTAGGCCCAGGATGCGACATCCTGCCGAGTCCGCTTCCTCCGTCTTCTTCCATCTGTGTTTTATTCCAGTGTGTGTGCATTTTTTTAGCAGTTTATTTAGCAATCTTATTCCATTCTCTTGAGCGTGGATCCCGTCGAGTACGACGGACGTGAGGGGTGCTAATACCTTCCCCTTGCGTAACCGACTCCTGTACCCTATAGTCTCCGGTCGTAAGACCATTCCTTTTCCAGGTTTACTTCGAGCGTTTCCTTTCCCTCCTTTGGGATAAATAACGCACGGTGGCGGCTCTGTTTGTTTTGTCTTTTCCCGTCGGTTGTTTTTCGCGTTGCGACAGCTGGCGACTCTGCTGGGGACCAAAGAAGTTGACCTTTTACTGGTCCATCTTCCCTAAGCGAGTCACTCCTAGCGCTCTCTAGGGTAGTTTTGGTTGCTTTTGCTATTCTATTTATTGCATTTATGATTATTATACTGTGACTGTATATATTTGCATATATGTTTGCATGCATCATATTATCATTGTGCTGGATTCTGTACAGGTTTGGTTCCTCTGATTTAGGGTGGGTGTTCTGAGTGAGGCTAAAACCTAGGCCCGAGTATACACCTAGGATTAGTGTGGTCTCACGTTTCCTCACATGTTGGATCAGCATGTTGTTGCGACGTGACATACCACAAGCCGGATAAGGTTCATCTGAGAGAGTCTTTCCGGGTGGAGTATTCCACTTTGGTTGGGTTACCTCATTTGAGCTGTTGACTTCGGTGACCGTTCTTTCCCGGATCTTTGGTTTAGATGATCTTAAGAGAGCTGCAACGGCACACCCGAAAGGGCAAACCCGTTGAGTATCTTTGCTTGATTGTCGAGACCATTATCCGCCTTAGGATGACCTTATTAGAATTCACCTGTGAGGGGAGGGTTGATTCCTACAGATGCATGTTCTGATGGTGATGTTCTGATGGTGACTGTTGGTATAGTTATTAATATAGGTCCTATTTATGAGTGGGATTTATGGATTTATTTCTGAGACACCGGAGTTTTGTCCGCGGTATTTATCAGTGGGGATCCGTTTATTTCAGGATTCCCTAGGTTGATTCAGATGATTTTATTGATTATCAGATCAGTGGTTTTCTGGTGATGATGGTGATGTATCCTTCAGTTCCGTTTATTTCGGAACCCTAAGTAGGAATTATGGTTACTCAGTACCTCAGATGGTTGTGGTCAGTTCAGAGACTGGGGCTTCTGTACAGTTGATGTTCATATGACTTGGAGGATGGCACAGTGCATTGCATTCATGCATCAGCATCATTCCCATTTTGCATTCATTTGCATCTTACACATGTCTATCCATACTCAGGGTACATTCTCGATTGAGATTCTGGTTGAGAGACATCCTGATGTCAGAATGTTATTGTCGAATTTTTATCCGTCTCGATGAAACCAGGACCGAAGGACAGAATGTTCCTCATACGGATAGACGTTGCATTCATGCGTGAGTCATAATAACCTGCCTTTTGTTTTGCAGGTGTCAGTTTCTAACGTGTTTGGGTTTACTCAGGAATCATTGCTCGCGCACGCCGAATTGTTCCCCTGCACGTAGCTCGTCCGCACCGATATCCTACCAGACGCAACAAATCCAAACTGATGGATACATCCAACGCAGATATTCTCGAGCTGAAAGAGAAGATGGGAGAACTGATCAATGTCATGCAAGGGTTCGCCTTGGGGCAGAAGGCATTGGTTGAGAAGGTGGAGATGCTTGAGCGGGCTTCTGCTGCCAACAGCGATAATAACCTAGAGGGTGTCTCCAACAACGATCTTGGTGGTTCTAGGGATGGTGGTGACCTCAAAAAGAAGGCAACCAATGCTGGTGTGTTCATCAACAGCGGTGGTGGTTTTGGTTTCGCTGCGGGCGGTGGTCCAGGTCCTGTTGACAATACTCTGAAGGATAATCAGTTTCCTCCTTTCCTTAAAGCCCTAGAGGATAAAGAAGCGGATCAGTTCTCCATACTGAATGAACAGTTTGGTCAGTACAGTGTCCAACCGCCAAACAAAGAGATTCAGGTGCTAGCAGAGAAGATCAGGGATCTGGAAAGCCATGTTACTCCTGGGGCTATCAACATGACAAACATGGGGTTAGTTGAGGGGATTGTAATCCCACAGAAGTTCAAGGTGCCCTCGTTTGATAAATATAATGGGAGTTCTTTCCCGGAAACTCATCTCCAGGCCTTTGTCCGGAAAATATCTGCCTATACTATGGATCAGAAGCTATGGATGTACTTCTTCCAGGACAGTTTGTCTGGTGGGTCTCTGGAATGGTATACCAAGTTGAAGTCATCCGATATCAAGAGCTGGCAGGATTTGGAAGATGCTTTCTTTAAACAGTATCAATTCAATGCCGACATGGCTCCTAGCCGTACCCAGTTGCAGGGTATGTCTCAGAAGCCGAACGAAGGGTTTAAAGAATATGCACAAAGGTGGAGGGAGTTGGCTGCCAGAGTTCAACCACCGTTGGTAGACAGGGAAATGTCTGATCTGTTCATAGGTACCCTGCAGGGGATTTTTGCTGAAAGGATGGTGGGTTGTCCCGTCACTGGCTTTGCAGACATAGTATTGGCTGGTGAGAGAATAGAAAGCTGGCTGAAAATGGGAAAAATACAGGGAAATGCTCCATCATCTGGAGTAAAGAAGCCATTTGGGAACGGTCAGCGCGAGAATGAGGGTGAATCGAGTGCTGTGTACGCCCAAAGGGGACACGGTAGGGATCGTTACTACCAGCACACTGCTGCGGTAACCATTCCTACTGGTAATCAATCAGTACAACGGCAACATCAGCCACCTCAGCAGAGAGCACAGAGAGCGGGGTACCAAGTGAGAGGAAAGGGGATTGATCGTCAGTTTGATAGGCCACCCGTGACATATGCTTTTCTGTTTAAGAAGTTGATGGATCTTGGGTTGGTTCAGCCGAGGATGATGGCTCCGGTAAGACCAGATCAGAGGCCTCCTAACTATGATGAGAACGCCAAGTGTGAATTCCATTCTGGTACACCAGGGAATAAAATTGAGGGTTGTAGAGCTTTTAAGCATGTTGTCCAAGACTTGGTAGACTCCAAGGCCATCAATTTTGCACCATCTCCGAATGTTAATGTTAATCCCATGTCGGCGCATGGTCAGGTGATGGTGGGTGTAATTGCTGAAGATTCAGGTCACGTCTGTGCAGTGGGTGAAGAGACTGACAGTGGCTGCGAGCTCGATGGTCTGATAAAACCGTGCGTACCAGGGATGGAGATCCAAAACTGGAAGGCCTAAAAGATCATCATTGTCACTCTACATGAAGAGTAGTATTTCTGTTTTTCAATTTTGTTTGCATGAAAGCCATACGTTTTGCCCGAAACGTAATGGTCCATTGTAAGGGTCACCTCATGTGTTTCATTTTGCATTGTTTGCATCATTAATAAATGGATGTTTTTCACATTAAAAGCGGTGTTCCCTGTTTTTCATATATTTTTGCAGTTTAAAAATAACAATAAAAATGGCAATGTTTATTTTCATTTTTCTTTCCTTTTCATTGGCTTCGTTCCAACTTTTGTATTCTCCGGATCTCATTGATAACAATCCTGTTACACCCTCATATGACTTCGACAATCCGAGCTATCATGCCGAAGAAGAAGGCGAAGAAGATTGTGAACTGCCGGAGGAATTAGCCAGGTTGTGGAATCTAAAGGAGAAGGTGATTCAACCGCACGAGGAGCGAGTTGAGATTGTCAATCCAGGCACCGAGGAAGTCAGGAAAGAAGTGAAAGTTGGGGCCGCCTTGGAGGCGAGTGTCAAAAGTGGAGGTGATGCCATTCAGTCTCAAGAACGCTGGTGCCACGTGTCAGAGGGTCATGGTGACTTTGTTTCATGATATGATTCATCATGAAATTGAATGCTATGTTGGTGACATGATAGCAAAGTCCCAAACAGAAGAGGGGCATCTGATAGATCTGGCCAAGCTGAGTGGACCGGTTGAGACAATTCAGACTGAGGTTGAATCCGAACAAGTGCACTTTCGGAGTGCGGTCCGGTAAGTTGCTGGGGTTTATTGTGAGCGATAGAGGAATCGAGGTTGATCCTGCTTGTCATACGGTGAACTGACTTTTTGTGTTTTGCTTTGGAAAGCAAATGCCGCGGTTAGCAAGAGTCGCCACCGACTTTTCTTTTATCCAATAAGGAAAGGTGGAAAAGAACAGGAAATACCTTAATTAGATTTTGGGTTCGGGAGGTACATTATACAAAGGGAAGGTGTTAGCACCCTTTGTATCCATGGTTATCCATGGGATCTTAATTGCTTAATCACTTATGTTTTTCTTTTGTGTGAAAAAAAAGTGTTTGAGAAGTGTTTAGGAAATGTTTTGAAAAGGAGAATTTAACTTTGTAATGATTCTTGTATGAATGTATACAAAGTGGTTATCTCGTTTAGTTTTGAAAGGTGTGAGGTGTGAGAAGTATTTTAAGTTGTGAGTAAGCAATTAAGAGTTATACCTACCCAAGGTCTTTATGGGCATTTCCTATCCTTATGAGGGTAAAATTGTCCTTACTATTGAGAAGTAAGTAGTTTTATCCTTTGGATGTAAGAGGATCATCGTAGGGTCATCGATTGGTCATTGAAGGCAACCTTTGTAAGGATACCTTAGCATTCGAAGGGACGATCATCATTTAACCGTAGACTATACTGAAGGGTCATCGAGGGACAAAGGCAACATTCGAGGGACTATGATTTATTTTAGAGGGACATGATGATTTAATCGAAGGGTCTTTGCTAAGTGTATCCCCACATTCGCGGGACATGACCATAATACCATAATATCGTAGGGTAACAAAGAGAGGTCCAAGATCACATATTCAAAGGCTATATTTTACAATCAGTTAGGTAATTAGGATGAATCTCCCCATTAAAATTAATACATTAAAATCAATTAAGTAATTTGGGGTGGATCTCCACATTAAAATCAATACATTAAAATCGATTAAGTAATTTAGGGTGAATCTCCACAAGGGTATCCCACAAATAAAGTGGAATACCTATCAAGCTACCTTTTCCGGGATATGTGAACCTTTACAAAACTCAGCAAACATGTCAGAATACCAAATCAGGGTGTAATCGAGAATTACACCTCAAAAGAAATCACAACAGTAATGGGGTCAGGTAGACAACGCATGGCTATTATGAAACATGAGTGAAAAATCAGAACAGAAAGTCGGCTACTGTCAGGTTCGCGGCTGCCTCGCCTAGCGAAGGCTCAGCGAATACTCGCTGCATGCTCGCTTAGCGATGTGCTAGCGAGCGGCTGCGGATTCTGGTTTTGATAACGGTATACGGTCGGCAAGCTTCACACTTTATGGCATCCATTACATAGATCACATGGTTAAATACTCCAGATATTCATCCATACTTGAATTCATATGCAAAACTTAAGACATTTTCATAAATTCAAACATAATGCCATATGCAAATTAAGAACATAATGCAATAATAGCAACGTAAACATGTTTGCAATGGAATTGCAGCTTTGGATTGGCAAATCGGGTCGAATTGGGCGAAGGCAACCTTGACGCCGCCGAATTTCCTTCAGGGTTTCCTTTAGGGTTGCTCTGAATTCTCAGGGTTAGCTTCCAGCCGCGTGTGTTTGCTTTTCGCCTCCGTTTTCCTTCTGTTTTCGTTCCCCCCTTTCTGAATGAAGTCCTTAGTATTTATAATGCTTTTTCGTGACCTAATGGGCTCAGAATGAAGCCCAGAATTTTCTGGTATTCGCAAGCTTCGCTAGGCGAGTGGCATAGCGAAGGGTTCGCTAGGCGAAGGTTTTGCTCGCCTAGCGAGCAGGCCAGTTTGGGCCATTTTCTGGAATTGGCCATCTGTGTGCTGGGCCTTTGTTCTTTTGGGATCAGTGCCTTGAAAAATAAGTTGGAGTGTCCTGAAAAAATGCCTTGTAATATTAACGGGCAAATTTTGGGGTATGACAGCTGCCCCTGTTCAATTTTCTTGAATCAAGAGAATTAGAATGGTATGTACGCCATTCGTGGTCTGGAGGTGAAAGATTATTGAACACTTAGAATGCCCCAAAATTTCCACTTGTTAATCAACCGTTAGTCTTGATGAAGATGGGCTTAAAGATACCATCCAGGAAATTTGATGATGAGGACTTCAGAGTGCGTCGTACATTAGACGATATCTGAAGACATGGGTGTCATACCGGGTCATACGCTAGACCGTACGGTGAGTCATCCATTAGGCAGTCGATTTCGCCGGGGAGTCAGAGTGTCATATGCTGCTGGGGACAAGGGATCAGAATGGGCCAGTTCTAGACCGTATCTGAATCGCAGAAGGAGTTATTCATTAGGCGGGTGATTTCGCGGGTGACTCCACTGGGGACGAAAGATCATAATGGATCGTACGCCAGATCGTATCTGAGTTGCAGAATGAGACGTCCATTAGGCTGTATCTGAGGAAGGTAGAATTAGAACAGATCGTTCGTTAGATCGTATCCGAGTTGAAGACCCAAAGGGGTCGTACGTTAGGCCGTATTGGAGTTGCGGAATGAGTTGTCTGTCAGGCCGCATCTGAGGATGAAAGGGTAGTCGTATGCTAGACCGCGTTTCAGAATGTACCGCGTGCTGGGTAGTATTCGAGGAATAAAGATCAGAATGGACCATACGCGAGATCGTATCTGAGGGGATGAACATCCAAATGAGTCGTACACTAGACTGTTTTGGAACAGTTGGAGGAACCATACGTTAGGCTGAATCCGAATGAATCGTACATTAGGCTAAATCAGAATGAACCGTACGTTGGGCTATGTCTGACAATGTTGGTATATGTTGTATTTACAATAAATGTCTGGGGATGGGCTTAGAGATGCCATCATTAGGAGAATGTCAGGATGAATGTTGACATGGAGTATATCTGAAAGACGTATCTGTAATCGGTAAAGATGTCTGTCTGAATGGATCTTTATTTTGACTGTATCAGGAGGATAGTTAACCTGAAAAATAGAGTTAGCTTCATGCCATGTCATGATGCATGGGATGTTTTATGCTTCTGAAAATAAATGCGGTCATTATATGCATGTGTATGATGTGAAATGATGTAATGAATGAATTATGTGTGGGGAAGTTTTGCCGGGGGAAAGATAAATCCATTATTCTGGTTGGAAATACTTGTATTGATGACCCTTTCTTAGCTGGGGGGTATTTGATTTTTGTCTGATGGTGGAAATACCCACCGGGGATGGAAGAGATGACGTCTGTCTGGTGATGCCGACCTCTTCTGGGAAATAACTGGTTTTTGTTGGGGAATAGAATTAGCAATCGGACTTGTTGGAAAGCCTGGTTAGACCTTTTTCTTGATCCTGAAGTCTTTTAGTAATTGCTATTGCCATTTTATGTATGTATTTTTGGTAAACCTTGATCATATTCAAATGCATATATTAATTCAAATTAAATCAATGGACGTTTACGCAAACAAAACAGAAAAAGTAAAAACACAATCATCTTTTTGGAAATAAAATTGTATTGATTTTGAAAGAGGGCCTATAAACAGGCAATTCGTGTACAGGGAGACAGAAATCCTAGTAAGAGGAAATTATCGAGAAAACAAAGAAAAAGCTATGAAGGAAAAGCCCTGTTGATTTTAATTCTACTATTGTCATTATGTCTTCAAGTATCTCATCCCTTACTGTCGGATGGAAGTGATTAGCTTGTTCAGTCCTTTGAATTGGGTTGAAACTGGCTGAGAACGGGACATAGTCTTACGCTTTAATCCCTAATTTTTGCCTGAACCGCCTTTTCAGGTTTTCAGTCCACCAGGATACCCTTTTTTGCCCAAGCCGCCTTTTCAGGTTTTCGACTTGCCGGGTGTACATTTTTATATGTTTATCCCTAATTTTTGCCCGAACCCTTTTTGGTTCGTCGGGATGCCCTTACTTTTGCCTAGACACGTCGACCTAGCGGGTCTTTTATGCGTAGTATTTTTTAACTATGTCCGCGTTCACCGGATGCGGGAAATCTTCACCATCCATTGTAGCAAGTATCATGGCTCCACCAGAGAATACCTTCTTAACCACAAATGACCCTTCGTATGTGGGAGTCCATTTGCCTCTAGGATCACCTTGTGGTAGAACGATACGCTTGATTACCAAGTCACCAATTTGATACACCTGTCTCTTGACTTTCTTATCAAATGCCTGGGTCATGCGCTTCTGATATATCTGCCCATGACAAACAGCCGCAAGTCTCTTCTCATCAATCAAATTTATCTGATCGAGTCGAGTCTGAATCCATTCATCTTCATCTAAGCCCACCTCTTTCATGATTCTTAGAGAGGGAATCTGGACTTCCACTGGTAAAACGGCTTCCATTCCATAGACTAAAGAGAACGGAGTTGCCCCTGTCGAAGTGCGCACTGAAGTGCGATAACCATGGAGAGCAAAGGGTAACGTCTCATGCCCGTCTTTGTACGTTACTGTCATCTTTTGTATGATCTTCTTGATATTCTTATTAGCAGCCTCCACGGCGCCATTCATCTTTGGCCGGTATGGAGAAGAGTTATGGTGTTTTATGTTGAACTGCGTGCATAGTTCAGTAATCATCTTGTTGTTCAAATTAGTACCATTGTCAGTGATAATTCTTTCCGGAATGCCGTATCGACAGATGAGATTATTCTTGATGAATCGTGCCACCACATTCTTGGTGACAGAAGCGAATGAGGCTGCCTCTACCCATTTCGTAAAGTAATCAATAGCAACAAGGATGAAACGATGTCCATTGGAAGCAGTAGGTTTAATCTCTCCAATCATATTAATGCCCCACATTGCAAAGGGCCAAGGTGCTGTCAACACGTTCAATGGAGCAGGAGGCACATGTATTTTATCCGCATAGATCTGGCACTTGTGACAAGTCCTGGAGTGATGGTGGCAATCAGCTTCCATGGTAGACCAATAATACCCTGATCTCAGAATCTTCTTGGCCATCGTATGTCCACTAGAATGAGTCCCAAAAATACCGTCATGCATGTCTTCCATAATCTTTTCTGCTTCCTTTTTATCCACACAGCGAAGCAGAGTCGAATCATGATTACGTTTGTATAACACTCCATTACTCAAAAAGAATTTAGCGGAGAACTTCCTCAGAAATTTTCTGTCATTGATGGACGCCCCTTCAAGGTATTCCTGAGCTTCTAAATATCTTTTTACTTCGTGGAACCAAGGTTTCTCTTCTACTTCATTAGCGTTAAGTTCATAACAATATGCTGGTTCGTCTAGTCGTTCAATGGTGATCCTGGGAGCTTCATTGTCCCATCTGACTCTGAACATAGATGACATGGTGGCCAAGGCGTCTGCCAACTGATTCTCTTCTCGTGGAATATGTTCGAATGTTATCTTTTCAAAGTATGGGATTAATGTCAACACCCGCTCTCGATAAGGGATGAGATTCAGATGTTTAGTGTCCCATTCTCCTTTGATCTGACTGATTACTAATGCTGAGTCTCCGTACACACTCAAAAACTTGATTCTCAGGTCTATAGCAGCTCTGAGTCCCAAAATACATGCTTCATACTCGGCCATATTGTTGGTACAATCAAAACTTAGTCTAGCAGTGAAAGGAGTATGGCCACCCTTGGGGGAAATGATTACAACACCAACACCATTACCCAATGCATTAGAAGATCCATCAAAAACCATAGTCCATCGGGATCCCAGTTCGGGTCCTTCATCCGGTCCAGGTTCTTCATAATCAGTAACAAGCATGACGTCCTTATCTGGGAACTCAAAATTCATAGATTGGTAATCATCCACTACTTGACGAGCCAAATGATCGGCCAGCACGCTTCCTTTGATTGCTTTCTGGGTAGTATACTGGATATCATACTCTGTTAAAATCATCTGCCATCTTGCTATTCTTCCGGAGAGGGCAGGTTTCTCAAATATGTATTTGATAGGGTCCATCTTAGAAATCAATAAAGTGGTATGATTCAACATATACTGTCTTAGTCGGCGAGCAGCCCAAGCCAAAGCACAACAAGTTTTCTCGAGCAGCGAGTATCTTGTTTCACAGTCGGTAAACTTTTTGCTAAGGTAGTATATGTCATGCTCTTTTCGACCAGACTCGTCATGTTGCCCCAACACACACCCCATTGAATTTTCTAACACGGTTAAATACATGATTAGAGGTCTTCCTTCAACTGGTGGTATCAGAATGGGAGGTTCCTAGAGATACTTCTTGATTTTATCAAAAGCTTCTTGACATTCATCATTCCATACCATCTCTTAATTTTTCTTCAGTAGTTTGAAGATGGATTTGCAGGTAGCAGTCAAGTGGGAGATAAATCGGGCATTGTAATTCAAGCGTCCCAAGAAACCTCTGACTTCTTTATCTGTACGGGGAACTGGCATTTCTTGAATAGCTCTCACCTTAGCCGGGTCAACCTCAATTCCTTTACCACTGACAATAAATCCCAAGAGTTTACCGGATCTTACTCCAAAGGTGCATTTGTTCGGATTCAATCTCAGCTTGTATTTCTTCAACCTCTCAAACAATTTGTACAAATGATCGAGATGTCCTTCTTCAGTTTGAGATCTGGCTATCATGTCATCCACATATACTTCTATTTCATGATGAATCATATCATGGAACAAAACCACCATAGCACGCTGGTATGTTGCCCCAACGTTCTT
The DNA here is from genome assembly GCF_024323335.1 of Lathyrus oleraceus. Taxonomy (NCBI): domain Eukaryota; kingdom Viridiplantae; phylum Streptophyta; class Magnoliopsida; order Fabales; family Fabaceae; genus Lathyrus; species Lathyrus oleraceus. The sequence goes on from NC_066583.1 coordinate 642,053,437, forward strand.
TAAACCGAATGGCATTACTTTGTAACAGAAAGTGCCCCATTGCGTCACAAACGTAGTTTTCTCCATGTCTTCAGGTGCCATCTTAATCTGGTTATAACCCGAGAATCCATCCATGAAGGAGAATACCTTGTGTTGAGCGGTGTTGTCTACCAGAACATCAATGTGCGGAAGTGGAAAGTCATCTTTGGGACTCGCTTTATTCAAATCTCTGTAATCTACACACATTCGCACCTTACCATCCTTCTTTGGCACCGGTACCACATTAGCAACCCATTGAGGATAAGAAGTAACAGCTAGAAAACCTGCATTAAATTGTTTCATAACCTCGGCTTTGATTTTCTCAGACATTTCAGGACGCATGCGGCGAACCTTCTGCTTAACAGGACGACAGTCTTCCTTCATTGGCAGACGATGCACTACTATATCAGTATCCAATCCTGGCATGTCTTCATAAGACCAAGCAAAAATCTCTACATAGTCATGTAACATCTGAATCAATCTTTCTTTGATACTGTTTTCCAAGCCTGCTCCTATTTTGACTTCTTTCTTGTCTACTTCAGTACCCAGATTTACAATTTCAATTGATTCCTCATGCGGCTGTATGGTCTTTTCCTCTTGCAGTAACAGTCTGGCAAGTTCACCAGGGACTTCACACTCTTCCTCACTTCCATCCTCGACTTGGTAGATCGGATTTTCAAAGTCATAATAAACAGTAGTAGAAATATTATCAACAGGATCCAGAGTGGGTGCGGATCTGCAATTTGTTATGTGAGTGTGTGTAAGAAACATAGCTTGTTTGGAAGATGACAGGAAAGATAAAGAGCGCAATATTTGAATGCAGAAAGTCCATTGATTTATTGAATGTGAATATGCTTATGAAATGACAAACCCTTAACAAATTAACTATTGTGCCCCGGGCCTAGACACAATGCTTTAAGAAGTTCCATTGTAAACATTAAAATTAAAAAATTTGCAACACTAAAATAGACAATAACAATTACTCCTGACTAAAGGAAATCGGGATAGTGTCTTCAGCCGCCCAATTATTGAGTCCGTCACCAATTGTTGGGAAAATCCAGCTATCCAGGTCGCAATCGCTGTCAGCGTCTTCTACAACATTAATTTGATCCTTGACTACCTTCTTAGAGCTAAACCCTAGGCCAAATCTATCAGACTTGTACGGTACATTGATCAGTTGACCCCAGCCAGTACGACCACCATCTTCAACCACAGCTTGAGCATCTTTCAGAGAAATCATAGTAGGAGGAGCACGAATAACCTTGGGCGCACAGGAAGTTGGCTTAAGGACAGGATTAGTCGGAGGAACTACTTCAAATGACTGAGAAGGGGTCTCAAAGAATTCACCATCCATCTCGACGTATCTGAAGGCCTGCACACTACTGACAATATATTCTTCTTCTCCACACACAGTGACAATCTTGCCCTCTATTGGATACCTCAGCTTTTGATGGAGAGACGAGGCTACAACACTTGCCCCATGAATCCAAGGGCGTCCCAGCAAGCAGGAATAGGCAGGACGAATGTTCATTACGTGAAAGATAGTGTTGAAGACTTGAGGTCCTATCTTGATAGGGATAACCACTTCACCATGGACAACACTCTTCGCACCATCGTAAGCACGCACCACAATGTCACTAGGCTTCAGTTCAATGCTTTTACAGTCAAGTTTATCGAGCACAGCTTTCGGTAGCACATTCAAAGAAGAGCCATTATCGATCAACACATGAGACAAAGTGATCCCCTTACACTCAATGGAGATATGCAGAGCCTTGTTGTGATTCTTTCCTGCTGATGTCAGGTCAGCATCAGAAAAGCCTAGGCCATTGTCAACAGCCAGGTGAGCAACATAGTTTTCGAACTGATCGACGGATGTCTCCTGAGGTACATGAGCAGTCTTCAGGAATTTTATCAATGCATTGGCATGAGATTCAGAAGATAATAACAAGGATAACATCGAGATCTTAGACGGAGTATGCCCCAGCTGTTCTACCACATCAAAATCACTCTTGCGGATGATTTTCAGCATTTCTTCCATTTCTTGTTTGGCAACCCCTTTGGTAGTAACTTCGACGGGTGTCCCTGACTGAGAAGAATTAACTGGTTCCTTTCCTCGGGTTTCAGGGGCGGGAGGTGAGATTCCCGGAGAAAAGATCCTTCCGCTTCGAGTAATTCTACTAGTTCCAACAATGTCAACGTCATTAGAATTAGCAGAATTATCATCTTGCTTTACGCCATGGATGTAAACATCACCTCCATAATTCCACGGAATGGCTTTGCTTGAGGAATACGGTACTGGGCCAGGTGCAGTGATGATTAGGGGAGCTACCTTGGGCTCAGCAGTAATCTTCACAGGTGCTCTGGTAGCGGTAATCTTCACTGGAGCTTTGGACCTAGCAATCATAGATATTTCTTCAGTAGGGTCTTCCATCTTAGGAACCTTTTCGAAGAGAATTGTGCGATCATCCATCAGCCGTTGAATACCATTTCTCAACTTCAAGCACTCGTTGGGTCGAAGTACGCAAATATTGCAACTTTCAGCACAACCTGGAAATAAACCAGCTTGCAATAAATTCTTCTTGATGATCAGGAGAGGAGATGTTAAGTCCGCCACGTTAGCAATGTGAGAATTGTCATTCACAGAATTAACAGTCTTGTCATGGTTAGGCATAGGAGCAATGATGACATTAGGAGTCTCTGGAGGCTCAAATTCAATTTCTCCCGCGTCGATCATATCCTGGATTTTATTCTTCAACGACCAACAATCGTTTGTATCATGCCCGGGGCTATCGGAGTGATATGCACACCTGGAATTGGGATTATAACTAGGAGAAGTAGTGTTGGGTTTTGCAGGAGGATCTCTGAGGGTAATCAAATTTGGTTTTAGCATACCCTGCAGTGCCTGTGCCAAGGTCATATTGATCTTGGTAAACTGCCTTCTTGGCCTATCTTGTCTGTGCTGGAAGTTTTGAGATGGCGGTGCTGCAATCGTAATTGCTCCAATGGTATGGTCACGATTTTTCTTGTTACGACCCTTTTGACCATACACAGCATTTGATTCGTTCCTCCCCTGGTAGGACCTTTTGGTGCTTGCAGAGGTAGTCGCCTGTATCTTTTCACTTCGAATGCCGCTCTCCACCCGTTCACCTGTCAATATAAGTTCAGTGAAACCCGATGGAGAACTTCCCAGTAGATGGCTGTAGAATGGGCCAGTCAGTGTACCCATGAACATGTCTACTAATTCCCGATCAGTCATAGGGGGTTTGATTCTGCCAGCCAAATCTCTCCATTTTTGAGCATATTCTTTGAAACTTTCTTTAGATCCCATAGTCATATTCTGTAACTGTAGCCGAGTAGGCGCTAGTTCAGAATTATACTGGTACTGCTTGTAGAAAGTTGTTGCTAAATCAGTCCAGGTGCGGATGTTAGAGCTTTCGAGCTGATAGTACCACTCTAACTGTGTGCCAGACAGACTCTCTTGGAAGAAATGGATCCAAAGCTTCTTGTCAGTGGTATACGGCTAAATCTTTCTCACATAAGCTCTCAGATGCATCTGAGGACAAGACGCACCATCGTACTTAGTGAAAGTGGGGATCTTGAATTTGCGGGGGATGACCACGTCGGAAACCAGACCCAAGCTTTCAAAATCCAGACTGGGCGCCTTCTGGCCTTCCATAGCTAGCATACGTTCTTCTAGCAACTTGTACTTGCCATCTTTTGTAGAGTACAGTTCATTCTCGTAATCTTCATCGTCGTCCTCAGGGTTGAAGAGATCAACATCCTCCTCTCCTGAATCATTTTCTGTCTCCTCTTCTTGCTCTTTCGGAAGTCTAATCCTGACTCCTGCAGCCTGTCCTTTACGCCTTCTTCCCGGGTTAATGTAACTTACAGGTTTCGGGTCTTTCTTCTTCTCGAGCAAGAGAGCCTTCAGTTCTTCCTGCCCCTTGGATAAGCTCAGCATCATCTCCTAGAATTGAGCATTCTGAGCCTGGAGATCTTTGACAGTTTGTTCGAGGGCCATCTTTCTGTTCAGAGGGAAGACCGTAAGAACATTGATCTTTTAGAATACCTGTTATGCAATGTTATGTTATGCCATGCAATGTATGAAATGTTTTCAAGGACTTTTGGAATTTAACTTTGCGTAAACCACCAAAAAGAGAGGAACTTTTTATTAATAATTTCTTTAATCATTGTTCATTACAAGAAATAATAATAAAAATACAATGAAAGCTCAAGTCTCCCAGGGACGGCTTCTTTTTGGGCGAAGATATGCATTGAGTCTTCGTTCCTCATTAAGCTGGCTGGTAAGTTCTAACACTTTCTTCCTCTCGGCACATAATTGGGCTTCAAAAGTATCCCTTTCCTCTCTCAACTGGACCTAGGATCTCTTCAATTCTTCAACATCGGTAGGCATATCTGGATAAGGAATGATCTGAGGAGTACCTCCCTCAACTTCTGGTTCAACAATCAGCGGTCCGACTGCAAGATATGGCATGACAAGCTCACGAGCTCTAGCGCGTACCCATCTGAGATAAGGTTCCATAGGAATAGAATTTTTCTGTCCTAAAGTACTTCTTTTCACCATGCCCCAGGCTCGTACAAACCTTTGACGGAGACCTTGAGAGTCGTTGTCATAGTCAAACACAGTGCCTTGAATAATTACTTCATGTGGACCATCTCTTCGAGCATAACCAAACTGGCGTAGGGCTAAAGCTGGGTTATAAGTAATACCTCCTCTTATCCCCAGGAGTGGTACGTTACAGAATTATCCACAACGATCAATGACGATAACATTTTCTTTGAGATGAGGACACCAACGGATGTCTGAATGGGAGAGCAACATTATCTTTTGAGACCATTTCAAATTTTGATCCTTCTTCAGGACTGATTGAGGAATGTGCGAAATAAACCACCTAGACAATAAAGGTACGCAGGACATGAGAGTCCCTTGTCTTTTCATAGTACGGGTGTGAAGGGAATGCAGGATGTCTCCAAGCAAGGTAGGCACAGGGTTATGAGTGAGAAATATCTTAATAGCATTCATATCTACGAATTGGTCTGGATTAGGAAATAACACCAAACCATAGATTAGTAATGCTAGAACGTCTTCGAAAGCATGGATATTCATAACCTTTAAGAATTCTCGGGCCTTATTTATCAGAAACTTGGCAAGTAAACCCTTAATTCCACCTCTTGTTACCCAATTAGTTTCAATATCGGACTTTGTCATGTGTAAAGCCGCGGTAACTTCTTCAGACTTCGGAATCTTTTCTAGACCACTGAAAGGTGTTTGATCAAGGATAAGTATCCCAAGCATCCTGGAGAATTCTTCTAATGTGGGTACCAACTGATAATCTGGGAAGGTGAAGCAATGATGTTTAGGATCGAAGAACTGGAATAGAACTCTCATCATATCTTCCTTGGAACCGGTGGTAACCAAATTGAGGAGAGAGCCATGTTTCTTGATGAACTGAGCATGATCGGGAAGTTCTGACACTAAATCCTTGAGTTGAGGAGAGATGACCACAAAATTGATCCGGATGGTCTTCCTGGAAGCCATAACCTGTTTAACGGAGCAAAGCTAAATCCCTAATTCCTTGAAATGGTTAGCACAATGTCATGATGTTATGATGTTATGATGTTATGATGTTATGTAAATAACAAGCACAAGCAAGTCACACAACAATCATTCATAGGTTTTAAGGCTTGCATGAGTTCCATAGGTAAGTACCCTCCCCATTGAAGTTTGGTTGGTTCAACCTGTCCTAGAATAGTAACCGGGTTCTAGAAGGATCTCAAATCATCGACCTTTCCTTAAGTCCACTTCAGTGCAACGCCAAGTGGTTGACCAAAGCTTCCCTAAAGTCCAATCTCAAAGAGTGTAGTATCGAGTATCAACCAGCCCCAGTCGGAACCGAAGTCAGTTATCTCACTACTTTCTAATGGCTAGGATGAGTCAATTAGGGTTCTAAAGGTCTGGTTAATATTTTAATGACACCACGCGGAAGCCAAATTTTTCCTCAAGTAAACATGAGGAACATCAGGACGTCCAAAGTGTCACATTAACCGTAGCCATCATTTTAACCATTCCAGTATACGCCGGATGGTCGCGATGATCTATTGCTACTTACCTAAGGTACACTAGATCCGGGTGTAGGATCTTTCACTCAAGCATAAAATACTCAAGCAATCCCTTAAAAGTAAATCAGGCAATTTAAATAAGTGATCTTGTTTTTAAGGTAACCTCTCTTTCGTCCCCAGCAGAGTCGTCAATTCTGTCATACGGTGAACTGACTTTTTGTGTTTTGCTTTGGAAAGCAAATGTCGCGGTTAGCAAGAGTCGCCACCGACTTTTCTTTTATCCAATAAGGAAAGGTGGAAAAGAACAGGAAAAACCTTAATTAGATTTTGGGTTCGGGAGGTACATTATACAAAGGGAAGGTGTTAGCACCCTTTGTATCCATGGTTATCCATGGGCTCTTAATTGCTTAATCACTTATGTTTTTCTTTTGTGTGAAAAAAAAGTGTTTGAGAAGTGTTTAGGAAATGTTTTGAAAAGGAGAATTTAACTTTGTAATGATTCTTGTATGAATGTATACAAAGTGGTTATCTCGTTTAGTTTTGAAAGGTGTGAGGTGTGAGAAGTATTTTAAGTTGTGAGTAAGCAATTAAGAGTTATACCTACCCAAGGTCTTTATGGGCATTTCCTATCCTTATGAGGGTAAAATTGTCCTTACTATTGAGAAGTAAGTAGTTTTATCCTTTGGATGTAAGAGGATCATCGTAGGGTCATCGATTGGTCATTGAAGGCAACCTTTGTAAGGATACCTTAGCATTCGAAGGGACGATCATCATTTAACCGTAGACTATACTGAAGGGTCATCGAGGGACAAAGGCAACATTCGAGGGACTATGATTTATTTTAGAGGGACATGATGATTTAATCGAAGGGTCTTTGCTAAGTGTATCCCCACATTCGCGGGACATGACCATAATACCATAATATCGTAGGGTAACAAAGAGAGGTCCAAGATCACATATTCAAAGGCTATATTTTACAATCAGTTAGGTAATTAGGATGAATCTCCCCATTAAAATTAATACATTAAAATCAATTAAGTAATTTGGGGTGGATCTCCACATTAAAATCAATACATTAAAATCGATTAAGTAATTTAGGGTGAATCTCCACAAGGGTATCCCACAAATAAAGTGGAATACCTATCAAGCTACCTTTTCCGGGATATGTGAACCTTTACAAAACTCAGCAAACATGTCAGAATACCAAATCAGGGTGTAATCGAGAATTACACCTCAAAAGAAATCACAACAGTAATGGGGTCAGGTAGACAACGCATGGCTATTATGAAACATGAGTGAAAAATCAGAACAGAAAGTCGGCTATTGTCAGGTTCGCGGCTGCCTCGCCTAGCGAAGGCTCAGCGAATACTCGCTGCATGCTCGCTTAGCGATGTGCTAGCGAGCGGCTGCGGATTCTGGTTTTGATAACGGTATACGGTCGACAAGCTTCACACTTTATGGAATCCATTACATAGATCACATGGTTAAATACTCCAGATATTCATCCATACTTGAATTCATATGCAAAACTTAAGACATTTTCATAAATTCAAACATAATGCCATATGCAAATTAAGAACATAATGCAATAATAGCAACGTAAACCTGTTTGCAATGGAATTGCAGCTTTGGATTGGCAAATCGGGTCGAATTGGGCGAAGGCAACCTTGACGCCGCCGAATTTCCTTCAGGGTTTCCTTTAGGGTTGCTCTGAATTCTCAGGGTTAGCTTCCAGCCGCGTGTGTTTGCTTTTCGCCTCCGTTTTCCTTCTGTTTTCGTTCCCCCCTTTCTGAATGAAGTCCTTAGTATTTATAATGCTTTTTCATGACCTAATGGGCCCAGAATGAAGCCCAGAATTTTCTGGTATTCGCAAGCTTCGCTAGGCGAGTGGCATAGCGAAGGGTTCGCTAGGCGAAGGTTTTGCTCGCCTAGCGAGCAGGCCAGTTTGGGCCATTTTCTGGATTTGGCCATCTGTGTGCTGGGCCTTTGTTCTTTTGGGATCAGTGCCTTGAAAAATAAGTTGGAGTGTCCTGAAAAAATGCCTTGTAATATTAACGGGCAAATTTTGGGGTATGACACTGCTAAAAAAAAAAAAAAGCAATACAAGAAATGCCTGAACCGAGAAACAGAAAAAGAGGTTTGTGGTTTCTTAAATAGATTGAACTGCATTCCACAGTTCATATCTCATCTAACAGCCACGTGTGAACCCCTATTCAAGCTGTTGAAGAGAAAAGATCAAACAGTCAGGTGGGATAATGATTGCCAAGTGACATTTGAAAGATAAAAGAATATTTGCAAGAGCCTCCGATTCTATTGCCTCCCGTGGAGGGACGACCATTAATTCTGTATTTGACAGCCCTCGAGGGGTCTGTGGGGTGTGTACTGGGGCAACATGACGAGTCTGGTCGAAAAGAGCACGCAATTTACCTTAGCAAAAAGTTTACCGACCGTGAAACAAAATATTCACTGTTCGAGAAAACTTGTTGTACTTTGGCATAGGCTGCTCGCCGACTAAGACAGTATATGCTGGTTCATACCACTTTATGGATTTCCAAGATGGATCCGATCAAGTATGTATTTGAGAAGCCAACATTGACCGGACAAGTTGCGAGGTGGCAAATGATTTTGACTGAATATGATATTCAGTACACCTCTCAGAAAGCAATCAAGAGGAGTGTATCGTGTGATTACATCGCCTAGCAACCCATTGACGATTATCAACCGATGAAGTTTGAGTTCCCTGATGAGGACATCATGGTTCTCGAATCGAAAGATTATGAGAAACCGATCCCGGAGGAGTGGCCTGACCCCGAATTCGAACGGATTCTGATGTTTGATGGGGCCGTTAATATGAATGGTCGTGACCTATGAGGATTGGCACGAGATGTTGCCGTTTGCATTACATGGGTACCGAACCTCGGTGCGTACATCTACTGGGGCAACGCCTTTCTCGCTTGTGTATGGGATGGAAGCCGTGCTACCGGTTGAGGTTCAGATTCCTTCTTTGAGAGTCCTGATGGACGTGAAATTGCAAGAGGCCGAATGGGTAATGGCTCGGTATGAAGAGTTGAGCCTAATTGAGGAAAAGAGGCTGGCAGCCATTCGTCATAGGCAGTTGTGCCAACAGCGAATGAGACGTGCTTTTGACCGAGAGGTGCGACCTCGGGTATATCATGTGGGAGATATGCTGTTGAAAAGGATCCTTCCTCCTCAAAACGATCGAAGGGGCAAGTGGACACAGTTATGATGTCCATTCGTGGTCAAGAAGGTTTTCTCTGGCGTAGCCTTGTTGTTGACGACCATGGATGGCGAGGATTTTCCATCCCCTGTGAATGTAGACGCAGTTAAAAAATACTTCGTATAAGAGACCCGCTGGACGAGAAGAATAAAATAGTCCATGCAAAAATGGGCATCCCGGCGAACCAGAAAAAAAATGAAAAAGGTTCGGGCAAAAATTAGGGATAAAAAGAAAAATTGTACACCCGGCAAGTCGAAAACCTCACAAGGGCGGCTTGGGCAAAAAAGGGTATCCCGGTGGACTGAAAACCCGAAAGGGCGGTCCAGGCAAAAGAGGGATTGAAACGAACAACTGCGTCTAGCATGATCGTTTGTGCTTTGGATATGACATGGGTAATCCTCAGCGGGGATCGACCGGAAGCGTCTTGTTCAGAAGGCAGAAAGCACGGAGAGTCTTGAGGACATATGGGGTGTAACCGAGTTGGAACTTGATGAGATCGCGGTTTCACGTTGCCATTAGGATAAATTTTTCCTTTTGTGCGCAATTACCTCTTTTTAGGGATTGCTTCCTGTGTATTGCTCAGTTTCGAGCCACACCTTTTTCAATCAATAAAATGCATATTCAGTCAAATAATTTTGTTTTTGTTTTTCACTACCGCTTTGATTGCAAAAACATCAAGTTATTTTTGATAAAGAATCTTTGCATTTTAAGACATACAGGTCCCTTCCAATGCATGTCTATAAGATTGAAAACTTGAAATCTTATTCGGAAGGTGGAGTAACCCGAGTGTTGAAATCTTGGCACGCCTGGGGTACGTTTTTATCTAACGATCTCTTTTGCAGGTGCTGTTAGATATTTTCACTCACTTGCAAGTTGTGATGTGAAGCCTTTTTGACAAAGGATCCCCGTGGAGTCCAATAAGGGACAAGGGATTGAAGAATGGTGCAAAGACAGCGAGAAACGTGCGACGATCCTAGGGGATTAATCAAGAAGACTCTTCAAAGTCCGAGGACTGGAAAGTTTGTACGAATCCAAGGAATTCGATTTCCGTAGAGTACGGAGAAGTCGAGGATACAAGGTGATGAATCAGAAAAGTCCAGACGAGTCTGGGAGTTCTCAAAAGTGGAAAGTTGACACTGGAGTTAGATGGTGAATACCAGGGTTCGACGAGTCGACGGGTGTTCTGTGCCAGTTATTCCGTCCAGCCAAACCATTATGAGTCCATGCTATATCAGCAGCCCGCAGACCCATCAATCTGACCGACCACTTGATCGTAGGATCGAGATGAGCAAAAGCACCTCGGGAAGGCAAATACCCCATAAACCATCTGAATAACATCTGAGCACAACATCGGATCAAACCACCACGTCTCTTCTCGTTCCTATTATGAACCGAATAATAGACGTCTCCGATCATAGTAGGAATAGGGTTCCTCTGTATGAACAATCTGATAGCATTATGGTCCACAAAACTCTTCTGTTTAGGAAACAGAATGACACCATAAATGCCCATAGCAACCAAAGCACAAACTGTCTTCCAATTACCCGCAGCAGCATGTTCCTTGGCCTTGGCTTCCAAGAAACTCAAATGAAAACCCGATAATTTTCCTTTCTCCTTCAAACCCTCCTTGACCATCTCCGGGCTCAAATAAAGAGCACGAGAAATCCCAAGGATGTCAGGCTCTCCCCTAATAGCACAGAAAGGAATCTGATCGCGGATCTGAATGCCCAGGATGCTAGCATAATCCTCCATCAGAGGTCCCAACAAATAGTCTGGAAACACAAAGCATCTCAGCCCCGGGTCATAGAACTGGAGAAGAGTATGAATGGCACTTCTGTCGCTGTCTGTGAGTCTGAAAACCATCTTCAGGATACTACCGTATGACTCTCTGAACATTCCCACATGGTCGGGCGTAATCAACGCTATCATATCTCTCAACTCGTCGATCTCTGGGTTGAAGAAACTGTAGGCAACATCATCTTTCAAACCGGGCCTCATATCTGAGCAGAAAGTCTCTCAACCAGGATCTCGATCAAAATGTCCCTGCATATGGATAAACATGTGTTAGATGCAAGTAAATGCAAGATGTAATGATGCTAATGAATGAATGCAATGCATTGCCATCCTCCAAGTCATCTGATCATCTGTTGCTCTGAGTCACAGCCCTGATCTCTGAACCGATCACAACCATCTGAAGGAAAATGTAACCACAAATCCAACTCAAGGGTTCCAAAATAAACGGAAGATACATCACCATCATCATCAAACAATCTCTGAGCAGATCACCATAACCATCTGAATCGGCCCGGGGAATCCTGAAATAAACGGATCCCACTGATAAATAACACGGACAGCACTCCCGCGTCTCGGCAATAAATGACCATAAATCCGACTTGTAAATATGACTCTGATCAACGGAACCAATAGTCACCATCAAAGTCACCATCTGAACATGCATCTGTAAGAATCACCCTCCCCTCACAGGTAAATTCTAATCAGGTCATCCTAAGGCGGATAATAGTCTCGACAATCGGGCAAAGATACTCAATGGGTTTGCCCTTTCGGGTGTGCCATTGTAGCTCTCCTGAGATCGTCTAAACCAAAGATCCGGGAAATGATCGGTCACCAGAGTCAATAGTTCAGATGAAGTGACTCAACCAGAGTGGAGTACCCCACAAAGGAAGAGCACTATCAAATGAACCTCGTCCGGCTTGTGGTATGTCACGTTGCAACAATATGCTGATAAAGCAAATGAGGAACGCGAGACCACACTAATCCTAGGTGTACGCTCGGGCCTGGGTTTTAGCCCCACTCAGAACACCCACCCCAAACAGAGGAACCACCTGTACAGAGGACAGCAGAATGATAGTATGATGCATGCAAACATTTATGCAAATATATACACGGTCAGAATAATAAATGCAATAAATAACAGCGGCACAAGCAACCTAAACTATCCTAAAGCGCTAGGAGAGACTCACTTAGGGAAGATGGACCAGCACAGGTCAACATCTTGAAGTCCCCAGTAGAGTCGCCAACTGTCGCATCCGCGAAAAACAACCGGCGGGCTGAAACAAAAACAACACAAAGCCACCACCGTGCGTTATTTATCCCAAAGAGGGAAAGGAAACGCTCAGAGTAAACCTGGGAAAAGCATGGTCTCGCGACCAAAGAGAAAGGGTACGGGAGTCGGTTACGCAAGGGGAAGGTATTAGCACCCCTCACGTCCGTCGTACTCGACGGGATCCACGCTCTAAAAGAAAGAAAAGGTTGCTAAACAAACATCTCACACACACACCGAAGACAACACAGGTGGGGTAAAAGAGGAGAGGGCTCGCTAGGACATCGCGTCCTATGCCTACGTATCTCGTCTGGAACGAGAATCAGAGCTGCCGTAGTTCGGCTCACGCACGCCAAACAAGACACACACAAACACAGGCAAACCTGGAACCCGAACGCCAATCGCTGGACTTACATCGGCTTCCGAACCAAACAAACACACTCAGGATACGGACAGCCAATCGCTGGTCTTACATCCATATCCTGGCACACAAGAGGGCTAACAAGCAAACACACACAAAAAGAAAAAAAGTGCCCGGAGAGACCTCGCACGGTCTCCTGCCTACGTACCTCATCTGGTATGAGGATCAGGGCGACGTAGTTCCCCTGAACGGGAAAGAAATTCTAACCAGATACAAAGGGAGACACACTACTAGGGAGCTGTACTCGAGCCTAGTGTTATCATGCATCATTGCCCTATGTTATGGTTTCTATCCTAACTTGCTCAACAACAAGCTAATCCTAGCCGGGAAAAGCAAAACACACATGCTCAATCAAAATAAAACAAACATTCACATAGCACACACTATATCCAGTCAAGTGAGGCTCAAACAAAGGGGTTAGACTGCCAAGGCAAGTCAACTGTACAGGGTAGTGTTCGCTCTTAACCCTGACATTGAGAGTCAGGGTGAAGCAGATGAAAGGTGAGTGAAGATGAGACTTCACAGCTCTTATCCCTGGCCAGGGAGAGCTTCAGACAAAGGAGCGTGGGTCCAGGAAGGAGGGACCCTTCTACACTCAAGACTCTGACTCGACTGTACAAATGTACAAGATCTTGGGTTAATGTCCCAATGCATCAACACAGTGGTGTGAGCAGAGGGACGACTCAACAGAATAGCGGGGGATGGATTGCACATCCCTTGGGTTCCGCCAATTGCCTCATAGAGGTCTTCACCTGCTTGGGGACAAAAGTAAACAATCACAAACATCGCCTCTTAAGGAGGACTTCAGACAGTTGCCTGGCTAAATAACAAGCCAGGTCTTCCAGACTACATGGAGACAAGAGAGTCTACCTCAACTGGTTTATACAACCAAGCAGCAGCACAGCAAGTTCTTAAAGAACTAAAGCGACTATGGTACCTGGAATCAATCAAGCACAGTCAGTATACCGATCACACAGTCAAAACAAACAAGTTAAGAATCAACAGACAATACAATCAGACAATGCAATGTGCAAAGCACAATCAACTCAAGTAAGCCAAGCATCCTACAAAACACACAAGTTAGTTCACAACAATTAGCCAAATCAAACTTGCACCATTCTCCTTTAAGGCATTTGCATCTCAACCTGAAACACAATTCAAAAGTGAGAAACAAGACCACTAGGACAAGCCTAGGGTCCAAAGGAGATGAAAAATCCAAAACAGCAAGTGAAAATTAACCAAAACCAAAATTTATCAAACAAGAAGAGAATCCAATTGGTCCCATGCTCATCTCATTCATTATCATCATTTCATAAACAAAATATCACAAAGCATGCCATTTGCAACTTCAAAAGACCAAACAGAATGATCACAATCAAATCAATATCAAAACAGCTCAATAAATTCCACAAAAAATTCAACCTAAACAGAACACATTCAATGAATAGCATATCAATTTTCAACTCATTTGGATCAATGGAAGTATGGAAATTAAATTCATAAAGTTCAGACAAGTTCAAGCAAGCCAACACAATGCATCAAAACAATCATCAACTTCCAATAATCATAAAACAGAAATGAAATATGATAAATGAATGGGATCAAAACCACAATGACCTCTACTGTGTCTAGAATGCTCATACCAAATTTCACATCCATACAATCAAAGACCCGAATTTCACAAGCCAAATGCCAACATGTGTCACAAAAGATCACAAAATGACTAAACAGAGGGAAAAATTCCAATCAAATAGGAAATGCCATCGATAAATCCAGAAAAATTCACATGTATTCTCAACATACCAATTCTCAATCATGCAAAAATTTGGCTCAATCCAATGTTCACAAGCAAGGAAAATAAAATCATGAAGTTCATCAAACTTGGTGTGACACAAATTGTCACACCTCTAATCAAAAATTCATATCTCCTCAACAAGGTATCCAAAAATTACAAACTACATACCAAAATCACCATCAAAGAGTCCAGAATATGCACACAAAATTTCATGAATTTCTATGGGAGCATTATCATTTTATGAGTGATATGGTGAAACATGTACAAATTGCATACATCCAAACAATCCCTAAGCATTTTTAATTTTTACACGTGCACAAAAATCACAAAAATCACCATTAAAAACTACACATCATAAGGAGAAAAGTGCAAAAAAACTCACAAAATTTGGACTATTTTTGAATTAGTTAGGAATTTTTGAAGTTCATGCATCAAAGTGAAACAACAAATGAAAAAGAAAATGAAATGAATTAAAATAATATGTGATAATGGCACAATTGTAATTTGGAGCAACACGACCAAAACACGGTCGTTTCATTAAAAGTAGTGGCGCAGCGTGATTGGATGCTGGAAGCGGGAAACATCTTTCAAACAAGGCCAAGGCAAAATCAAGATCAAACACACTCTTCATCGTGTTCTTGAGCAAGAACACCAACAGAAATCCAGAAAATTGCACATGAACTTTTCTCAACCAAACCAGACAAATCATACATCACTAGAACCGTCTCTCAACCTAGATCATGGATATGCAACTAGTTTTTCCTAATTCTAAGCGTAGCAACGGGATCGAGCGAAAGAAGATTCATCTCCAAATATTCAAATCACGATAACTCACTCGATATTCAACCAAATCAAAAACCACGAGCATCTTGATGATCTACATTGCAAGGACTACAAAAGCCATATGATGATTGGAGCAATCGAAGAATTCGAGAGTTTACCTTATGGAGAATGCAGTGCTGAATTCGTGCCTCTCAAGGTCCAAATCACCAAAACAGATGAAGTGCAAGGCTATGGAAGATGATTGGAAAAGGTTCCTCAGCTCAATGATGCTCCAGTTGCAAGAACTTTCGATTTGCCATGAATGAACTCACTTCCAACAGTCATGATTCTTGAAGGTTTTTGCCTCGATTCTATGAAACAGTTCTTCACCAAGGCTTATGGAGTGTGGATCAAACCAGATTGATCAAGATTGATGAAGATTTTGATAAGAATTGGTGAAAAATGTGTGGAAAAAGTTTGAGAGAATTTGGTGAAAATGGAGGGAAATTCTGTTAGAACCTTGAAGAATGTGAAGTCATCACCAATTTCTGTTACAGTTAAGGCTTTATACCACTGCTTAATCAACTTCTTAATCCAAATTATCAAAATCAAAGTGATTAGCAAAAATGAGTTTTCAAGTGAAAGTCCAAAAAGTCCTTTTGCAGTTTAGGCCAATATGACAGCAAATGACAGTCCACACAACTTCTAAATGGTATTTGTGAAGTGTTAGAAAAGGCCTTGTGTGCAAAAACCATGTAATTCTCAAATTCACCATTTCACACCAAAAATACAAATGAATTCACTTGAAAAATGACTTTTTGCCATGCTTATTTTTGATGAATTTTGACCATGCATCATGAAAGTACATGTGAAATGAGGTTTGCTCAAAGAAAGATCACCCAAATTGGCCATTCCATGTGAAAGTTATGCCACTTTGAATTTAGGCATTTTTGGAAAATGATTGGACCATAACTTGTCAACCATACATGAGAACTTCATGTTCTTGGACTTTTTGGAAAGGTGAGAGCAAGATCTACAACTTTCATGTTGAACAAAAGTTCATTTGAAGCATTTTTGGACATGTAATTTTGAGGTGAAAAACTTTCCATTTTTGGAAACTTTCATTACAAGTCACTTTCCACTTTTGGAAACTTTTCTCCTGACTTTATTTTCTTCATTCTTGATGTTTGAAATGTCAAATGAAACTTGTTTCAACATGAATGAAGTGTATCCAACCCTTTCCCTCATCCAAATCCATCAATTCAAGCACAGTTGACCACAGTTGACTTTTCTGATTGATAGATGAATTTGGCTGTGCACTGATCCAGTTGAGCCTCAAACTCCTGATGAAATGGCTCAAGGATGAAACCCTAGCTTCCATAAACTCAATATAATCACATGATGATCCCCATATCCATTGTAGACCCCATATCCATGCCAAGTCCTGATTGGCCCAATACAACTGATTAGGGTTGACCAGTGGTCAAAACCCTAATCTCAAGGAATCTGATCAAGCCTTTGGTGATGACAAAACCATGATGATGATGATGTACCATCTCAACCAAGATCAAGCTCAATCTCCTTGAGAACCAAGAAACCCTAGTTTGAACCACCACCCTCAGATGATTAGTGATCAGTCAATAAACCCTCAGGCTTGATCATCTCAACCTCTTCATCTTCTGACCAGGCATTATAAGGATGACTTGCACAATGTTTCCACATGATATGCAAATGCAATGTCTAATGACCTAAAAAATGCAATGCAATATGTTAAGCTAGTCCCAAGAGAGGAGGGCAAATTTTGAGGTGTTACAGCTGCCCCTATTCAATCCACAGTGAACTTGTCGATATGAATAGCCTCGGCTTTCAGATGATCAGGATGAAGAGTGATTGAATACCAAGAACAGACGAACAATTTGCACTCCGATGGGAAAATAATTAACAATGCCTATCAGAATCGGCAAAGAACAATCTTGAAGAAAAATCCATCTGATACGGAGAAAGTCGGCCGGAATACCGAAACAGAAATGTCGACCTGGATACCAAAATAAATGGTAACACAGGGATAACCATGGCCTGAACACCACACATCCGCTGGGGATTATTATCTTTTTTTTGCTTTTCTTGAACCCCGACATTTTCTCATGATTTCTCTTTTTCTATTTTCTTGAACCCTGAAATCTTCTTCACATAAATGATCCCGAATCATTGCATTTGAACCCCGACATCTTGTTTGCCAAAATAATGAACCCCATTCTCCATTTGAACCCCAGTCGCCTGACGATAACTTGCGATCGCCATTGTGAACCCCGTTCTCCAGAAAATGTCGCAACATTTCCCTTTCTCCGTTTGAACCCCGCTCTCCAGAAAATGCCTCAACATTTCCCTTTCTCCATTTGAACCCTGTTCTCCCATTTCTCGTGATAATTCCGCTGGCAACGTCGGCAATAACACCAAACACCACTCTGAGGGCGACTTGTCAGAGGGTACACCTTCACAAAAGGAAGGTAACATGTGTATCTCTTCCTCAGAAGACACCCATAACGACTTCTGTTGGCCTCAGCCAAAGTCTAAGGTGACACATGAACAGAAGATAATCCTGAGGACCTCATCCTGGATATTAATCTTCAACTCCAATCTCCATTTGAACCCCGATCTCCAAAAAATGTCTCATAATTTCCTTTTCTCCAATTGAACCCCGATTGTCGCGCTGATCGCGTAATGATGTTAAACTCATCCGAGTAACATCTTCACCATCCGGTGAAACCAAATCTCAAGCGGTATCCACGGCTTGAATCGCGCTGATCGCGTCATGATGTTAAACTCATCCGAGTAACATCTTCACCATCCGGTGAAACCAAATCTCAAGCGGTATCCACGGCTTGAATCGCGCTGATCGCGTCATGATGTTAAGCTCATCCGAGTAACATCTTCACCATCCGGTGAAACCAAATATCAAGCGGTATCCACGGCTTGAATCGCGTTGATCGCGTCATGATGTTAAGCTCATCCGAGTAACATCTTCACCATCCGGTGAAACCAAATATCAAGCGGTATCCACGGCTTGAATCGTGCTGATCGCGTAACATTTCCATCTCTGTCCGACAGAAAAGTTCCCCCCAATATCGCACTACTGGGGAAGTACAAATCTCAAGCAGTAACCACGGCCGCCCGAGTTACTGATGCTTGCAATGCTGATGTTGATCTTTCAACCAGCGAAACCACTCCTCAAACGGTAACCACGGCTCGAGTAGCATCTTCACCTACTGGCAGAACCATATCTCAAACGGTAACCACGGCTTGAGACTAGCGGATGCCTGCAATGATGATGCATGATTGATTTTTTCAGCGTAATGCTCCATAATTATGGAAATGCTACGCGATTAACTTTTTTTTTATGCAATATGCTATGCTTATTCTACATGATGAATGTATAAAAAAGCATCCCCCTCAAGGGACCCTTCTGAGGAGCTCGAGACACTCTGCTGAGGAACTCGCCACCACTCCGATTCCGCCCTGCTGGGGAATAGTGCTGCTGTTGGGAGAAGGCAACCCTTGCTGGGGAAAAACCTCCTTCGCACCCGATCCGCTTGGGGAATTGCTGCTGAAAGATCCACCAATGCACTCTGTGGGGATATACCAGTCTTGACTTGCTGGGGATATCAATCCCGACTCTGCTTGGGAAACCACCACACACAGATACTTCCGCTGGGGAAACTGCAACCTTCAAGCCTGGCGACTGGGGAAGCATCGATCTGAAACCTGCTGGGGGATAACCATCCGGACCCTGTTGGGGAAGCTACAGACCTTGGATCTGCTGTGGAGTTAGTCCTCACGACTCTGCTTGGAGAAATGAGAAAAATCTGATACCAAACACCCGTCGACTCGTCGAACCTTGGTATTCACCATCTAACTCCCATGTCAGCTTTCCAATTTTGAGAACTCCCAGACTCGTCTGGACCTTTTCTGCTCCATCATCTTGTATTCCAAACCGCTCCGTACTCGACGGAGAGCGAACTCCTGGGATTTATACAGACTTTTCAATTTTCAGACTTTGAAGAGTCTTCTTGATTAATTCCAAGGATCGTCGTACGTCTCGCCGTCTTTTCACCGTTCTTCCATTCATTCGTCCCTGATCGGACTCCATGGGGATTTGCTTTGTCAAAAGCTTCCACATCACAACCTGCAAGTGAGTGAAAATACCTAACAGTACCTGCAAAACAGATCGTTAGATAAAACCGTGCCCCAGGTGTGTCAAGATCTCAACACTGGGTCACTCAACCTTCCTAATAAGATTTCAAATTTTCAATCTTATAAGCATGCATTGGAAGAGACCTGTATGTCTAAAAATGCAAAATTCTTTATCACAAACAATTGGATGTTTTTGCAATCAAAGCGGTAATGAAAAACAAAAACAAAATTATTTGACTGAATATGCATTTTATTGATTGAAAAAGTGTGGCTCAAAACCGAGCAATACAACGGAAGCAATTCCTGAAAAGAGGTAATTGCGCACAAAAGGAAAAATCTATCCTAATGGCAATGTGAAACCCGTGATCTCATCGAGTTCCAACTCGGTTACACCCCATATGTCCTCAGACTCTCCGTACTTTCTGCCTTCTGAACAAGACGATTCCGATTGATCCCTACCGGGTATTATCCATGTTGCGTTAACCAAAGCGCAAACGATCATGCGAGACACAGTTGTTCGTTTCAATCCCTCTTTTGCCTGGACCGCCCTTTCGGGTTTTCAGTCCACCGGGATACCCTTTTTTTTTTGCCCAAGTCGCCTTTTCAGGTTTTCGACTTGCCGGGCGTACATTTTATCCCTAATTTTTGCCCGAACCTTTCTTTCTGTTTTTGGTTCGCCGGGATGCCCATTTTTGCCTGGACTATTTTATTCTTTTCGTCCAGCGGGTCTCTTTACACGAAGTATTTTTTAACTGCGTCCGCATTCACAGGGGATGGAAAATCTTCGCCATCCATGGTCGTTAACAACAAGGCTCCGCCAGAGAAAACCTTCTTGACCACGAATGGACCTTCGTAATTGGGTGTCCATTTGCCCCTTCGATCGTTTTGAGGAGGAAGGATCCTTTTCAGCATCATATCACCCACGTGATATACCCGAGGTCGTACCTTTCTGTCAAAAGCACGCTTCATCCGCTGTTGATATAACTGCCCATGACAGATAGCCGCCAACCTCTTTTCTTCAATCAGGCTCAGCTCCTCATACCGGGTCCTTACCCATTCAGCCTCTTGCAATTTCACGTCCATCAGGACTCTCAAAGAGGGAACTTGAACCTCAACCGGTAACACGACTTCCATCCCATACACATCTAGAAAGGCTTTGCCCCAGTAGATGCACGCACCGAGGTTCGATACCCAGGATACCAGCTTCGTACTCAGCCACCCTTGTTGGTGCACTCAAATGCTTTCCGGGCAACAAAAGGAATATGGGATCCTTTCGGCATTACCAAAGCAACACTAATTCCTTCACCTTAACCCCATCAGACATCAGAACCCGTTCGGATTCAGGGTCAGGCCCCTCCTCCGGGATCGGTTACTCTCAATCTTTCGATTAGAGTACCTCGAGATGTCCTCATCAGGGAACTCAAACTTCATCGGTTGGTAATCCTCAATGGGTTGCGGAGTGACGTAATCAGACAATACACCCCTTGATTTCTTTCTGAGAATATCACAAATCAGTCAACATTCTTTTGCTCTTCTCGCAACCCGTCCGGTCAATGCTGGCTTCTCAAACACATACTTGACCGGATCCATCTTGGACATCCACAAAGTGGCATGAACCAGCATATACTGTCTCAGTCGGCGAGCAGCCTATGCCAAAGTACAACAAGTTTTCTCGAACGGTGAATGTATTGTTTCACAGTCGGTAAACTTTTTGCTAAGGTAAATTGCATGCTCTTTTCAACCAGACTCGTCATGCTGCCCCAGTACGCACCTCATAGACCCCTCGAGGGCTATCAAGTACTAGATTAACAATTGCTCCTTCCACAGGAGATATCAAAATCAGAGGTTCCTGCAACTCATTCTTTTATTTTTCAATGCCCCTTGGCAATCATTATTTCCTCTGACCGTTTGATTTTTTTCAATGGCTTGAATATAGGTTCGCACGTGGCTGTTAGGTGAGACATAAACCAAGACATGTAGTTCAATCTACCTAAGAAACCACGAACCTCTTTTTCCATTCTCGGTTCAGGCATTTTTTTTATTTTTTTTTTATTATTTTTTTTATTATTATTTTTTTTTAACAGGACCAACCTCGATTCCTCTCTTCCAATGAACCCTAACATCTTACCGGACCGCACTCTGATAGTGCACTTATCTGAATTCAACCTCAGTTTGAATTGTCTCAAATGGTCCACTCAGCTTGGCCAAATCCACCAAATGCCCCTCTTCTGTTTGGAACTTTGCTATCATGTCATCAACATAACATTCAATTTCATGAGGAATCACATCACGAAACAAAGTCACTCTGATACGTGGCACCGACGTTCTGCTTCTCTAGAGGACAATCTTCTCTCCAAGGTAGCTTGTGCACAACGACATTGGTACTTGACCTGGCATATCCTGACACGACCAGGCGAAAGTATCCACATGCTCTTTCAACAGGGCTACCATTCTGCTTTCAACTCGCCTCTGAAGCGGCCCCAATTTCCATTTCCTTCCTGACCACGGCGGTGCTTGGAATAACAATCTTAATCCGCTCCTCATGCGGCTGAATCACCTTCTCCTCTTGTTTCAACAACCTGGCTAATCTTCCAGCAGATCACAATCTTCTTCGCCTTCTTCTTCGGCATGATAGATCGGATTGTCGAAGTCATATGAGGTGTAACCAAATTGTTATCAATGAGATCCGGAGAATTACTTTTCGAAGTCGGAACGAGATAAATCAAAAAAAGAAAAATGAAAACAAACATTTCCATTTTTATTTGTTTTAAAACTGCAAAAATAAATGAAAAACAGGGAACACCGCTTTTAATTGAAAAACATCCATTTATTTATGATGCAAAATGTTGCAAAATGAAACATGAGGTGGCCCTTACAATGGACCATTACGCTTCGGGCAAAACGTATGGCTTTCATGCATATAAAATCAAAACAGGAAAAATATTACTCTTCCAGCAGAGTGACCCGGATGATCTTTTCAGCCTTCCAGTTCTGGATTCCCATCCCTGGTGCGCACGGCTTTATCCATTGGTCAATTTCGCAATCGCTATCAGCTTCCTTACCCACCGCACCAGTGTGACTTGAGTCTAGCATTCCCGCACCGATGAAGGTAAACAGCGGACGACGTCCTCTGTTTTGCTCAGACGAGTCTTGATATGGCTGATAGCCAATCCCAAACATGTCCGCCTTTACCACAATGCCTATGATTTTTCCCCAGCCTGGGATCCCTCCATTTCTCACCACTTCCACTGCCTGTTTATAAGAAGAAATGGACGGCTTTTTCTCTTTCTCAACACCAATGGCATTTTCCACCCTGACGGTTTCAGCTGCCAGACTGGGTGCTTTACGTCTTACATCATCCATTTCTACTTTCATCATTCTCTGGATCGTTTCCCCAATCACAACACACCCCTTTGTGGCGACGGTCGCACAACAATCATCAACACTAGAGAAAGCTCCATTTTTCGTCGAACGTTTTGGGACTACAGACATTGGTATTTTTAACTGATCCTTCTCAGTCACCTCTATCCCTTTCTTGTCCTTCGACATCATTTCCACTATTACAGAACCATGCCTCGTCATGGGGTTAGCACTATTATTTGTCATCGGTGCAAAGTTGATTGCCTTAGAATCCACCAAGTCCTGGACCACATGCTTAAAAGCTTTGCAATCCTCAACATGATGTCCAGGTGCCCCAGCATGGAACTCACACCTGACATTCTCATCATAACTGGCAACCCTCTGATCCGGTTTCCCTGGAACCAAAATCCTTGGCTGCACCAACCCGAGATCCTTCAACCTTTTAAATAGAGAGGCGTAAGTCACGGGCGGCTTATTGAAATGACGATCCGTCGTCCTTCTTCTCACTTGGCCCCCAGCTCTTTGTGTCCTCTGTTGAGGTGGTGGTTGCTGCTGTTGTGCAGATCGATTACTAGGAGGGATCGTTACCGTATCAGCATATGGGTGATAACGATCCTTACCGCGTTCTCTTTTGGCCTGCACACCACCCGCTTCAACTTCCTTCTTAAGCTGACCATTGCCAGAGGGTTTCTTTACTACGGATGACGGATCCTCTCCCTGAACTTTCTCCGCTAGCAGCCATTTCTCAATCTTCTCCACCTTTTCAGCAATTACCTTCTGCCCCAAGGCGATCCCCTGCACGACTTTGAACAACTCTCTCATCATCTCTTTTAGTTCGAGAATGTCGGCGTTGAGTGAATCCATCAGCCTGGTTTTGTTGAGTCCGGGGAAGTATTTGCATGGATGTGGTGCGTGCAAGGGAATAACTCTACGCGCACGAGCAATAATTCCTGAAACAAACAAGCACGTCAGAAACCTCCACCTGCAAAATAGAAACGCGTTATTATGATCATGCATGAATGCAGTGTTTATCCACATGAGGAACACTTTATCTCTCGATCCTGGCTTCATCGAGACATATAATAATCCGGCAGCAATATTCTGACATTCGTCATTTGATTCCGTCATACAGATCAGAGATATATGATTTCACAAAAATACCCCCAACCATGTGTGTGCTGCGTGATTGCATACGGAAAAGCAAATAAAGCTTGAAGATTGATCACTGAATGAAAATAACCATCACATAGCAAAATGCACCATAAGTGCCATAGTCATACATCAAATCAGATACAAATCTCCAGAATCGGGAAAGAAATACAAGCAAATGAATTCCGTCAACATGCCTGACGGTAATTCAACACAAATGACAAAGGTCTAGCCTGATGAGGGTCCCACAGAAGGCCCTATCTCATCAACCATCTTCGCGAACTCTGCGGCGAACCTGAGCTCGGTGTTCTCCTGCTGTAATCTCCCCACCTCTTTCTGATAAATCTTCATCTGCCTGAAGTAGTGATCTCTCTCAGCAATGTAATGATCTCTCTCGGCGATGATCTTTGCTTTCTCCGCTTCCCACTCCGCAGCGAGGACTCTGGCTCTGGCGTCTCTCTGATCTCTCACGAGGATTTGCCTCCTCTTCTCATCCTCAATGACCTGGGAAGCTCTGGCTAATCTCTCTTTGGTGACGTCGTGCTCCTTTGTCGAAGATGTCAAAGCCTGACTGACCTTCCCATAGTAGGCAGTATCCATCTCAAAGCGCTTTGCTTCCAAGGCATGTCGCTTGTCCTGATCTTCCATCTTCACTCTGATCTCCTGGTTAGCCATCTGAATCCGAGCGACACTCATCTCCAATTCCGCTTTCTCTGCAAGCAAATGATCTCTGGCTCTCTTCATCTCGAGGAATTCTTCCATACTGACAGAAGAACGCGGACCCTCAATCATAGGACACCAAGGGTCACCCCCTGGAAATGGTAGAAGTGTGAGTTCTATCCTCTTCCGCAACCAATCATCAAATAGAGGAAAATACCGGCTGTTGACTTTGCCAAACGAAACCTTGCCTTTTCTCTGGATGTTACGCCATGACCCAGACACCTGCATCAACTTGGCCTGATTGCCCTCCACGGGGAAATAAAAGGACTCCTGAGTCTCACACTCAAGGGGAGGAACTTCCATAGCGAACCTCATATGTCTCCTAAGAAGCGTTGGGTTGTAATTAATGCAACCCTGAACTCCTATAAGAGGCACATTGGGAAAATCCCCGCAGCTATATATAAAATTCCGTCCAGCCAAACCATTATGAGTCCATGCTATATCAGCAGCCCGCAGACCCATCAATCTGACCGACCACTTGATCGTAGGATCGAGATGAGCAAAAGCACCTCGGGAAGGCAAATACCCCATAAACCATTTGAATAACATCTGAGCACAACATCGGATCAAACCACCACGTCTCTTCTCGTTCCTATTATGAACCGAATAATAGACGTCTCCGATCAGAGTAGGAATAGGGTTCCTCTGTATGAACAATCTGATAGCATTATGGTCCACAAAACTCTTCTGATTAGGAAACAGAATGACACCATAAATGCCCATAGCAACCAAAGCACAAACCGTCTTCCAATTACCCGCAGCAGCATGTTCCTTGGCCTTGGCTTCCAAGAAACTCAAATGAAAACCTGGTAATTTTCCTTTCTCCTTCAAACCCTCCTTGACCATCTCCGGGCTCAAATAAAGAGCACGAGAAATCCCAAGGATGTCAGGCTCTCCCCTAATAGCACAGAAAGGAATCTGATCGCGGATCTGAATGCCCAGGATGCTAGCATAATCCTCCATCAGAGGTCCCAATAAATAGTCTGGAAACACAAAGCATCTCAGCCCCGGGTCATAGAACTGGAGAAGAGTATGAATGGCACTTCTGTCGCTGTCTGTGAGTCTGAAAACCATCTTCAGGATACTACCGTATGACTCTCTGAACATCCCCACATGGTCGGGCGTAATCAACGCTATCATATCTCTCAACTCGTCGATCTCTGGGTTGAAGAAACTGTAGGCAACATCATCTTTCAAACCGGGTCTCATATCTGAGCAGAAAGTCTCTCAACCAGGATCTCGATCAAAATGTCCCTGCATATGGATAAACATGTGTTAGATGCAAGTAAATGCAAGATGTAATGATGCTAATGAATGAATGCAATGCATTGCCATCCTCCAAGTCATCTGATCATCTGTTGCTCTGAATCACAGCCCTGATCTCTGAATCGATCACAACCATCTGAAGGAAAATGTAACCACAAATCCAACTCAAGGGTTCCGAAATAAACGGAAGATACATCACCATCATCATCAAACAATCTCTGAGCAGATCACCATAACTATCTGAATCGGCCCGGGGAATCCTGAAATAAACGGATCCCCACTGATAAATAACACGGACAGCACTCCGGCGTCTCGGCAATAAATGACCATAAATCCGACTTGTAAATATGACTCTGATCAACGGAACCAATAGTCACCATCAAAGTCACCATCTAAACATGCATCTGTAAGAATCACCCTCCCCTCACAGGTAAATTCTAATCAGGTCATCCTAAGGCGGATAATAGTCTCGACAATCGGGCAGAGACACTCAATGGGTTTGCCTTTTCGGGTGTGCCATTGTAGCTCTCCTGAGATCGTCTAAACCAAAGATCCGGGAAATGATCGGTCACCAGAGTCAATAGTTCAGATGAAGTGACTCAACCAGAGTGGAGTACCCCACAAAGGAAGAGCACTATCAAATGAACCTCGTCCGGCTTGTGGTATGTCACGTTGCAACAATATGCTGATAAAGCAAATGAGGAACGCGAGACCACACTAATCCTAGGTGTACGCTCGGGCCTGGGTTTTAGCCCCACTCAGAACACCCACCCCAAACAGAGGAACCACCTGTACAGAGGACAGCAGAATGATAGTATGATGCATGCAAACATTTATGCAAATATATACACGGTCAGAATAATAAATGCAATAAATAACAGCGGCACAAGCAACCTAAACTATCCTAAAGCGCTAGGAGAGACTCGCTTAGGGAAGATGGACCAGCACAGGTCAACATCTTGAAGTCCCCAGCAGAGTCGCCAGCTGTCGCATCCGCGAAAAACAACCGGCGGGCTGAAACAAAAACAACACAGAGCCGCCACCGTGCGTTATTTATTCCAAAGAGGGAAAGGAAACGCTCAGAGTAAACCTGGGAAAAGCATGGTCTCGCGACCAAAGAGAAAGGGTACGGGAGTCGGTTACGCAAGGGGAAGGTATTAGCACCCCTCACGTCCGTCGTACTCGACGGGATCCACGCTCTAAAAGAAAGAAAAGGTTGCTAAACAAACATCACACACACACACACCGAAGACAACACAGGTGGGGTAAAAGAGGAGAGGGCTCGCTAGGACATCGCGTCCTATGCCTACGTATCTCGTCTGGAACGAGAATCAGAGCTGCCGTAGTTCGGCTCACGCACGCCAAACAAGACACACACAAACACAGGCAAACCTGGAACCCGAACGCCAATCGCTGGACTTACATCGGCTTCCGAACCAAACAAACACACTCAGGATACGGACAGCCAATCGCTGGTCTTACATCCATATCCTGGCACACAAGAGGGCTAACAAGCAAACACACACAAAAAGAAAAAAAGTGCCCGGAGAGACCTCGCACGGTCTCCTGCCTACGTACCTCATCTGGTATGAGGATCAGGGCGACGTAGTTCCCCTGAACGGGAAAGAAATTCTAACCAGATACAAAGGGAGACACACTACTAGGGAGCTGTACTCGAGCCTAGTGTTATCATGCATCATTGCCCTATGTTATGGTTTCTATCCTAACTTGCTCAACAACAAGCTAATCCTAGCTGGGAAAAGCAAAACACACATGCTCAATCAAAATAAAACAAACATTCACATAGCACACACTATATCCAGTCAAGTGAGGCTCAAACAAAGGGGTTAGACTGCCAAGGCAAGTCAACTGTACAGGGTAGTGTTCGCTCTTAACCCTGACATTGAGAGTCAGGGTGAAGCAGATGAAAGGTGAGTGAAGATGAGACTTCACAGCTCTTATCCCTGGCCAGCGAGAGCTTCAGACAAAGGAGCGTGGGTCCAGAAAGGAGGGACCCTTCTACACTCAAGACTCTGACTCGACTGTACAAATGTACAAGATCTTGGGTTAATGTCCCAATGCATCAACACAGTGGTGTGAGCAGAGGGACTACTCAACAGAATAGCGGGGGATGGAGTGCACATCCCTTGGGTTCCGCCAATTGCCTCATAGAGGTCTTCACCTGCTTGGGGACAAAAGTAAACAATCACAAACATCGCCTCTTAAGGAGGACTTCAGACAGTTGCCTGGCTAAATAACAAGCCAGGTCTTCCAGACTACATGGAGACAAGAGAGTCTACCTCAACTGGTTTATACAACCAAGCAGCAGCACAGCAAGTTCTTAAAGAACTAAAGCGACTATGGTACCTGGAATCAATCAAGCACAGTCAGTATACCGATCACACAGTCAAAACAAACAAGTTAAGAATCAACAGACAATACAATCAGACAATGCAATGTGCAAAGCACAATCAACTCAAGTAAGCCAAGCATCCTACAAAACACACAAGTTAGTTCACAACAATTAGCCAAATCAAACTTGCATCAGTCTCCTTTAAGGCATTTGCATCTCAACCTGAAACACAATTCAAAAGTGAGAAACAAGACCACTAGGACAAGCCTAGGGTCCAAAGGAGATGAAAACTCCAAAACAGCAAGTGAAAATTAACCAAAACCAACATTTATCAAACAAGAAGAGAATCCAATTGGTCCCATGCTCATCTCATTCATTATCATCATTTCATAAACAAAATATCACAAAGCATGCCATTTGCAACTTCAAAAGACCAAACAGAATGATCACAATCAAATCAATATCAAAACAGCTCAATAAATTCCACAAAAAATTCAACCTAAACAGAACACATTCAATGAATAGCATATCAATTTTCAACTCATTTGGATCAATGGAAGTATGGAAATTAAATTCATAAAGTTCAGACAAGTTCAAGCAAGCCAACACAATGCATCAAAACAATCATCAACTTCCAATAATCATAAAATAGAAATGAAATATGATAAATGAATGGGATCAAAACCACAATTACCTATACTGTGTCTAGAATGCTCATACCAAATTTCACATCCATACAATCAAAGACCCGAATTTCACAAGCCAAATGCCAACATGTGTCACAAAAGATCACAAAATGACCAAACAGAGGGAAAAATTCCAATCAAATAGGAAATGCCATCAATAAATCCAGAAAAATTCACATGTATTCTCAACATACCAATGCTGAATCATGCAAAAATTTGGCTCAATCCAATGTTCACAAGCAAGGAAAATAAAATCATGAAGTTCATCAAGCTTGGTGTGACACAAATTGTCACACCTCTAATCAAAAATTCATATCTCCTCAACCAGGTATCCAAAAATTACAAACTACATACCAAAATCATCATCAAAGAGTCCAGAATATGCACACAAAATATCATGAATTTCTATGGGAGCATTATCATTTTATGAGTGATATAGTGAAACATGTACAATTTGCATACATCCAAACAATCCCTAAGCATTTTTAATTTTTACACGTGCACAAAAATCACAAAAATCACCATTAAAAACTACACATCATAAGGAGAAAAGTACAAAAAAACTCACAAAATTTGGACTATTTTTGAATTAGTTAGGAATTTTTGAAGTTCATGCATCAAAGTGAAACAACAAATGAAAAAGAAAATGAAATGAATTAAAATAATATGTGATAATGGCACAATTGTAATTTGGAGCAACACGACCAAAACACGGTCGTTTCATTAAAAGTAGTGGCGCAGCGTGATTGGATGCTGGAAGCGGGAAACAACTTTCAAACAAGGCCAAGGCAAAATCAAGATCAAACACACTCTTCATCGTGTTCTTGAGCAAGAACACCAACAGAAATCCAGAAAATTGCACATGAACTTTTCTCAACCAAACCAGACAAATCATACATCACTAGAACCGTCTCTCAACCTAGATCATGGATATGCAACTAGTTTTTCCTAATTCTAAGCGTAGCAACGGGATCGAGCGAAAGAAGATTCATCTCCAAATATTCAAATCACGATAACTCACTCGATATTCAACCAAATCAAAAACCACGAGCATCTTGATGATCTACATTGCAAGGTCTACAAAAGCCATATGATGATTGGAGCAATCGAAGAATTTGAGAGTTTACCTTATGGAGAATGCAGTGTTGAATTCGTGCCTCTCAAGGTCCAAATCACCAAAACAGATGAAGTGCAAGGCTATGGAAGATGATTGGAAAAGGTTCCTCAGCTCAATGATGCTCCAGTTGCAAGAACTTTCGATTTGCCATGAATGAACTCACTTCCAACAGTCATGATTCTTGAAGGTTTTTGCCTCGATTCTATGAAACAGTTCTTCACCAAGGCTTATGGAGTGTGGATCAAACCAGATTGATCAAGATTGATGAAGATTTTGATAAGAATTGGTGAAAAATGTGTGGAAAAAGTTTGAGAGAATTTGGTGAAAATGGAGGGAAATTTTGTTAGAACCTTGAAGAATGTGAAGTCATCACCAATTTCTGTTACAGTTAAGGCTTTATACCACTGCTTAATCAACTTCTTAATCCAAATTATCATAATCAAAGTGATTAGCAAAAATGAGTTTTCAAGTGAAAGTCCAAAAAGTCCTTTTGCAGTTTAGGCCAATATGACAGCAAATGACAGTCCACACAACTTCTAAATGGTATTTGTGAAGTGTTAGAAAAGGCCTTGTGTGCAAAAACCATGTAATTCTCAAATTCACCATTTCACACCAAAAATACAAATGAATTCACTTGAAAAATGACTTTTTGCCATGCTTATTTTTGATGAATTTTGACCATGCATCATGAAAGTACATGTGAAATGGGGTTTGCTCAAAGAAAGATCACCCAAATTGGCCATTCAATGTGAAAGTTATGCCACTTTAAATTTAGGCATTTTTGGAAAATGATTGGACCATAACTTGTCAACCATACATGAGAAATTCATGTTCTTGGACTTTTTGGAAATGTGAGAGCAAGATCTACAACTTTCATGTTGAACAAAATTTCATTTGAAGCATTTTTGGACATGTAATTTGAGGTGAAAAACTTTCCATTTTTGGAAACTTTCATTACAAGTCACTTTCCACTTTTGGAAACTTTTCTCCTGACTTTATTTTCTTCATTCTTGATGTTTGAAATGTCAAATGAAACTTGTTTCAACATGAATGAAGTGTATCCAACCCTCTCCCTCATCCAAATCCATCAATTCAAGCACAGTTGACCACAATTGACTTTTCTGATTGATAGATGAATTTGGCTGTGCACTGATCCAGTTGAGCCTCAAACTCCTGATGAAATGGCTCAAGGATGAAACCCTAGCTTCCATAAACTCAATATAATCACATGATGATCCCCATATCCATTGTAGACCCCATATCCATGCCAAGTCCTGATTGGCCCAATACAACTGATTAGGGTTGACCAGTGGTCAAAACCCTAATCTCAAGGAATCTGATCAAGCCTTTGGTGATGACAAAACCATGATGATGATGATGTACCATCTCAACCAAGATCAATCTCAATCTCCTTGAGAACCAAGAAACCCTAGTTTGAACCACCACCCTCAGATGATTAGTGATCAGTCCATAAACCCTCAGGCTTGATCATCTCAACCTCTTCATCTTCTGACCAGGCATTATAAGGATGACTTGCACAATGTTTCCACATGATATGCAAATGTAATGTCTAATGACCTAAAAAATGCAATGCAATATGTTAAGCTAGTCCCAAGAGAGGAGGGCAAATTTTGAGGTGTTACACATAGCATATTGCATAGTAAATTGCGTAGCATTTCCATGGTTATGGAGCATTACGTTGAAAAAAAACTCATGCATAAGCATTGCAAGCATAAGCTAGTCTCAAGCCGTGGTTACCGTTTGAGAATCAATTTATTTGGTTGGAAGATCAGCCTCAGCATTGCAAGCATCAGCTAGCCTCAAGCTGTGGTTACCGTTTGGAAGTTGGTTTCACCGGATGGTGAAGATGTTACTCCGAGGAGTTTAGTATCATGACGTTAGAAAAGTTTGACTCAAGCCGTGGTTACCGTTTGAGATTTTGGTTTCGCCGGATGATGAAGATGTTACTCCGAGGAGTTTAGCATCGTGACGTTGGGTCAATGGTATTCCCCAGTAGTGCGATATTGGAGGAAGAATTTTCGTCGTGCGAGATGGAAGTTAGAAGGTGTTACTCCGAGGAGTTCAACATCGTGATTTTGGATCAACAACATTCCCAGTTAGTCCCCGGCAAGCGTCTGCTTTGTTTTGACATATGTAGACGTCATCCTTGCGATACCGGTAAGTGTCGTGTCGACCCCCGTAATGTCTCTTTTCTTTGGTGTCAGTAAACATCATTGTTCAATGTCAGTAAACATCGAGTTCCCTCCCAGTCATTCGTAAATGTCTGGTCGAGTACCTTTTCTTTGGTGTCAGTAAACATCATCGTTCGATGTCAGTAAACGTCGAGTTCCCTCCCAGCCATTGGTAAATGTCTGGTCGAGTATCTTTTCTTTGGTGTCTGTAAACATCATCGTTCGATGTCAGTAAATGTTGAGTTCCCTCCCAGTCATTGGTAAATGTCTGGTCGAGTATCTTTTCTTTGGTGCCTGTAAACATCATCGTTCGGTGTCAGTAAACGTCGAGTTCCCTCCCAGTCATTGGTAAATGTATGGTCGAGTATCTTTTCTTTGGTGTCTGTAAACATCATCGTTCGATGTCAGTAAACGTCGAGTTCCCTCCCAGTCATTGGTAAATGTCTGGTCGAGTATCTTTTCTCTGGTGTCAGTAAACATCATTGTTCGATGTCAGTAAACGTCGAGTTCCCTCCCAGTCATTAGTAAATGTCTGGTCGAGTATCTTTTCTTTGGTGTCAGTAAACATCATTGTTCGATGTCAGTAAACGTCGAGTTCCCTCCCAGTCATTGGTAAATGTCTGGTCGAGTATCTTTTCTTTGGTGTCAGTAAACATCATTGTTCGATGTCAGTAAACGTCGAGTTCCTTCCCAGTCATTGGTAAATGTCTGGTCGAGTATCTTTCCTTTGATGTCAGTAAACATCATTGTTCGATGTCAGTAAACGTCGAGTTCCTTCCCAGTCATTGGTAAATGTCTGGTCGAGTATCTTTTCTTTGGTGTCAGTAAACATCATTGTTCGATGTCAGTAAACGTCGAGTTTCTTCCCAGTCATTGGTAAATGTCTGGTCAAATATCCTCTGATATGTCGCCATCAGAGTGGTGGTTGGTGTTATTTCCAGCATTGCCAACAGAATTAGCAGGGAAAATGGAGAACGAGGTTCATTGTTTGGCAGCAAGATTGACATGAAGTTATCGGGGTCCAAATGTTATGATCAGGGATTATCCGTGCAAAATCAACTGAAAAGTTGTGGGGTTCAAGAAAAGCAAAAAAAATATAATAATAATCCCCAGCGGAGCGCAAATTGTTCGTTTGTTCTTGGTATTCAATCACTTTTCACCCTGATCATATGAAAGCCGATGCTGTTCATATCGACAGGTTCACAGTGGATTGAATAGGGGCAACTGTAACACCTCAAAATTTGCCCTCCTCTTCTTGGGACTAGTTTAGCATATTGCATTTCATGTTTTAGGACTTTAGGCATTTGCATATTGCATATCAAGTGGAAATAATGAGATCATCCTCCAAAGTCTTTTTCAGAAGATGGAGAAGTTGTATGGTTCAAGCCTGAGGGTCTTATTGAATTAATCACCAACCATCTGAGGGTTTGTGCTTCAATTAGGGTTTTCTTGGTTCTTCAAAAAGGTTGAGCATTATCTTGGTTTCAAGGGTACATCATCATCATCATGGTTATGTCATCCTCAAGGGGTTCATGATTCATGATCAATTTCCTCTGGATTAGGGTTTTGACCTCTGGTCAACCCTAATCACTGACTTCTATTCCAACTAGGGATTCTCAAGGAGGTGAAGTATTCTATTGAGATGGAGATCACATGGTTATGTGGAGAGCTTATTGGAGCTATGGGTTCATTTCTGAGCCATTTCCTCAGGTGGTAGAGGCTCAAAGTCCACAGTGCATGTTCAAGTCATCTAGGGCCCATAAAAGTCAACTGAGGGCTTGGAGGTGGAGAATTGAGTTTCAACACTTCATTCATGTTGAAAAGAGGCTTATTTGTCATTTCAAACATCAATATTAAAGATTTTGAAGCCAGATCAAAAGTTTCCAGAAATAGAAAGTGACCTGTAATTGAAAGTTTCCAAAAATGGAAAGATTTTGGTTCAAATTCAACTTGATTTTACATCATCAAAGAAGCTTCAAATGAAATTTTGTCCAACATGAAAGTTGAAGATCTTTCTCTCCCATTTCCAAAAAGTCCAAGATCATGAGCATCTGATGAATGGTTGAAGAGATATGGTCAAATGATTGCCAAGTGTGCATGGAACTTCAACAAGCCATAACTTTTGATCCAAAGCTCCAATTTGAGTGCCTCTTTTTGCATTATGCTCCTTATGACATATATTTTCCAAATCCATCATTGCATTGCACGAAAAAGGTTCACATAATCATGTGCTCATTCACATGCATTTTGGAGGGAAAATCATGAATTTAAATTTGGTTGATCATGTGAGTTTTCTAGCCATTCCATCATGTTCAGGAGATCATTTTAAGTGAAAATACACCATGCATGCTACTGTTCACGTTCATAATGGCCATGCATAGGGTGAAATTTCCAATTGTGCATAACACCTTATTTTGCATTAAATTTTCATTAGCCAAACCTAAGCATCATTAGCAATGTGATTAACATAGCATATAAAGCCTTAATCATAACAAAAAATTTAGTTTACACAATTTCTAGATCTAGATCTCATTTTCCCTCCAAATTTTTCTCTCATTGGAATTCAAATTTTCTCCACACAAACACATAATCTTTGCATAGATCCTTCATCATCATGGAGTTTTGAGCTAGATCCATACATTTTTCGTGGAAATTGAGCAAGGTTTGGGACTGTTCAAGAGCTTGTGCATGTCAATGGCAAGTTCAAATTAAGCAAGATTCAAAAGGATTCGAGTGTTGATTTTCATTCAAAGCTTCCAGGCAAGGATACTGAAGAAGGATTGGAGCTTTTGGAGGCTTGGATACACTGTTTTCATCACTGCCATTCCAGGTTGGTGAAAATTCGAAGCTCTTAATTCTTAATTTGATAGACATGATATTGTAGAGCTTTGCATGCTGGTGATTCTGATCTAAATTTTATTAAATTTGGTTGAGATTTGAAGAAGTTATGATGAATTGAAAGTTTGATGTTCATAGGTGTTTTGCTTCGATTCTTAAAATACATGATGATTTAGACTGAAATGATGCTCGATCTGTGTTCTACATGTGATAACCTTTCCATTGATATAATTTTTAGCAAATTCTGCAAAAAAAAATGTTGGTGAGCACTATAGCAGCCACCGTCTTCACGAAGAAGACGGTGGAAACCACCCCTGGCCACCGCACGTGTGCAGTGCTAGGTTTTCCCCTGGTTCAGCGCCTCATGAGCACTGTAGATGAGCCTTTCACTCACACGTCCTGAGTTCGATACCTCACTGAGCGCGTTTCTTTTGTTTCATTTTTTTCCTCACATTGCCAAAACGACTGCGTTTTGATCCTATTGCCTTGATACTTCCTTCGATTCCTGGCAATGTAACTTTTGGATTTTATTTACTTCAGCGCTTGTTTTTCATATGCACCTGGTTCGATCCTGTCTGATGGCATTTTTCAAATTGCTCAACCATTTTTACATGTTCCTCCATTTTATCATATGCTTTGATTCATTTTATTTCATATTTTTTTCAAACTTCAAAAAATCATTAAAAATAGAATATGATTCCAAATAATTCCAAATTTTTTCTAACATGTTCCTTGAAGTGTCTCTTATTTTTTGATATGAATTTCATGATTTTATCATTTCTGGAATTTTGATTGTGGACTGTTGATTGAACATGTGTGCAAATGTGACATGCTTCATTCATTCTATTGTGAAATGCTCATACATTGGCCAATTGACTTGAAATTTGGTATGCTGATTCCCAACATGTTGCATGATATTTGAGGCTTGGTTGTGCATTTTTAGCATTTTTCATCTCTGTTTTAGACACATGAATGTATGGTGTGACAATGTGTGTCACACAATTTGATGTCATACTTGTGCATTTTCATTTCTAGATCAATTGAGTTCTGTTGATCATAATTTTTGGCATGATGATTGTGTTTGACATGTTGTGTGCTCATAAAAATTTCCAAGATTGTTTGATTCATTTCTGTTTTAATATAGAATTTTCATTCTTGATGACCAATTGTGTGCTTTGAAATTGTCTTTGCCATATCTTGCTCATGTGATGACTTTGCTTGATGCTTTAGACTTGGTCCTTTTTGGGACATGTTCTTACTTGATTAAATGTGCTGCATGTTGAATATTGGTTGTTGTTTTGACTTTTTGCTTTGACTTTGACCCTAGGCTTTGCCCTAGGCGTTTGTACTCACAATTTGAGCTTTGCCTTTCAGGTTCAAGCAATTAGTCCTCATGGATGATATGATCTCCTTACTTGAGATGCAAGTTACTTTGGTTAACTAAACTTGTTGTTTTGTAGGTCACTAGAATAATGAAACAATTTGAGTTGATTGCACTTTGCACCTTGTTTTGTGTACATATTGGAAACCACTATTGGTTTTGTCTATTTTTTGTTTGGATGTCTGAATGTGAATACTGATTGTTGGACTTTCTTACAGGTACTTTAGCCGCTGTAACTCATTGCTTGAGTTGCTTTGCTTTGCTTGTGGTTGGCATACCACCTAGGTAACCATTCTATCCTCCATGTAGTCTGGAAGACCTGCCCTTTCTTTTGGCAGGCACCTGTCTGAAGCCCTCCTTAAGAGGCCATGTCTTTGTTTGTTTAAGTTTGTGCTAAAGACCTCAATGAGGCATGGTTACATGGTAAGACCTCCTAAGTGAAGAGGCGATTGGTAGATAAAAGGGATGTGCAATCCATCCCCTGCTATTCAGTTGAGTCTTTCATTTTGCTTGCACTACGTGCTGATGCAATTTGAATAAACACCCAAAATCTTGTTGTGTCAGTCATATGGAACATGGTCCCTCATTCTGGACCCCCACACCTTCTTTGATTAAAGCTCACCCAGGCCGGGTTAAGAGCTATGAGGTCTAACCCTCATCTCCCATTTCATCTGCTCACCCTGACGGTCAATGTCAGTGGTTAAGAGCCTCAGACACCCCTTCCAGTATTTGGCTTGTTTGTCAAGGTCGATATGACCCCTTGACTAAAGCCCAGCCTTGTATGAGCCGCTTGTTTGCATATAGTGTGTGGTGATTGCTTTTGATGTTTATCTGCTTTTGCTTCTCATCTCCTTTCTGTAGGAGCCGTATGATCAACTTTCGAGGAAGTTGAACGTACGTAGAGATAGACTTGAGTTGACTCACTGCCTGTGTGAGTCAAACTCTTGTTAGAGACCTCAATGTAGGGCTATTGTGGATTGTATGACAACTATTAGGCTCGAGTCAGTCTCCCTTTTGGTTCGTTATTCCCTTGGTCTCTGGTTAGGAGAAAGTTTCTCTCCTGTTAAGGGGAACTACGTCGCCCTGATCCTCATACCAGATGAGGTACGTAGGCATGAGGTCGTGCGAGATCTCTCTGGGTGCCCTTTTTCTTTTTTGCGTGTGTTTTGCTTGACAGCTATTAGGTTCGAATTCCCGACTCCCTTTTAGTCTGTGTGTTCAACTTCTTTGTTTCTTCTGACGTCTCAACGTCTTCTTGGTGTTTGCTTGACAACTTTTAGGTCTGAGTACCAGACTCCCTGTTAGGTTGTCAATTTGATAACCTTCTTCCTTGTTGTGTGTGTTAGGAGATGGATGTAAGCCCAGCGATTGGCATTCCGTTTCCTGCTGTTGTTGTTTGTTTGTGGAGTCAGATGTAAGACCATTGATTGGCTATCTGTTTCCTGTTTCTTTTGTTTGGAGTTGGATGTAAGACCAGCGATTGGCATTCCGTTTCCTTGTGGAATTTCTTTTGATGTCTCAGCGTCTTTGGGTTGTGTTTTGTTTCGGCGTGCGTTAGCCGAACTACGACAACTCTGATTCTCATTCCAGATGAGATACGTAGGCATAGGATGCAATATCCTATCGAGCACGTTCCCCATTTCCCCGAACTACGTCGACTCTGATGTTTGTGTCTGACAAACTACGTAGGCCCAGGATGCGACATCCTGCCAAGTCCGCTTCCTCCGTCTTCTTCAATCTGTGTTTTATTCCAGTGTGTGTGCATTTTTTGAGCAGTTTATTCAGCAACCTTATTCCATTCTCTTGAGCGTGGATCCCGTCGAGTACGACGGACGTGAGGGGTGCTAATACCTTCCCCTTACGAAACCGACTCCCGTACCCTGTAGTCTCCGATCGTAAGACCATTCCTTTTCCAGGTTTACTTCGAGCATTTCCTTTCCCTCCTTTGGGATAAATAACACACGGTGGCGACTCTGTTTGTTTTGTCTTTTCCCGCCGGTTGTTTTTCGCGTTGCGACATACGCTGACAACATTTTCAACTTGACAATAGTCCTTGGAGCATACTATTTAAGAGCCAACAAGTATTTTGGAAGTTGTTTGTAAGACTCCTCCCAATTTCCATACACTTTTTCAACCACTTTTGTCCTAGTTATCTAAGCCTTCCTATGTGATGGAGTATAGTTGTATTATGCTACAATATGCGAGATTATTGTACTCACCTTTAACGATATATTATCGCTAATGACAGATAAATTTTCATCGCATATTAACTGAGAGTTAAGTTTTCGATGGTCTAGCATTGGGTTAGTGAGCATGCATTTGTGAACTGGACCCGTGGACCAAATCTCCCAAGAATCATTTCTCTTCCGGTACAAAGCTGACAACCTGAAAAGACAGTGCTCATTTCGACAATAAATTTTGTACCTCATTGCATTATTTCTATTAACTCTATAATTAGTTGATAGTTCCATGTGAAACTTTTTAATAGCTTTTACACAATCTTCTTTTATGCGAAATGTGTCTCCTTCTTTTAATGATCCTTGAATTTGCACATAAGGATTGTAAAATATATCTGATGAAGGTTCATCGACACCCAAATTCAAGCTTGTCATGTGTTGAGGTGGACAATATATATGACTAGCTGGTAATGACTCCTTTTCTTCTTCATCGTTCACCATTGAATCAACCAATAACTCAACCTCTTCTTCTTCCTCATTTACAACATTGACCTCAACTTGTTCGTTGTCATCAGTTTCACAAAACACTTGTGACTGGCCAATGAATTGAGACACTTATTCTTGTTGTGGTAATATATGCAACTATATATCGTTGTACCCAGATTGTTTGTGACTGACAAACATATGAAGAACATCGTCATCATCTCGAATATTCTTCTGATAAAACTTTACCTGATTGTCTGCAAACCACACCGGATTTTTATAGATGAGTTATCCCACAGGACTGCACTGCAATTTATTTTCTATTCCTTGCTTCAAATGTAAAAAAATTG
This sequence comes from Lathyrus oleraceus, assembly GCF_024323335.1. Taxonomy (NCBI): domain Eukaryota; kingdom Viridiplantae; phylum Streptophyta; class Magnoliopsida; order Fabales; family Fabaceae; genus Lathyrus; species Lathyrus oleraceus. Next base: position 642,093,076 of record NC_066583.1, read on the forward strand.
ATCGTCGATTTATTGTAAATTGAGTTACTTTTGTGTTGCGAAAATAAAAACCGAATAATTGATGCTCAAACATTTCACATTCGATATGGGCACTGATCATGTAATGTGGTGAGGAAGACATTTTTTTAAATGTAACTTTAGTGTTTCTACTGATATGTATGGGTGTTGATGATGCATGCATTGATATGTTATTCACATGCAATTAAATAGGGTGAACGGTGTATGCACTGATCACGCAATTCATCTGCAAAGACAAGACAACGTAATGCAAAGAATCCATGTAAAGACAAGATAATACAATGCACGCGCTGTCGCACCTTGAAAAATGAGAACACGACTTAGCAAAGCGCAATCGCACGCTCGCAATGATGGACTGAACAGAGTCGTCACCGAACTTTATTTATTCCTAAAAAGGAAAGGGGAAATATCGATAAAACCCAACAAAGAACGACAATGATTATGGCCGTCGCAACCAATATCAGGGTTCGGGAGTCGATTACGCAATGGGAAGGTATTAACACCCCTCACGTCCGTTGTACTCAACGGGAACCATTAGGTTAGTTGTGCGCGTTAGTGTTAGTTGGAAATGTTAGGCTTATAAAGTTATTAGGTGGGAAAGAAAGAACAGAAGAGAGAAGAATGTTTTTGGATTTTGAAACGAAGGGGACTAAACCTAAGTTTTTTATTAATGAACCTGACAAGATTTACAAATCCTGCTCCTACGTATCTCCGGGTGCAATAGAGAACTCAAGGCTTACGTAGTTCTGGATAGAAAATGTTTGTTTGTTGGTCAATTTTAGCAAAAGCTATATTGTATTAATCGACAAAAACATTCTTTTACCCAAAACAGATGAGGAGCGGACGTATACCACACATCGAATGGATTTACAAATTAACATTCAGAAAAACCTCACTTATCTCAACTCAACAATTATGGCCGAAACATTGATTTGCATCATCTTAAGACAAGATGTCTTTCGTTTATGAAAAGGTTTTGAAGATCGCACAACGGCGAGAAAAAAAGTTTGATTGGTTGAATGTATTTTTGGGCTTGAAAAACGAATATTTATGACTTGCAAGCTCTTATAACTTGGGTCTAATACTCGGGACTACGTCTGAATATTCCACCCAGGTAATCTTTTTCTTTCAATTTTATTGAGAAAACAAGTTTAAATATTTACAAGTATTTTGAAGAGAAGACGAATACTTATGGCTTGCAAGCTCTTACAACTTGGGCCTAATATTCGGGATTACGACGGGATATTTCATCCAGGTAGTCTTTTTTTCCAACTTACTTATGAAAATGTTTTGAATATTAAGGTGTTTTAAAGAGAGGACGAATACTTATGGCTTGCAAGCTCTTACAACTTGGGCCTAATATTCGGGATTACGACTAGATATTACATCTAGGGTAATATTTTTCTTTCAATTTTATTGAGAAAAAACATTTGAATATTTACAAATATTTTGAAGAGAGGACGAAGACATAGGGCTTACAAGCTCTTACAACTTGGGCCTAATATTCGGGATTACGACTGGATATTTCATCCAGGTAATCTTTTTCTTCAGATTTTATTGAGAACAATACGTTTGAATATTTACAAATATTTTGAAGAGAAGACGAATACACAGGGCTTACAAGCTCTTACAACTTGGGCCTAATATTCGGGATTACGACTGAATATTTCATCCAGGTGATCTTTTTCTTCCAATTTAGTTAAGAAAATAGTTTGAAATTAAATTAAAAATGATTAATGTACAAAGGTTTGAAATTATTGAAAATTGAGTTGGTATTGCTTAAAAGCTCATTGTAAGAAGGCCCAAGAGTAAGCCACGGGACCGAAATAAACCGAACACACTATAAGAAGGCTCAAGAGTAAGCCACGGGACCGGAAACCAACTGAAATCGAAAGGAAACTGAATTTAGCTCTAAGCTAACTTAAAGTAGACTCATGTATGAATTACTTTATAAGAAGCCGAGCACTAAATCTATGCGCCCAAATGATTTTTGGAAGTTAAATTGAATTTTAACTCCGAGATCGTAACGCAGTGATAAACCAAACAACAACCAAGCTCATTATTATTATTATTACAGTAGTGTCGTAGTTTTTTACATCAACTCAAAATAAATGAAAAATATAGAAAACTAAACACAACACACACGCATTACCCACAATAAATTTGCATTACAACATAATCGAAATAAAATAAAAATATGAAAACAAATATTATGCTATATATATATATATATATATATATATATATATATATATATATATATATATATATATATATATATATATATATATATATATATATATATATATATATATATATATATATATATATATATATATATTAAGATTTGAAACAAAAGTATATATATGTTTACTTGAAAAATGAAACAAGCAGTACACATGAGGTGTAATTATGATGAGTTTGGAGAGTGAAAAAAAAAACAGTGGCTCACATGAACATGAGAGGTGTTGTTATGGTGTAGTGTGGTGAGTTAGTAGAAGGTGTATATTGGTGAGATTTTGGAGGTTGTGTTTTTACTATATGGTGGTGGTTTATTAAGATGGTGGAGGGTGAACATGATGTTGGAAAAATGAAGATGAATGAAGTTGCAGTAAGTTGTGAGTTGCAGGAAATATAGTGTGGAGAATGAGTGTGGTATGTGGGAAGAAGAATTAGATGTGAAGATGGTAAATGAGGTGAAGAATGTATAAGCAAAAATGCTACTACAGAGTAGCATGTAGTAATCCTCCTTCAATTTTTTATCCCAACTCTTATTACTTTTTTGAAATTATTTTTGAAATTGAGATTGAGAAAGAGGATCCAAGCATTGGTTGGGCGCCGCGGGTTGATTGGTGAGGTGCCTCTTTCAATGTCAAGTGTGGGTATTTATAGGGGACACTTAGGATTTTCATTTTTTAAAAATGTCTAAAATATCCTTAAATACTTTTTAAATATTTTTGTAGTGTAAAATGAGTGGAAAAGAATTAACCAACTAAAAATCAAACTAATTTAAATAATAAACATAAATCTGAAACCATAAATAAATCTATTTTTTTTATATACATTTTGATAAAATAATAAAAATAAAAGGGGTTAAAATGAATAAAAACCAAGCGCAAAAGTGCTCGAAAAATTAAACTGAATGCACCAAAATGATCAATACGGAATAAACCTCTCTGAAACATACAAGTTTTTGTCAAATTTTGAAATAGAAAGTACACAGTTAAAACACTCAGGCGGATCAAAATATGACCGAATAATTAGCCAAAAAATAAATTGAGCACACCATATTAAAATACACGAAACGTAGATTAATAAAACTGACATCTGCAAGCTTGATTTTGAATTTTTTTGCCCGCTGTTTTGACACACATTTGATAATTGATTCAATCAGTTTTCCTGTATATCAGAAATTTTATTTCAACTGACATTTTAGGCATTATGTGGTATATAATGCATGCTATGATGAATACATCGAATTGATGATTTAGGATCAAAATCGGGGTGTGACACGCGCCTACAAGGAATCTCTGCATACAAAGAATCTCTGCCCTAACACTACAAGCATGCGCCTGCACACAAGGAATCTCTGCCCTAATAATCCAAGGCATGCGCATATTCCAATGACGCATAAAGCAAGCATGCGCCCTAGCCTTAGGCACATCTTCCTTGTATGCATAAAAAGACATGCATGCACCACTAGCTTTGGCGCATGTGACCATACATGTCATAAAATAAGGCATGTGCCCTAACCTTAGGCGCCTACACCTATGTCACATGCATGCATCCTATCCAATGCTTCACATGCTGTGTACACTCACTCATCTATAAATAGGGTATCAACTCACAACACTCAACATCTGCAACACTAACAATCAACCTCTACAACACTTCATCTTTACCACACTCAACCTCTGCAGTATTATGTCTCTATTGACTATGGGTGATGAACATTGAGGAATAATATACAATATCTCGACATTTGTATGTTATTACTTCTTCTTACTTATTTCATATTTATTTTTTATTTATGTTTTTATTGTATATTACTTCTTCTTATTTTATTTCTTACTTATGTTTTATTAGAACTCAAAACGATTTCGATGTCGTGTACATGAATATGTACCCTGCGATCCTTTGATAAAATCATATATTCGAGGATGCGGTTTTGGAAATCTCCTCAACATAGTCTCTTACTCGATTGACTACGTATTTATTCTTGCTTTGTTGGAAAGATGGAGACCCAAGACCCACACATTTCACCTTCCTTTCGGTGAGTATTGTTGTACAGTTTATCTGGAGGCCATATCTGGGTCTTGATCATCAGGTTAACCATGATGATGATGCAGTTTGGACAGCAAAAACACCAATTATCCGGTTCACTAATGTGGAGATGCACCAGAGCGACCGTATAAAACTGCAGTTCGGCATGCAACAACAAATTCCAGAACCTCTGACGTGTTTGGGAGATTGGCATTAAAAAAGAGTCGATGCTCAATGAGATTATTTCGACTGGAGAGACTTCGCAAAAGAGATGTGTCATCATTGAAGGAATTGACGATAATACATCTTAAACGAATTAGTCATACAGAGTCCTAAACCAACTCAACAGTATATGACATAGTTTAGGTCGGTTACAATGCAATAATTTGTGTTTGAGCCAAAGTATTTGATTGATCCACGCCAACTAGCTTCGTCATCATATGCCCAACAACAAGTCTCCGTCCAAGAACAATGTCAACCCACCCAAACCCAACGACCAACCTCACACCATCAACCTACCATATACACCCAACAACCAAACATCCAACCTTGCAACCCATGCCACACACCCAACCTCAAAACCAATAATCAAACTCTACCCACCAACAACCATACGCAACCAACACAACAGTCTATAGCCTAGATGATTCATACAATTCATTCCATCGTAGCCCCTCACAAATGACCACCTAAACATCCCATTACCATAACACCTAATCATTGTTTAACTACAGTACACCCCGAGAACCATTGTTATGTTTCCAAAACAATTTAATGTCCCAATTCAGGCAACTATACTGTCCACAATTCACCCAACCACATTAACCCAACTATGACAACATGGGTACCGAACTCAATTACGAAAGTGCCGTTGACGGGAACCCCTCCAGCTATTGAAAATAAATGATGACACATTTATCAAATACCTCAGAACCTTGCACCGGACCTTCACACCAGCCACCATTGGATCATGTTAGCACTCAAAGACCCCAAACACCTCAGGAAAATCGTGAGAGACCTCAAAGACAGACTAACGCACCTGGATGTGGAACATGGTGACGTTTAAGTCGGGTCGGTCACTGAATTTTTGGTCAATTCCATGTAATTTTTATTATATTATAAACATATATACTTTTTCAATATTTTTTTTTATTTAATTGTTAAATTAACATTTAAAATTTTTAAAAAAAAATTAAAGGTGCATGCGCCAGATGCATTGACGCATAAATCAATGCATACATGCATGCGCCAAGAGGCATGATGCCTACATCCATGACCATTGGGAGTATGCACCAGCTCCAATGACGTTTCCTCTTAGGATTAAATGGATGCTCCATTTCAATTGGCGCAACGGTTTGAAAACATGATTATTTTAATATTTATTTTAAATAAATGATTATTCAGCGATTTAATTTAAAAAATATGATTATTTTAAATAAAAAAATTATCTCGCTCAAAAGAAAAAATTACAAAAGTAATAAATACTAATGTTGACTGTTCAAATTTGTTGAGCCAACACATCATAATTCTAATAAATTCTGCATTTGTTTAATAAAATTAAAGAAGAAAAAAACTATTCAAAATTTGTTCAAAAAAGATGTAGCTTTTTTTTTTCAATTATTATTTTAATATAATTATAACTTAATGAGACAAAATTTGATTATAACTGATCATTATTTTATCTTGTATTTGTTATCCATTATTAACTGACTACACTATGGTAGAAAAAACTCTATTTTTTTTAAACATCAACATTAGATATAGTAGGATTGTTCAATTCATGATAAATAAAGGTTGTGCATGGTGCAACATTTGTGTAAGTTCTACATCTTAGACAAATTCTTTCTTTTTCGTAAATTTTGATTATGATATGATAAAGTCAATGAAGATAATTTCTTGTGCACACTCATGACAAAGACCCAACCTGTATCCCATTGACTCCTATCACCCCACCCATTAATGGCCATAACTTTCTTTTTGTTCTACTTTTTATATTTTTGCCACTAAAAAATATGAAGAATCTTTAACTAAATTTAATGTTTCAAATAAATTTTATTACTTAAATTAGTCTTTTGTATATAAAATTTTAGATTGAATTTCATTTTTTATCATCAAATGTCTTACTTGACAATTAAAAATAAATAAATTATATCTTCAAATCATCGAGATAATATTATTTTATATGATTGTTATCAGAGTTATTAATCTCGAATAACGAAACGGAGCAGTCAATCCCAAAATGATATATCGGGATATTAGATAATGAGTATGACCGATCCTGTACAAGTGCAACAACATATGATCCGAAATATTAGAGGATCCTAACTTTTGAAATTTTTAATTTTTTTCATAAATATTAATAAAAATAAATAAAATATTATTAAAAAAACTCAATAATTGAAAGAAATGTTATGATAAAAACTCAATACATACAAAAAAATCAAGATTGATCAAAACTCAAAATAATTATAATTAAATTTATTTTTAATTAATACATAATTGTATTTAAAAAAAATTGGACTCATTTTTGTAATTAAAACGGGACCTCCGATATGATTGGGACGACCCTGATAACGAGATAACTTTTTGGATTAATTATACGAATAATTTACATATATATATATATATATATATATATATATATATATATATATATATATATATATATATATATATATTTAATATAGATTAATAATTTTTTGGACTAATTATCGGAATAATCTACGTATATTAATTCCAGAATCACTATACAGTTCATTATTATAAATAAATTTAACTTTTTTGGTATATTTGACCATTAATGTATATATGGACTAGATACATTAATCGTCAAATATACTAAAAAAATCAAATTTGCTTATAATAGTGATCGAATGGTGTATATTTTAAAAGAAAAAAAAAACAATGATACAAAAGAAAAAACAATTTAAAAACGAATAGAAAAACAATAAATAGAGAAGAACATCATAGAGAACAAAATAGAAAAGTAGAAAACAAAAGAAGCGTGATGGAGAAAAGTGAAAACACGAATGTGAGAGGAGAAAACACGAACGACTACAATAAATTTTTCAATTTTAAACCTTTAAAAGGTTAAAAGATTTTTTCGCACTCCAAAAAAATTCTAAAACCAAAAAACCCTTCGGATCGGAAAGCGCTCCCCTCTTACGACCTACTATCCCAACTTTCCCTCCTGCTATCCATAGATAGCACTTGACGTGTTCATTATTAATAACAACTGTGTTCATTATTAATAACAAATGTGGTTGTTTTATATCTAAGGTGAAAGATTCAACTAACTACCAAATTCAATACTTCCTTAATGACTTGTGAGTTTTCTATGTAAGTATTTTTAAGAATATTCTTTATATTTTGAGATATTTGTAAACAAATTTTTTGGACTCAACTTATTATATTTCACTTTAAATACTTTAAATTTACGATATCAATGAGTATATCAATGCTAATTTAGTTTTTTTTTATAATAAAAACTCATTGCCTTCTCTGACCCTTATAAAAAAATCAAATGTAGTTGTTTTGTATATTCTCATTAATTTATGTGAATAATTTGACTATTCTATAATGCTTTTTACATTGTTGATTATTATTCATAAACAATTATTTATTTAATTTCTAAATTAAATAGGATAAAATCATACTTCTTTAACGATCAATTATGACAACAAACATATTAATTAAAATAAGATTGACCAACACATAAAAATAAGTAATGACTTAATTAATTGATTAACTAAATACATATTTGATTACCAAAATAAATAATAAAATATACATTGTAGACATATTTATCATTTTAATACAATAAGTTACATTAAAGGGGGCGTATTGGAATGAAAATTTAAGAGTTTATATGATTATATTAACTTTCTTATTTTTTTTAAAGATTGTTTAGTTTGGATTTAAAATACTAAATTTTAAGATTTTAAACTATTTTATATATTTCTTGGAACTTTTTTTAAAAATTAATACTAATGTTAAATTATTTAATAATAAAACAATTCTTGCTAAATATTATATTTCTTTTATTATAAGTCACTTTGAAAAAATATTTAGTACAACGTCGTTTATAATATCAATAAATTATTAATATTATCTTTCTATTATATCCTTAAATATTTATTATTCTTTCTCTTTTCAATTATGTTAATTTGTCTTTCTAATATAATTAATTAAAGATAACTTTGTAAAATCCTTCGTAATTTTTTTTTCATATCAGAATTATTACCTTTCTTAATACGTGTGAAAACTAAAAAATAACTTATAATAAGAAACGGATAAAATATTTTAATAATTTTTTTTTATATTCTTAAAAGTACATTTCTCCATATATTTAAAGAAATATTCATCATCCATAAATTAATATCTTATTAACCACTCTCTTACATATAAACATATTTATACGATTTTTTTTTTGTAATGGATAATAATGAAGATTCTTTATATATTAGATTCAACTTGAAACCCTCTAAAAATAAATTTGTATAAACAAAATTCTTAAATGTTCCACGTGAGAGAAAATAAGTGTTTCTTCTATTTTAAATAATAGAGGATTTGTATTAAAAATTATAAATTAAAGTTTAAAAACACTATCTCATCAAATACATTATTATAAAAAATTGAATAATTCTTTTTCATAATAGTGATAATATTTTTTTAATTATCAAAAGTATTTTGATAATATGACTTATACTTACAACAATGATGATATATCGAGATAAGAGGATGATGATGTTTGGTAAAACTTTTTATCGTAGACATCAGTGAAAGGGGACCACTCTTTCGATATAAGCCCATATGAAAAGGGTATCATTTTCCATCATAGGCCTAATAAAAGGGGTATAAGATTCTGTCATAAAATGATTCACAATCAAACCTTTATGATTCTCATATCGGAGATAAATTAAGATTGAATGATAAACTCTAATAAGAACTTTTACTCCAATTTAGTGGTGTTGAGGTACCACTACTAAAAAAAACACATTTGATGTCGGACGTGAAATACATTTAACCTCGGCTACAAAGGCGAGGTAACGAAAGACGTCATGAAAAATGTATATTTTACCTCTCGATTTTAAAATAATCGACGGGTAAGTAAAAAAGTCACGGGTTCGATCCTTAAGGAGACCCTTTTAGAATTCTGAAATGACGAAAACACATGTCCCATCGATTTTGTAAGTTCATCGATAGATAAACCATATTTTCACCTCGGTTATCTAATAAAATCGCGGGGTAAAACAATTTTGAGTTTATTAAATATAATGTGAATTGCTTATTTAACTAAATCCTATACTAAACATATAACTTCTCAAAATTGATTAGGAAAATAATTATATAAACAACTGTATTATACTTGAAGAAAAGCTTACATTGATTAATGATTTTGAAGTATCCTGCAACTTATAATTCATCTCACGCTCTTTTATGGTTAAAATTTCTCCAATATTTCAAGTTATTTATTCAACACTTTATTTTCTACTAATTCATTATTGAAAGCATAAAATTTGATACTTTGAAAAATGAACAAATATGGAAGAAAGTTGAACAAAAATTAGAAGTATTGAGAGATTTTAACGATAAAACAACATAAGATGAATGATGAGTTGCAAAATACTAGAAAATCATCAATCACTGTAAAATAAGTTTCAAATACAACATAATTTTGCATATGATTATTTTCAAAATCAATTTACTAGGTTATATATTCAAAGAGGGTTAGTGAAACAAACAATCGACATTAGATATAATAAACTCAACTTGACGGAACATGATGTGAGTTGCACAAAGAATCACAAAAAACATAAACTCATATCAATATCAATCTAAAACTCAATCTCAATAGCAACAACTAAACTACAACATATAGATTTTCATAATTTTGGGTAGTAGAACAACTAAAGAACAACAACAACTCGGAAACAACAACTTACATTAAACAACAACTCAAAAAAAACAATTTCTTAACAAAACTACAACAATATCATTAATAAACTTATAACATAAATCAGTTTATACAACAACAACACGATTAAACCTCTAGGATTTAGGGTCTCAACAACGAGTATCAACAACAACAACATCAATAAACATGTTAGATGAATATATATATATATATATATATATATATATATATATATATATATATATATATATATATATATATATATATATATATATATATATATATATATATATATATATATATATATATTGATCATATGTTCCTGATAACAAAAGAACAATAAGATCAATAAAACAAAATACGGAAATAGAATTAGAGGTTTTACCTTCAACCATTGTTGCAGTGTTGTGAGTGCACTGCCTTTGATTCTTCCAAGCTCTTGCTCTCTCAATATAGATGGTGTATTTCTTTTCTGATGAGAGAAAGCTTTGGGGACCAAAGACTATTTATAGGCTTGATTCTACCATCAAGAATTTAAAGCCATTAAAACTCATTACCACCAAGTTAAATGGTCATATCAATTTACATTAAAACCAAAATAAATCATACCCTTTTCAGAACCAATATCCCAAAACTATGGACCATATTAAAATTGATTTATTATTAATAATTATTATAATAAAAATAAGAAACTGTTACATTCTCCCACTTGGTCCATAAAACTGATTATTGCCATAAATGAGTCATGGAAAACTTACTCAAGAAATAAATATGTGAATCATAGAGATAGTCCCTCTTAAAGCGAGTAATCTCATCTATGTATTACAACATGTCTATTTTCAAGTATATATCTGCAATATGGTAACTAACTTGATGAATAAATCAATGTTTACTCTTGGTCCAGATGTAACATATTTTCTCAAACTGATGTGCGCATGAAAATGAGAAAACATCATAATATAAGAGTTTTATTAATAGACTGTATGTATACAATCATAAGGAGGACCCAAGTCCCGTGTTCTCTACATGATCCTTAAATTTTATTGGTGGCATGCCCTTAGTCAAAGGATCAACGATCATTAAATCAGTACTAATGTGATTAATAACTACTATTTTATCTTTAACTCTTTCTCTAATGGCTAAATACTTTATGTCGATGTGCTTGCTTCGACTTCCACTTTTATTGTTCTTAGCCATAAAGACAACTGCTGAATTATCGCAAAAAATCTTCAGAGGTTTAGAAATAGAATCCATGATTCTAAGCCCAGAAATAAAACTCTTAAGCCATACACCATGAGAAGTAGCCTCAAAACAGGAGACAAACTCGACTTCCATAGTAGAAGTAGTAACCAAGGTTTGCTTAGTACTTCTCCATGAAATAGCTTCATCAGCCATCATAAAAATATATCCTGATGTTGATTTGCGAGAATCAACACAACCAGCAAAGTCGGAGTCTGAATAGCCGATCACATCAAGATTGTCCGTCTGCCTATACATTAACATGTAATCTTTTGTTCCTTTAAGATATCTCAACATATTCTTTGCAGCTTTCCAGTGATCCATACCTGGAATACTCTGATATCTTCCTAAGATTCCAACAGCAAATGCAATGTCGGGCCTTGTGCACACTTGAGCATACATAAGACTTCCAACAACAGAAGCATATGGAATGTTCTTCATTTGTTCCCGCTCAAAATCACTCTTAGGGCATTGATTCAAATTAAATCTATCGCCCTTGACAATGGGTGCAACACTTCGTGAACAATCTTTCATTCTAAATCTCTCTAAAACTTTATTGATGTAGGTTTCTTGTGATAGACCCAAAATTCCTCGAAGTCTATCTCTGTGGATCTTAATGCCAATGACATAAGATGCCTCACCCATATCCTTCATATCAAAGTTTTTAGAGAGGAATTATTTCACCTCATGTAGAAAACCTTTATCATTGGTTGCAAGTAGTATGTCATCCACATACAAAATGAGAAAACAAATTTTACTCCCACTGACCTTCTGGTATATACATTGATCCATGGGGTTTTCAATAAACCCAAATGAAGATATCGTTTCATGGAATTTAAGATACCATTGACGAAAGGCTTGTTTTAAACCATATATGGATCTCTTAAGCTTCCAAACCAAATGCTCACCACTATTAGAAGAAAAACCTTCAGGTTGTTTCATATAAACCTCCTCCTCTAAATCACCATTAAGAAAGGCTGTTTTCACATCCATTTGACGCAACTCAAGGTTAAAATGTGCAACTAATGCCAAGATGACACGAAGAGAATCTTTCTTAGATACAGGAGAAAAAGTATCAGTGTAATCGATTCCCTCCTTTTGAGTAAATCCCTTAGCAACGAGTCTGGCCTTGTATCTCTCAATGTTGCCTAATGAATCTTTCTTGGTTTTAAAGACCCATTTACAACCAACGGCCTTTACCCCATTAGGTAACTCTACATGATCCCATACGTCGTTGTTTTTCATGGAATTCATTTCATCATTCATGGCGTCATACCATAAATTTGACTCTTTGTAACTCATGGCTTGTCTAAAGCTCTCAGGATCATTCTCAGTTCCAACATTATAGTCAGATTCTTGTAGATACACAATGTAATCATTAGGAATAGCTGATTTTCTTGTCCGGGTAGATCTTCTTAATGTTTGATCAACATTTTCTTGTGGATCTTGTTGTTCAACTAATTGTTCATCATCTTGATGACCAGCTTGATTTACTGGATCATCAGTAGCTTGTGGAGTCTCGATGATTGGTTGATCAACATCCATTTGAACTTGAGGGATGTTGTAAATAGTAACCAATCTATTACTTGAAGTGGAAGGCTCATACTATATATGATCATGCATAAAAATTAAATTTTTGATTTGATCGCTCCCACTAGTCAAATGATTTTCAAGAAACTTTGCATTTCTTGACTCCACAATCCTAGTTGTGTGAGATGGACAATAAAATCTATAACCTTTAGACCTTTCGACATATCCAATGAAATACCCACTAATGGTCCTCGGATCTAGTTTCTTTTCTTGTGGGTTATAAATCCTCACCTCAGACGGACATCCCCAAATGCGCATATGTCGTAAACTCGGCTTCCATCGTTTAAATAACTCAAATGGTGTCTTTGGGACAATCTTGGATGGAACCCGGTTTAGAATATACACAGTCGTCTTTAGTGCTTCATTCCACAATGATATAGGAAGATTAGAGTTGCTAAGCATACTCTGCACCATGTTCAATAATGTTCGGTTTCTTCTTTCTGCAACACCATTTTGGTTCGGAGAACCGGGCATGGTGTATTGGGCAACAATCCCATGTTCTTGAAGAAACTTAGCAAATGGACCAGGTGCTTGTCCACTCTCAGTGTATCTACCGTAGTATTCACCACCCCAATCTGATCTTACTATCTTTATTTGTTTTCCACACTGGTTCTCAACTTCAGCCTTAAAGACTTTGAAGGCATCCAATGCTTCATATTTATTGTTAAGCAAATAAATATTCATATATCGTGAGTAATCATCTATGAAAGTGATGAAATATTTCTGATCATGTGCATCTATATCAGGATAACATATGTCTGTATGAATTATTTCTAATACACTTGAACTTCTATTGGCACCTTTCTTAGACATGTCGGTATGCTTTCCCTTAATGCAGTCAACACAAGTTTCAAAGTCAACAAAATCTAGAGTATTAAGTACCCCATCTTTTACTAACCTTTTAATTCTCTCTATGGAGATATGTCATAATCTCTGATGCCATAACATAGAAGAATTCTCATTAATATTACACCGCTTAGTTCCAGTTTGGACATGCATTGAACTATAAATGGATTAGATTTGTAAATTAATACGATAAAGACCATTAGACAATATACCATTCCCAACACATTCCAAATTATAAAATAATTCAAACAAAGTGTCTTTAAAATTAAAGGAATATCCAAAAGGTACAAGTCTAGAAACTGAAATCAAGTTTCGTGAGAAACTTGGTACATAAAAGGTCATTTCTAATTTCAAAACAAAACCATTATTCAAAATTAAATTGCAAGTTCCGATAGCTTCCACATGTGAGCCTATCCTGCTTCCTGATAGGACAGTCCGCTCACTTCCCACTGGCTTCCTTAGGTTTTGCATACCCTGTAAGGAATTTGTTATATGGATTGCTGATCCAGAATCAATCCACCAGGTGTTAATATTATTAGATTCATAAAAAAAAAAAGAGAATAAATTACCTTTCTTCTCGAGCCATTCTTTGAATCCAGGGCATTCCTTCTTCATGTGTCCTCCCTTTTTACAGAAGTAACACTTTGCTTATTTCTTAATATCACCTTGCGGTGGTATTTTGAATTTCCCTTTCTGATTGACTTGTGACTTGTCAGTTTTGAAAGCTTTGTTCTTCCCGCGAGTGTTTATCAGCAGTGCACTCTCACTCTGTTCCATTACAAGCCTTTCTTCTTCCTGAACACACATGGTCATTAATTCATTGATTGACATTTATCTTTATGTGTATTGTAGGAGATCTTGAAAGGCTCATACTTAGACGGAAGAGAGTTCAGAATATAGTGCACCAGGAAGGAGTCAGACTATCAACCTCAAGTTTCTTAAGTTGAGCTGAAATGTCACACATTTTTATTATGTGCTCACACACACCTTTCACACGGGTGAGTCGGTAGGAGAAAAATTTCATAATTAATGTGCTTTCCAAATCCTTTTCAGAAGTGACGAACTGATCGCCAACGTCTTTCAGCAAATCACAGACATTTTCATGCTGATCAACAAAACCACGTATTCCACCTGTGACCTTAGTCTTAATGAACATCACACTGAGCCGGTTGGATCGCTCCCGCTCATATAGTGCGATTGCAGCTGGAGTACTTTCATTTGTAATTGCAGGTGGTTTGTCTTTCCTAATAGCATAATCTATGTCCATCCATCCTAGATGGAGGATAATTCTTTCCTTCCACACCTTATAGTTATGTCCTCTGAGCTCAGGAATATCAGATCGAATATCAGAAAAATTAGCAGGTTGAGAAGCTAAAAAGACAAACAAAATTGATGTCAAAATTTGAGGCATAAATATTATCCAAATTGCATGTATTATCAATATAAACATACCATAAAATAAATCTTGCAACATAAAAATTACACGTGGGCTAAATTTTAATGTAATAAGATTTTAAAAAAATTGCGATAGATTTTTCAAACCTCACACTTTACGTGCATGATATAATTTTGTTTTTCTATCCAAAATTAATACTTTATGATGAAACTGTCAAATTATGTACCAATTCATAATTCCCGTGGACAAGTTATGAAAATATTTTGAAATTTTATCCTAATTAATCATACAAATATAATAAAAATTCCTGTAGGATAAAATTCATTATACAACGTGTAATTAATTACAATTTTATGTCTAATAATTTATGTGATCTCAAAACTTTTTAAAAAATAATCTCAATTAATTTAAGGATGCTGCGACTAATCCAAATTAATCAAAATTATAACGATCACTAGACATAGTAACTTAATTATATAAGAGAACAAAAAAATAAATAAATAAGATCTCTTATACAATTGCTTAACAAAATAATAACATTCGAAAATAAGGCAGAGGTAGTAGATGCAATTAGAGATTGTGAGTGTACTGCCTTTGATTCTTCCAAGCTCGCAAAATTAAATCACAAAAAAATACCGAATATGGAAGAACCATTCGAAAATAAGGCAGAGGCAGTAGAGGCAAAATTAAATCATAAAAAAATAAAAGAACAACAGGATCAATAAAACAAAATGCGGAAATAGAATTAGAGGTTTTACCTCCAGCCATTGTTGCAGTGTTGTGAGTGTACTGCCTTTGATTCTTCCAAACTCTTGCTCTCTCAATATAGATGTATTTCTTTTCTGATGAGAGAAAGCTTTGGGGACTAAAGACTATTTATAGACTTGATTCTACCATCAAGAATTTAAAGTCATTAAAACTCATTACCACCCAATTAAATGGTCATATCAATTTACATTAAAACCAAAATAAATCATACCATTTTCAAAACCAAAATCCCAAAACTATGAACCACATTAAAATTGGTTTATTATTAATAATTATTATAATAAAAATAAGAAACCGTTACACCTATAACATAAATTTGCTTAAAAAACAACAACAATATTAAATCTCCTGAGTTTAGGATCTTAATAACGGGTTTCAACAACAATATTAATAAACCTATAATATAAATTTGTTTAAACAACAACAATAACAACATTATAAAACCTCTAGGATCTCAGATCTCAACAACAACAAAAACAATAAGAACAATATGAGTAGTGATGTTTGACGTACCAGATCTCTAAAGAAGAAGTAAAAGAAAATGATTTGGATCTTTGAAGAAGAAACGAAAGCACTAAACACATAACACCTTTCTATTTAAGACAATATTATTTATAACTTCCATTGTTTAAAGTTTTTCGTTAAGGTTCTGTTTGTGTTGTTTAGACAAATGAAATTAGATGTTACGTGCTAAAGCTATATATATCAGAGAAAAATATTCACATCAGTTTGAAAGAAACTGATGTAAAAAGTATCGTACTTTTAGATTAAAAATAAAATATTCAAGAAGATGCCACTTTTAATTAGATAAAAACATAAACTATGACGGATGGGATTCAAAGCATGTACACTTAATAGATTTTTATCCTTCGATTTTCAAAATAACCGACAAAATATTGTATATATTTTTTTTATAAAAAAATAGTGTGCTTTCAGAAATTATACCTCAGTTTTTCAATACGTGAAGTGAAATCGTTGTCATAGAATATATTATTTGTAGTAGTATATCTGCAAACATTTCAACGCTCAAACGTTTGTACCAGTGTGATTTTTATACTAGAATTGTGTGTACCTAATACGAGTCATTTATTAGACTTTTATATTAAGGTGGTACTAGGGTTTTTCAAGAAGCTATAATCTTTTATTTGTTATGGTTGTCTCATAAAATAAACGTTAGCGGATTTTGCAAGTCTTTGTTATTTAAAGATCAAGAATATGGGCGTACGCAGGTTGGGTTGGATTGAGTTTGGTCAAACCCGTTACCGAACACGTTCAAACTTTAATGAGTCGAGTCTGTCGTCCAATCCGCAATTCCATTGTCAAAACCGACCAAAACTGACTCATTCATTAATGGGTTGGGTTGAGTTGGGTGCGCAAGTTGTGTTTCAAATAAAATATATATTTTTTATGTTCTTTTTTGTCGGTTTTAAAAAAGGTAACACAATTCAATACAATGATACTCATTTATAACACTCAGATTCGATGAAACGCATTATATAATATCTAATAAAATTCATCAATATGACATAATATTTTATAATAGTATAAAACTTAACAAGACACATTATTTTTATAAAATATATAAGTTGAAAATGACACAAAAGAAAATAAGAAATAACATTTAATCTTAGAATTAGGTAACCTAATTGGTCAAGTAGTATTATTGATGGAAAATAAGTTTTTTGGAAAAAATTTGGGTTATGTTAGATATTAATTTTTTATTTTTATTTAAAACAATAATAAGAATAATAAGAAATTACTAAATGTACCTCAACAGGTTGGGTCAAGGGGTCTGCGGGTTTCAAATTTCAAATCTGATACCCGAACCAAAACTATACAGGTTTATGGGTTGGATTGGATAATACCCGTAAATGAATGAATTCGGATAATTCATGAATTGAGTTGATTTGGGTCAGCGGATTCGTGGATCGACTCGTACCCATGAACACCCTTAATCAAGAATAGTTAATCAACCATGATTATATGTGTCTTTAAAGACAATATCTATCTCTTATGACAATCAATGTATTGTATTAAGACTTGTGACCGAATTTTCTATTGGCCTTGGCCTAGTCGTCTCCGTCTCATGGGTAAGTCCATGATACAACCTAAATTTGAACCTTGGTCCAACCATGTGAATAAAAGTTATTTCTAGGATTGAAATGTTATACCATTCATGATTAAATACCATAAAAAATGTAATCATAAAAAGTTTTTTAAAATGAAAACAATGATTTTTTTCTCATTAAATAAATAAAAAATGACAATATCCCATTGGACATAGTGAGTAATTGGCAGGCAACCAATTAGAAAAAGTATGTGATTAGTTTGTCTTGTTATGATGACATTTTCTATACTTGTAATTAACTAACCACTTGCCTCTCTAATTTCTCCACCAACTGTCCTATTTATAACACAAAGAAAAAATCAACCCCAACAAGAATACATATATACACATTAACGCATAGTTAAACAAAGTCATAACCAAACACTCACATTCAAGTCAAAGATAAAAAGAAAGATCGAGAAAGTTGCAACAAAAGCCATGGAAGGTTTACAAAGATCCGCAGTTTCCTTCCGGCGACAAGGTTCATCAGGATTTGTTTGGGATGATCGGTTTCTACAAGAAGAAATCAACAAAATGAACCAGAGTCAGCAGAATAATAATCAAGAACAAGAGAAAGATGAAATCAAAGAGATGATGAATCGTGATGAGCCTCCGCAGCTTGGGTCGATCAATACTGTGCAGAGAAGTCGTTCTAACGGTGGTGGAGGTCGTGGTTATCGTACTGGAAAAGTTTCGCCGGCGATTGAGCCGCCGTCTCCGAGGATCTCCGTGTGTGGATTTTGTGGTGCTTTTGGAAAAGTTGGAGAGAAGACGAAACCGCCTAAGCATCGATCTAGGTGATTGGGTGGTGGTTTGTGTTGGTCGGTGGTTATAGTTGCCGGAGATGGGATATTCCGGTGAAGGTGAAAGGTTATGATGTTTTTTTTTGTAATATTAATTACTTTAGGTTTGTGGGGTAGTAGTGCCTAGTGGTTGAGTTGAGTTGAGTTCATCATGAATTTGTATTGTTAATTAAGAACATAATGATGATGGGTCATGTTTTATTTTTCCTTTTGCTACTTTTATTATTACAATAGTATTTTAGTAGTATTAAACTTTTTGTTTATGTAGTCTACAAACTCTTAATACTCTTAATTGGATTGGATAAATAGATAGACATGTGTTATATCTAAATTGGTCTATGAATTCAATAGGACTAGCAATGGCTATTTTCATCATGAATTTGATTTTTTTGCTTAAATATTATTTTGATTGGATTCTCTACTAGTACTTCTCTTATATCATAAATCAATTTCCTAAATTTATTATTTTAGCCTTTCACTTTTAAAATTTTACGGTAAAAAAAGCTAGGTAGTAAATAATAAATGTTCTAATTAAAACACTTTTATATCTTTCATTATATTAATGTCACATTATCTTACTAGTCCAATCACTATATTTTTCATCTATTTTTCCTAGCAGATCAAGTGTCTATTACATGGCACATGTATCTTGCTAGTTTATATAGTAATTGATCAATGTATTTTAAAGTTCATGATTTTGTTCTTCAATTTAAAAAAAAAATGAAATATTTAACATTTTCTAATTGAGACACAATTTTGATTAGGCAACAATTGAGATGTTTACCTCAAAATTCAACGGTGTGTTTGCTAAAAAAGTATAGATGCATGACACCCCTAGGTTGGTAGGGATGGTCAAATGCTTTATTGATTTTTAGATGTTAGGACAAACTCAAAAGGGTGAGGAGTCCTGTTTTGGAGGAGTTTTTTGTGTGGTTAGAGCAAGCTCACAAGGGTGTGAAGCTTTGTTACTAAGGCATTTTCGGTGAATATCAAATTGTTCATGAAAGTGTGAAAAGCACAAGAAAGGGGAGGGGTTGAATTGGGTTTTCAAAAGTAAAAGCTTTTTACTAACTCTAAATACCACACAGCAAATGAACAAAGAGAAAAAGACACAAGGATTTTTATCTTAGTTCGCTTGAAACTCAAAGCTACTCCAGTCCACCCGTCAAGGTGATTTCTCCTTATACACAAGGACTTAATCCACTATAATCAATTGATTACAAAAATCACAAAGAATAACCTTTTTTATCTTCTCAAGGATCCGATTATATCCTAATATCCCTAAGGAATCACAAACAACAAGTTTGAATAAGATTTTGTATGTTACAAGTTGCTTCTACACAAGTAGATTTTACACAAATGAAATACAAAACACTTAAAGAAAACTATGTACAAAATTGATAGTTTTTCACGTAGAAGCAGACTTGTCAAATACTATAGTGTATCTTATCATTTCTTCAAGTCTCCAAGTCCCACTTATATAGCATAAGAAAAGGGACCGTTGGGGGTAAAATATGGATACCAATAGAGCAGATGTCCACAGTTGGATTGGTGAAAGGAGTGATACATAGTACAATCCTTCGTCCATAATTTCAGTGACATGTGTGATGTATAGTGCAATCGTTCGCCCATGAATTAAGGAGTGAAAGGAATATTTAATTTGTACTATGTACTATTTAATCACGTATCCACTTGATCTTATCTTCAATTTCATTGGCTTCTGAGAAACAGTTGATGAAGCATGAAAAGAAGAAATGTACAACTGGATTAAAAAACTTCAGAATCTTCAGTCAGAACCTTGATAGTGTCAGCGGTCTGGCTTTAGATCTTTAAAATCTTCAGAACCTTCAGACTCTTCAGTCAGAACCTTGATAACCTCAACGTCTGGCTTAAGATCTTCAAAATCTTCAACTAAGTAACAAAAACTTCAGAAACTTTCCATTCTTTAGAAGCTTGACAGTCAAAGTCACATCCAGAAGAAGAAATGGAAAGAACGTTGCAGCAACAACATAACGTCTCTTTATAAACTTCTCAGAAGTGAATCAACACATAAGCAGAAAGAGCATTTCAGCACCAACCTGACGTCTTTCAGAACTTCTCATGATTAGCAAAAAAGCGGAATTCATAATACAATATTCAGAAATTGATGACGTTGCACGTCATATACTCAGAATCATAACTAGCTGTTAAAGCTTCACAATAACAAACTGTTAGGGTGCCAAAATTGTTCTCATACAAATACTACTTGTTATCGTCAAAACTCAAAGGTATAGATGCAGAACTAAATCTTGTTCTAATAGCTCCTCCTCAACCTTGAGGTTGGGGTATTTATAGAAGCTTATGGGTCTGGATTGAGGGAAATTACTTCCGTTCTACTACTAGATCATAAGGAAGAATGAGTTATTCCACCTTAGATCATGGGGTGGGTGGCCATGAGAAGATTTGTTGTTCCTAGAACCATAGAGGGAAAATTTTCCTCTCTTTACCATATCTCTTCAGTTAGTCATCATGGACCCACTTTATCACCCACGTTTATTAGATGAGTGAATAGTTTGATCCCAATCAAGCAACCTATTGGCCCATTTTGGAGGACCCTTTGGTTCTTAGGGTGCTCACACATCACTAGTGTGCTTGACTTGTTGTACTCTCTTATGAATTACCCTTCCTTAGGGCCTCATAAATTGTATCCGTATAAAGTCTCTCAAGCACGAGGGCTTGAAAAGATCGAAGTGATTAAATATAGCGCTCAAAGTGTACTTCATATTGGATTTGCCTATGGATTGAATGCATTTAGCAAAACAACATCATGGAGAAATGTCCAAGTGTTCAAGTTTGGTCTAGCTTGCTTAAGCTGTATAAGGGACACATGCTATGCACGATGCTCCAACATGTTGGTACGACATATGGGTCTTGCTCAACAGGCGCCAGAATGTTGCATTTTGAATGAATCTTTGGAGAAGATGCAATTCTATTTGATTGCTTTTACTTAGCAATATGTTTAAGTGATTTATTTCACAGCTGGATGAAGATTGATTCATATTTAAATAAAGATTTAAATTTGAATTTAAATTGAAACAAATCATATCTTGTTGGAGATATTCAAGGAACAAATCAAATATCCAACAGATCCTACATTAATTATGGACGAAATAAAATCTCAAATCCATGAAGAAAATTCCAGGATTATTATGTTATATAAGGACCTCAAAACCTACATTAGAGGTTGAGCAATACATTGAAGATTTAGAGTGCTAAGGTTTATTTTTTAGTACATTTTATTCTTGTATGTAACCTATATGTTCCAGTAACTTGACATAGAAGGTTTGTTTAGAGTTGAGTGATAATATTCAACATTGAAGTATATGTATGTATGCAAGTTAGAGGCAAAAGAAACGCAAAAGTTTTGAAAAGGAATGCAAATTTTCAAGATTTTTAATGCATGTGTCGACCTATGTAAGTCATGTGTCGACCTGTTCGATGCATGTGTCGACTTGTATAGGTAATGTGTCGACTAATGAAGGTCATTAGTCGACCTGCAGAGATGACACATCAAACAGAAGCTACAAGCTTTAAAAATGAGGTACGTGTCGACCTGTAACTCGTATATGTCGATACATAAGAAATTTTTTCTTCTATGTGTCAACCTATAGTACGTTTGTGTTGACCTATATATTGTTTTCCCATAAAAACTTGTTTTTAATGCATGAAACCTTGTATAACTCATTTTCAAATGTTTTTATGCTTCCAATGCTAATATGCACATTAAGACTTAGAGGATATCGTCAAATATACATAAACGCTAAAGTATCTTAGTTTTGACATCATATAAAATATATCTAACAGAAAGTTGCACTCACATCCACAAGACAACAAATGGGTGAAAGCAACCATGAGATTGATAATATGCTTACTCAGCAAATTGGTACAATATTCAATCCCCAAATTCAAAATACTAACCAAAGTTACCAACTACTGGTCAATCAAATGGGTTGAATAGCCAAAAAAAATTGTCGCCCCACAAGCCCAAGCTTAGCCAATTCCTTAAATTGTGCCAGCCAGGCCAATATGGATACTTGACAATGGGGTTGCTCTTTTTAATCAAGGGCATCAACAACAAGAGATACCTCGACTTGTCGGACCCCCTATAATTGTGGGAGGAGAAGAACATATAGGTCAAGTTAACCAAGGGATAATTATGGTGGGTAGGAACCAAGATGCTGAAGAAGTAGTCAGGAATGTTCGACAAGATAACCAAGGGGGCAAAATAATCTAGCCCACATAGTCAAAAACATTATTGCCCATAATGGCCTTAATGTAGGATTACATAGGCCAAATTTGGAGTCTCATTTGACTGAATATGTTATGAAAACATAACTTCCCAGGGGGTGGAAAGTCCCTAAGTTCACCAAGTTTGCAGGAGATACAAGTGAGTTGACTGTCAAACATATCGCTTGTTACCAAACTAAAGCGGACGATATAACACATAATGAGAATTTGAAAATGAGATTTTTTTTTCCAAATTCTCTAACAAAAAATTATTTTGCATGGTTCACGACACTCCATCCCCATTCCATACATAATTGGAATAAGTTAGAGAGAGTGTTCCACGAACAATTTTATACGGGACAATCGAAAATTAGTCCCAAAAAATTGACTAGTGTCACGCTGCAAAAAATACCTGAGCGCATCGCGCGCTCGAAATACAACAGAGTCGTCACTGAATTTTATTTATTCTAAGAGAAATAGAAAATATAAATAAAACCCAAAGGGTAGAGAAAAGAGTAAAGGATTCGGTTATGCAAAGGGAAGGTATTAGCACCCCTCACATCCGTTGTACTAAACAAGAACAATTTTGATTGTTCTTTACGTTAATGAGTTTTGTTATCTAAAGATAAATTGCGATTAGTTTTAATTAAGGGCAAAATAAGTTTTTAATTAATGCGTTCGCCAAGATTTTGAAACCTGGTGCCTACGTATTCTCATAGTGCAATGAGAAAATCAGAGCTTTGTGGTTCGTGGGATAGAAAATGAGTGTTTGTTTCTTGATTTTAGGGAATGGTGTTATAATTGTATCCTAAAAGTGTTTGATGGTATTTGTTTGATCCTGGTTCGGATGTTCTAAGATGTTAGTATGACTTCTAAGGAATGGATTATAACAACTCTTTTTTATGAAAATAAATTTGTTGTTTGACAAATAATTGAAAAGGTGGTGTCTGAACCAAGGACAAGAATTAAAAGGTGGTGTCTGAGCCAAGAGTAGGAAATAAAAATGGTGTCATAACTAAGAATAAGAAATAAAAGTTGTGTCTTAACCAAGAGCAGGAAATAAAAGTGGTGTCAGTCATAACCAATAATTGGTGATTAACCCAAAGAGAGAGGTATTTTAACCAGAAGATTGTGATTAACCCAGAGAGAGGGGTGTTTTAATAAAGAGATGATGATTAATACAAAGAGATGGGTGTTTTAACCAAGAGATGATGATTAACCCAAAGAGAGGGATGTTTTAACCAAAGGATGATGATTAACCCAAAGAGATGGGTGTTTCAACTAAAGGATGGTGATTTACCCAAAGAGATAGGTGTTTTAATCAAGAGATGATGATTAACCCAAAGAGATGGATGTTTTATCCAAAGGATGGTGATTAACACAATGAGTATTGGTATTTGTATATAGGTTAAGAATATTTGTGTATAGAAAAGTCTTATGTCGACTATAGTATGTAATTAGCTGTAAATCTATCTATATATAAAATAGTCTCCATAGTGCTATTTACACACATAATTTATTCAAATGTGTCTTATTCTCTCGTATTTTAACATATTTAAAATGATTTATATTAGAAGCATATAATAAGCAGTAGAAAATATAAATGACAAAATTATGAAGAGATAGGGTAAGAAAGATCGCACTAGCGATTATCGTGGTTCAACCTTAAAGAACACAAATTACTCTAGTTCCCAAGGATTTTCTCTTGATATTTTCACTAAAATAATAACTCGATATTTTATGTAGGATCAACCCAACAACCTTAAACAAAAAGAGCTTTTGCACATGATCAATCCAACAACCTAACACATATAACTTGAGCTTTTGCACAGGTTCATCTCCTCAGTAACCTTAAACCAAGCTTTTTACAGATTTAGTTTGCAACATTCAAATATATTATAAAATCACAAGAAACTAAGCTCTTGAATAAATAAATTCAGGGCAACAGTAAAACACCACAACTCTCAGATTAAACTTTTTACTCTCTCAAAATTAAGACAATGACTAGTGAGTAAAACTTTTAAAATAAAGAGAATATGAGAGGTAGGAGAGATTTTTAATTAGAATATTGGTGTGATAAGAAGTGAAGAAAATATTTCTTTATATAGAAAAAATATGGCTAAAAAGGAAACAATCCATGTGCCTTTGGGACTTCCTAATTGATTATAACATATGCCTAATCAATTAGGTTAACCTTGAAAAGAAAATCCTAATCTGACACGTCACTTAATCAATTAACAAGGCTACCTAATTGATTAAGATACATGACTTATTCTAATATATTAGATGAAGGTCCTAATCAATTAAACAAATGAGTTTTACTTCCATAGTTGATTAGGAAACTTCTTAATAGATTAAGTACATGTCGGAATTGGTTTTACTAAATTAAACAAAAATATTGAGTTTTTCAAAAGGTTTTAGTATGTGCATCCGAGTGGACCACCTTAGTATTGCAAGACTTACTCTTGCTTCATTTACATTAGATGACCAGACTATAAGTTAAAATATTAAGCACAAGATTAAGAGAGTTTTCACCACTTCAAAATATTAATTCATTCTTTATTTAACTTTGATTAGCTCTTTCAATTGAAACTTGAACACTTGGTCTTGTACTTGCTTATTGACTGATGATGCTTAAGATTTAATCCTTCTTATTCAGTTGTCATCATCAAAATCTTAAAAAAATATCAACCTGCACAACATACAAAACCATATTCTCCCCCTTTTTAATAATGCCAACACATATGTCAGGGAGGTGGTAAAACATGAAAATATATATAAAAATATTTGGAGTTATTAAACCCCCTCACAGATAACGAAAATATCCCTCTTAGAGTATACTTCTTTCTCTTTGTCATTATCAAAAACGGGTGAAGAAAGAAAAAAAAAAGATAATAATAATAATAAGAAGAAATAAAAATTAAAACTAACTCATGTAAAAGGGATAAATTACTTGATAAATAAATAGAAAAATAAGCACATAAGATATGCACAATTAAGTTTTTCATAAGACTCTACTTTTCCCTTAGTTATGAGTATCTAGCTTTGAGACCAATTTATTATGCGAAAGTCTTTGCTAGTCTTCTTCATTTTTGTTGGTGTCAAAATTTAGATTTATTTTTCATTTAACGTTCCTTAAGTTGATATGTTTAAGGATACCTTTTTCTTTTGAGATTTTTCTTCATCTATATCTAATAAGAGGTTTTCTGTTATAATTTCTAGATATAGAAAGAATTTTACCTCTACAGCAGATACGAGGTTAGTTCATCAACAATTACATGTATGAATTCTTCTATAGTCATTGTCTTTTAAAAAAAAATTAATAAAGAAAATATATAAATTTTATTTTGGAGTTTTAAAGACCCGCATATAGAAGAATTGAATAATACTCTATTACTTTTGTCACACAACTTAATGCTAAGTAAATTATGTTATAAAATTTCAACATTCAGAACGACTCAAAGTAAGATTAGAGCTCTTACGAATAGTCCAACCAGATTTATCATAAAAATAATTTTCTCTTCTCATAGAAGTAAAATAAGAAAAAATATTTATATTTTGATATATGATTTGAACAATTATGAAGAGTGATGAATCATAAAAATGATCTACGTATGATTTAATATATTTTTGGAGAAGATGAACATATTATATTCATCAATAATGAGTCATTGCGAACAAATATTTCAATTGAGATGTCAACTAAGCATAATTTACCTTTTTTTTGGACAAATTTGACGGAAATGAGCTCATTGGTTTTTGAAGAACATAAAAATAACATTTATTAACTTATAGACTAAAATGAAACCAATTAATTTAATAGATCACAAATCTAATTAAGATAAAATTAATTATTAAATAATATAATATTTGATTTTTTTAATAAAATGAATACACAATTTTAAAACAAATATTTATTTTAATTTGTTAACAATTCTCCTTAAACCCATATAGCATAATCCTATAGAATAATAATAATATATCGTTCTAATATGTAATAATATTTAGAAGGATAGAAGCAAAGTTTAAATGTTATTATCACAAAATTAAGAATCATGGACCACAATTCTCAAAGGTAGAATTTTTAAATTTTATGACACAGTCAAGCATCATGTCTTTTCTTCATTGTGGAACAACATCAAATCTGAGTCGAACACCATAAAAACTCTCTAACCATTTTTGAATCCTTTAGAAAAGATTTTATACAAAATAAAAATGTATTAACATTAGGAAGAATTTTATACAAAATAGAGTAAATTTATCTTCTTTTAAATTTACTACTTTTTGATAGGTTTAATGAATGGGTTAAATGCGACAAAAAAGAAATATAGATCAAATAAATAAACATAAGACAAGTCTCCTATGTTTGTGTTACTTTTATGTGGTGGTGTTTTTCTGACCTTATATACATTTGTTGGGTGATTTTCATGTAATGCAATCAAACAAACTATTCTTAGTAAACAGGAAACAATCAGCGAACAAACTCCTTAAAGATTCCAAACCACAACAACAACACTCAACTCAGCAGGTACTGTCTGTCTGTTCTTTATCATTCACAAGTTTCAAAACCAGAAGAGATAGATATCAATGAATGTGTTGTTGTCATTGAAGAAAGAACTTTGAAGGATAAGAATGAAAGCTTCTATTTCTATATATGTCATTATAATAATCTTCATTCAGTTCAATTTACTTGCTAGTACTCCACAAGGGTTTGATCCTGTTATCCGACTCCCACGTTCCGGGTCAACCCGAACCAGATCCAAATCCAGAAGGGTTCTTTCCATCATTGATTTTGGTGCTAAAGGTGATGGCTTTCATAATGAAACACAGGTTCTTTCCCTTTCATCATGCTGTTGCTTCACAGTGTTTCATTATTGAGTTGAGATTCATAGCTTACAGAATGTTTAGGGCATTTGATAATTTTGTATCCTTTAGGGATAACCACTTAGTGTTTGATAATTTGTCTCAACGAGCTAGGTAGGATTAGGACATTTTAGAATCCTCATTTGCAACTGCAAAAAACACTATATTTTAGAATCCTCATTTGATTGGAACAGTTAAGAAACATTTTTTTTCCATCTTTTCAGGCATTCTTGGAGGTTTGGAAAATCGCATGTTCTCTCTCTGGATTTGTAACTGTTGTTTTTCCTCATGAGAAAACTTTTCTTGTGCATCCAATTGACTTTAGTGGACCGTGTCGATCTAAGATCACTTTGAGGGTGAGCACCAAGGTTCTATCATATGCATGTTTTAATCCGTGAATAAAATGTGTCTTATGGAAAATGCTCATAGATCTCAGGAACAATAGTTGCACCGCGAGATCCTGAGGCATGGCATGGCTTAAATAAACGCAAATGGATTTACTTCCACGGGGTGAATCACCTTTCTGTAAATGGTGGAGGGAGTTTCGATGGAATGGGACAGGAATGGTGGTCCATATCTTGCAAGATTAACAAAACAAATGTATTGCTATCTCACAAGCTTACTATCATGTATAGTTGAAGTTTATTCATCAGTTTAACTAAGTGATAATGATTTCAAAATCTTCTTTTGCAGCCATGTCTTCCTGCTCCAACGGTTAGTGGCGCTTCAAAATATGGAGAAAAACACTTCATTTCCCTGATTTGATGATACATTAGTTATGCCTCTATTAGCTGAAATATGAAACAACATTTACACTGCAGGCTCTGACTTTTCATAGATGCAAGAGACTGAAAGTCAGACACCTTGTGTTGAAAAATAGCCAAAAAATGCACATGGCATTCACTAGCTGCATGCGCGTGGTTGCATCCCATCTCAAAGTATTAGCACCTGCTTCCAGCCCTAATACCGATGGAATCCACATCAGTGCAACAAAGGGTGTTGAGATTAAGGATAGTGTAATTAGAACAGGTGTGTTAACCTCAATCTTGCATAATGAACCAACAATAATGTAATTGTGAAACGCCATTCAAACATGTAAATCATGTACAGAATCAGATGAAAGAACATTGATTTGTTTCATATATGTCTTATATAAATTCCAGAATAAACTTTATGATCAAGTAAAGTGTCAATATACAATATTTCACTGTATTATGTCCGTCCGTCCGTCCCATTTCAGGTGATGACTGCATCTCCATAGTCAGAAATTCTTCACTGGTCAAGATCAAAAACATTTCCTGTGGTCCTGGCCATGGCATAAGGTGAAAGTAGTATTCACTTTTAGTTTATTAGCACACTTAAGTATTGTAGTTCTTAATCAGTACAGGAACCTGTTTTTCAGCATTGGTAGCTTGGGAAAATCAAAGGTTTGGGAGAAGATTCACAATGTCAAAGTTGATGGAGTTTTTCTTTACAACACTGATAATGGTGTGAGAATCAAAACATGGCAGGTAAGTTTCCCGGTAACTATATCATTTTCATTCTCATTATATGTGATTCAGTGATGTGCAAATCGGTTGAGTCGAGTCAATTTTCATTAGGGTGGGAGCGGTTTCGCCTCCAAGATCACATTCCAGAATATCTTGATGGAAAATGTATCAAATCCAATAATAATAAATCAATACTACTGTGATTCGCGACATCCATGCAAGAATCAGGTATTGAATTTTAAGAATTTTTTTGTAGTTATTTTTTTGAGGTGATAACCGAAGTATGTAATGTTCCGCATTGCAATGCAGACATCTGCTGTTCAAGTGGGGAACATATCGTTTATTAATATTCGAGGAACTTCAGCCACCGAAGAAGCCATTAAGTTTGCTTGCAGCGATGACTCTCCGTGTGAAGGATTATACTTGGAGAACATTTTTCTTCCATCATACTATGGAGAAAATACAACATCTTACTGCTGGCAAGCTCATGGTTCTGCTCAAGGTTATGTGTATCCTGCTGCCTGTTTTTCAAACAGCAGCGATTTTATTAGAAAGAATATTTTGTTAGAATCAAATCCTGCTATCAATTCTTTCTGAACAGAAGATATTTGTACATGATAAAACGAGTAGATGAACTCTGGATATTAGTTTTGCAGGGTACTCAAGATGATGATTGGTGAATGTATCCATAATCCATATGAATGCATACACTTGCATTGTTGAACTTGAGTTGTTTTCATGTCAGTTAGTGTTCTCTTTTCTTTTTGGTGAAATTCCAACTATGTTGATTTGCCTCGTGTAGTAAAAGCAAAACTCAAAATGAACATATTCCATATAAATATAGTTGAAACTATCATTAGCAAGTGGATGATTTATTTTATTCCATAAGTATAACTTCAGAAGTACACAACTTAAATGTTTATAAATAAAGTACACAACATAAATGAAAGATAAATAAAACCAGCATATGACTGAAAGGCTTATTATCCTTTACTCATAAGTACTGCCTAATAAAAACATCAACACATAGAACAATAAAAACCAAATTAAGACAAACCAGAAAAACATGTAGAGTTAATAAAATCCAAATCCATCTCATTTAGCAACAACAAATGAGATCATAAAAGGAAGGAAAATGAGGATTGCGGCAGAATAAGTGAGTACTGGTGGAGAAGCAGAAGATTGTGGTGTTGGTGCAGGAGCAGAACCCATCCACATTCCAGACATATCGTTAGACAATTTATCAAAAGTGTCTACACCATTGTTTTGAGCAGCAACAACCATAACCAAAACCAAAACACAAGCTATGACCATGCTGAATTTCATTGGTGAAGCCATAGATATATTTATCTTAAGTTATCTTTTGCTTATTGCACTAGTTGAATATATTTGTTGTTGCTGTTTTGAACCAAAGTGTGTTGTGTTATATATAACTTTGGTAACTTTGACGTTAAGGTCTAGGACTTGGCTGAAAGTTTTATGTTTCTTGTTAATTTATGATTAAATAATTGAATTGAACAAATATATGTATATGCTTCGTTTTCATCGTGAAAGTTCTGTTTATTTTTTGGGTTATTATCATAGTCTTCTTGTTGAGAATGAAATATTGTACAGCTGTTAATTTGTTGCATTTTTGTCGAACACGATTCTTTTTTAGATTTGTTGCAAATGATGTCACTCAGATTTCATTGAAACAAGTGTAGACCAACAAGAAATGTAAACGGCTTGTAATTATCAAAACAAAATACTAAAACAAAAAGTAAGGGGGAAATCATTTAGGAAATAATTAAATTTTTGTGCAAAAGCATTTTTAGTGGGACAAAAAAACATTGGCAAATTTATAGTATGGATGGTATATACCCATCGTCTAATTATCTAATGCAAAAAATAAATAAATGACATATTTAAAGGAATCTCGTATATATCCATCATCTAATGCGAAAAAAATAAATGACATATTTAAAGGAATCTTTTTCTCCTTGAGGTATCTTATATATAATCAAGATTGTATAGAAATAATCAACAAACATACAACAAGTTGCATTGTTGTTTATATTTGGATGAAAAAATCAATCTTCTTAAAAACTATATTCATTGTCTTAGACGACACAATATTGGTATGCATGTACCTTTTATACTATCTATAAAAGATTCATTGTTTATGGTGCTAGAAAATTAATTATGGAAACTTAGTTTATTTTCAAAAAGTATTAGAAATTATTTAAAGTTTATTTTTTTAAATAAAGAGTAATTTTGAAACTCAATAACTTAAATAATAATTATTAAAGATTTTAACATAATGTATATCACATAATTTTAATAAAAGATATATTTTATAAATAATTATTATGAAATGACATTAAAAAATAAATACATATTTTTGTATTTTTTTTAAAATTTTGATATCCAAAATTTTTCTAGCAAAATAATGAATTACTTAAAATTATTTTTTATAATAAATAATTTTAACTAATTTCTCATTTGGTTCTTTTTAAAAAAAAAGGTGAAACAAAGAGTCCTCCATTATGATGGGATATTTTAGCAAATAAGATAATGACCATAAAGAAAATAGATGAAATTAGACTGAAGAGAGAGTTTTCTTTTTCTTTTTTATATCTATTTAATTGAGTGTTATTACAAACTTGCATTATTTATATATGATCATACTACTAACTAACTTCTAATTAATAATCACATGCAAAGTTAATAGTAACTACATGTATAACTAGTAGTAATCACATGTCAAACTAGTAATGACCATGTGTGTAACCAATAGTAAGCACATGTGAAACGAGTAGTAATCACATGTGAAACTAGTAATAACAACATGTAAAATTTGTAGTAACCACATGTGAAATTCGTTATAATTACCTACTTGCTTCCTAAGAAAATGATACTTTCTTTCAATGTGTTTGTTTCTCCCATGTCTCATTGGATGATTGACTAAATGTATTGTTGATTTGTTGTTTGCTAACAACTTGATCTTCACAATCTTATTGAATTTAAATTCTTCTAAATGCATTCAATCCACGGTGCTTTGCAAGCTACATATGAGGCTACAACATACTTTGCTTCATTAGATGATAGAGTTATTATCCCTTGTTTCTTGAGCTCGATGAGATTGAAGCTTCTCCAATCATGAACAAGTGGCCTATTATACTTTTCTTGTCATCTTGATCTCCCCCTCAATTTAAGTCAAAATAACCACATGCATTAACTTTCCTATATAATTATTTTGATTTGGCATAAGTACGCCATTGTCCGTCGCGACTTTAATGTATCTGAGGATCTTTTAAGTTGATAGTAGATGAAATGTTCTTGGCTTTTCCATGAATTTGCTCACTAAGCAAAAAATTTGGAAAATATTAGGCCTAATGTTGCATAAGTATCTTAGTGATCCTAAGATTTGTTTGTACAAAGTTACATCTACAAGCTCATCATTTGTATCCTTCTTCAGCTTTATACTTATTTCCATGGGACTAAATGCAAGGTTGCAATTACTCATCTTGAATTTCTTCAATATGTCTTCTGCATATTTCTCATGGTGCAAGAAAACTCCATATTTTGTGTTTACAAACTCCATACCTTGAAAATATGCCAAGTTTCCTAGATCTGACATTTCTAATTCATTCACCATGTTGGCTTTGAACTTTTCCAATTCAATCTCACTTGAACCATTGACCAATAGATCATCCACATAGAGGCATATTATGATTTGATCTTGCTCTTTGGAATAATTTACATACACTCCATGTTCTGATGTGCACTCGTTGAATCCTAGCTTTATTAGAAACATATCAATTCTTTTGTTCCATGTTCTAGGTGCATACTCAATCCATGCAATGCCTTTCTCATCCTATACACCTTTTATTGTTGATTTTCATCTCAAAATTGGGTGGTTTCTTGACATAGATATCCTATTCTAATGGTCAATTGAGAAAAGATGACTTCACATCCAACTTATGCATCTTCCACCATTTGTATGATGTAATGACCACCATAATGTTTATGGTTTCAAGTATGGCAACAGATGCATAGACCTTATTGAAATCAATTCTAGGCCTTTGAAGAAAACCCTTTGCTACTAGCCTTGCTTTGTACTTGGTTATCTCACTATTTGATATAAGCTTCAACTTATAAACCCATTTTACATACATGACTCTTTTACTTCTCAATTGCCTTGAGTTCTTTCTTCATATATTCTTGCCAATTTTCATCTTTTAGGGCTTGCCTGAGGTCAGTTGGCTCATATTCAATTATTGTTGCTTCTTCAATTAGGTCACCATTTTCACTTATGGCTGGATCAAGAAATATTTCATAGTCACTTAACCTAACCGATTGACATTTTTCCCTTGTTGATCTTCTCACCTCCTGAGTTTGTGCCACTTCATTTACTTGGCCATATTTGAAGTTGCATATCAATAATACATTTAGGGGGAGAACCCCAATATGATTTTTTTGCTTGTCTCTTAAACTTTCGTTTCGTTATTATTGTTTATTAAGTCTTATATTCAATTGTACATCTTTGAATTAAGTTTTGAATCCATTCATTTTAGCATGCATAATTCAAGTGTTTGTATTTGAGTGTGATCATTATGTTTTAACCCAATTGGTTGAGTTAGTGCAATAATAACAATATTTGACGTTGGTTCATGTTATGTGAGAAGTGGAATCACAAACTATTTTAAAAAAACTTGAAAATTTGAGATTTATGGTGTGTAACTCAAATCACTCACAAGTTATGACTAGAATCTAACTAAATAGAGGAGAACATGAAAGTTTTTGCATTTG
This sequence comes from Lathyrus oleraceus, assembly GCF_024323335.1. Taxonomy (NCBI): domain Eukaryota; kingdom Viridiplantae; phylum Streptophyta; class Magnoliopsida; order Fabales; family Fabaceae; genus Lathyrus; species Lathyrus oleraceus. Next base: position 642,127,433 of record NC_066583.1, read on the forward strand.
TGACTCAAATCACAATTTTTACTTGATTCGAATCATGCATCACTGTGACTCGAATCACAAGTTTCACATGATTCGAATCACACAATTCATGTTATCAATTGCCTAGTTTAATTTGAATCACACTTTACACATGACCCGAATCACAAAGTTTTTCGCATTTTCCTATTTGGCTCTACCCAAATTGATTAGAATCAGGGGTTGTACATGACTCAAATCATGACCTTCCATGACTCAAATCAGAGAATACAACTTGACTAGAATCACAATAAATATGTCACTTCATTTATGTTGATTTTATTCCACTTTACTTGCTCATTTGACTCAAATTAACAAATTTTCTTGACTCGAATCTAACGACCATTTTCACTTTCTTTTGTGCTTAATCTCCAACACATATAAATTCTTTGTCATCTCATTCTTTCACAACCAGCCAACCAACATTGAACATAACAACAACAACTTCCATTTTTTGAAACTCAAAATCTCTTGCATACAAAATTTCTTTCATCATCAATCTCTAGTTTGGATTCAGATCTTGATTATGAAGATTTGTAATTGTTGATGGAGACGTGTTTTAAAACTAACATTTCTTAAAGAATTCGTAAAGACTTTCAGGAGTCTTGCAAGATTGTGGGTGTTGTGACCGGTGCTGACAAATTCCAGTGAAAAGAAGCAGGTTTTTCTCTCCATCTTGACCTTGGTAGTGTTGTGTGAAAGCCTACATGCAAAGTATGAGTTCTTCTCAATCACCAAACATTTCATCAGTCAAGGATGATTGCCACACATGAAGACTTGGAAAAGATTGGCGAAGCTGGAAGATTCAAGAAGAGAGAATCAAATAAATATTTTGCAGAGAGGTCGGTATCAAAGTTGTATACAAGTCAAGATCTAGATAGGAGATTTATTTTTCTCAGCATTATTGTGAATTAGTGATTATATAAGCTCATGTATTATTTGTCAAAACATATTGGAAGATTTACTTTCAATGGGAAACCATTGGAAAGTGGAGTAGGCTCCTGCGAGGACAATATAGTTGAACCACTATACATACCGATGTACTCTCTCTCTCTCTCTCTCTCTCTCTCTCTCTCTCTCTCTCTCTCTCACACACACACACACACACTTTAATTTTCGTAGGTTATTGAATGTATAGGTAATCGCTTCTTATGGTAGTTTTTCTTTAATTCCTGTTGGTAGGAATTTATTTTGTAAGTTTAGGTTTTGTTAGAATCAGAACCTATTTGTGTTTTATTGCTGATTAAATTCTACAATGGTGTTAGAATATAATAGCAATTGGATTTTGCAAAGAATACATCTTATGTAATTTGCAAAGTGTCAATTCGTTATAGTTTGTAACTCTTTGGATATAATTTCTAATCAATCTGAGGTATTTGTTAATTATGTAACTATATTCGTGATTACTTTTCAATCCAAGCATAAAGTCTCTATTTTTTGCTATAAGACTTCCACATTGAAAAACTATGATATTTAATTTTGAAAATTTATCAAATTTTTAAAAGGGTCTATTCACTCCATCTAGACTATTTCCCCCACTCCATCTTCCTACCCAACAATTGACCTCGGAGCTGGTCTTTTGATCAGGTCTGATCGACTCAAAAGTTTGGGAATATGGCCGACGATGACAATCCAAAGGGAGCGTATAATAGAACATCAATTTTTAAAGGCGATAATTATGCTTATTGGAAAGAAAACATGTATGTACGTTTACTATCAATTGACAAAAATCTATGGGTAGCAGATACCGACGATCCTTTAATTCCTAGAAAGGAAGACAATAAATCTATTAAACACCCAAAGTATTAGACATATGATGAAATCAAAAAGGATTCATATGATTTTAAAGCGAGGAATATACTTATCTTAGCTTAAGCGTGAAAGTATTTTACTCAACTTCACATCGCATAATCTATATACATTAAGGATTCTAAGATCAATATGTTTACAAAGGATTTTGGACTTTTCCGTATGGAACCCATAGAATCCGTGGAATTCATGCAGACTTATTTCCTCCCCTTAATCAACAACTAAACAACTTAGAAAATTCTGTTTCTAACAAAGATTGTGTTAGCAAAATATTAATGTCTATGTGCAGGGAATGACAACCAAAGGTTATCGCCATAAAAGAATCTAACTATCTTAGTACTTTAGACATCACAAAGCTGTTTGAGAAACTTGCTGAACATGAGAATGAGTTGAAACGACTCACGGATAGCTAAGTAAAGCAAAAAAAAGAGGTAAGAAGATAAAAGAGGTCTTTCTTTGAAAGCTTCTGTGATACGGTGAACTGACTTTGTGTTTTTGCTTTGAAAAGCTATGTTGCGGATAGCAAAAGTCGCCACCGACTTTTCTTTTATCCAATAAGGAAAGGCGGAAAAGAACAGGAAAGACCTTGATTAGATTTTGAGTTCGGGAGGTACATTATACAAAGGGAAGGTGTTAGCACCCTTTGTATCCATGGTTATCCATGGGCTCTTAATTGCTTAACTCACTTATGTTTTCCTTGTTTGAGAAAGTGTTTGAGAAATGTGGTGTGTTTAGAAAATATTTTGAAAGGGGAGTTTAACTTTGTAATGATTCTTGTACGAATGTATACAAAGTGTTTATCTCGTTTGATTTTGAAAGATGTTTAGAAAAATATAACTCGGCGATGATTCTGGTGCGAATGTATACCAAGTGGTGATTTTCTAAAAGATGTTTTGAAAAGTGTGAGGTGTGAAAAGTATTTTAAGCTGTGAGCAAGCATTTAAGATTTATACCTAACCAAGGTCTTTATAGGTATTTCCTATCCTTAGGAGGGTAAAACTGTCCTTACTATTGAGAAGTAAGTAGTCTTATCCTTTGGATGTAAAGGGACATTGTGGGGTCGTCGATTGGTCATTGAAGGCAACATTTGTAAGGATACCTTAGCATTCGAAGAGACGATCATCATTTAATCGTAGGCTACAACGAAGGGTCATCGAGGGACAAAGTCATATATTCGAAGGCAACGTTCGAGGGACTATGATTTATCTTGTAGGGACATTGACCTTTTGATCGAAGGGACTATGACTTATATGTTTAGGGATGATGATGACTTAATCGAAAGGGTCTTTGCTAAGGGTATCCCCACATTCGCGGGACATGACCGTAATATCGTAAGGCAACAAAGAGAGGGTTACCCTAGAGGTGCAAGTGTGGAAATGATTGGATTCAGATATATTATCTTGAATTAATTTATCTAAGTTCGATTATTTATCTTTCCATGCAATCCTATTAGCATACATCTAGACAGTTATATTCACAATACGGAAAAATTAAAGTGCGAAAAATAAGACTACGCTATTACATGGCTTCGGAATGGGGTACATAATTTAAAAGGGGATATAAAATATCTAAATCTTAATTAACGAGTACAAAATTAAAAGGGCATACAAAATAATAAAACCTAATTAAACTAAAAAGAAAGAAATAAAAAAAACTAAATAAACTAAATTTAAGAATGAATTAAGAATGTTTTTAATCTATAATAATAGAATTTTTTTTTTTATGAATTTATGGAAAAAAATTAGACTAAATTGATAGAAATTTTAAAAGAAAAGAAAAAAAATATAATTGGATTTTTATTATTCAAAATAGTCCATTTTAATTAATTAAGTGATATATGAAAATTTAATTAATAAACTAGATTAAATAACTAATATAATATATTAATTAGAAAATTAATTAATGAGTTTTATTTTAATAATAGAAAAATAGTGGTGAATTAATTATAGTGGAAAGGGAGTAAACATAATAAAAACACTGAAAAGCTAACCCAAACCCAGGACCTCTACATTAGAGTGAGGGGGGAACTACCAACGAGCCATGTTGGTCCATTCGTTATTTATTCGCCTTCATTAAAACATATATTAATTATACACACCACCATGCATGTTACAGCTTTCTGTCTTACGGCAAGCTACTTTATTTTTTCTCATGCTGTTTCTTTCATGTGAATACAACAAACCTGTAACTTCATCTTATATCAAACTACACACATAAAATAAGATCATATGTAATCATCATGCAATAATAAAAATAGCCATGCACAAATCAAGAAGCTTATATTATTTTACTCATGTATTAGTTCTCTTTACTGCAAGTGATAATGATAAAACAAACCTTACACATACATGTTAAAGACAACCAAGGATTTATATTATCATCATTATATCATCATCATCATTATTATGTAATAACAACATGTGAAATAAACATAATCATGCTAGAAACAACACTCATATAATAATAATTAAATGACAGATATAATTCTTTAATCATGCAAACAGAATTTCTCCAACATGCTATGACATATCAAGAATAGATGCATACTTGAATAAAGCAATATCAACATCCACCAAACCATGAATACATCATCTCAATATATATATATATATATATATATATATATATATATATATATATATATATATATATATATATATATATATATATATATATATATATATATATATATATATATATATATATATATATATATATATATATATATATATATATATATATTAAACCAATATTATTCATGCATGAATTAAGGAGTATTGCAAGGTAATCATGCTGGATGCAAATTCCATAATGAACACTTACTAGGGATTTGATTCTTCTAGCTTGCTCACTCTATGTGTGTTGTTCTTATTCAGGCTATGAGTGCTTTATGGTTGTTTCTCTTTTCCCTACCCGTGAATCTTCTTGTTTCTGCTTTGCCTTGTGTATCTTCTTCTGTTGTATCTCTCCTCTTTTTCCTCTTCTTTCCTTTCGCTGCAGCCATATGAAGTATTTATAATGGTATGGATTAGGGTTTAACCTTGCTAAATATTTGCATCCCTTCCTATACTTTAGGGTTTAACCTCGCTAAATATTTGGATCCCTTCCTATACTTTAGGAGAGTCAGGGTTTAACCTTGCTAAATATTTGGATCCCTTCCTATACTTTAGGAGAGTTAGGGTTTAACCTTGCTAAATATTTATTAAATACAAATATTATTATAAATAATGAATAATTTAAATGACTTTTAACAAATAAAAATTAATTTAAATTTTAGTTACATACTTGAATTAAAATTTAAACCTATTTCTATTTTTACTTTCATCATTTTAAAAAAATCAAAATTATTCTTACTATTATCAACCAAAATGGGCTTTTAAAAAATGTTACTCTTATAAATAAATTTTATTAAGTAAAAACGTGAATTACTAAATAAATACTATTTATAAATAATGAATAAATGGAACATGAGTCACTAAATTATAAAAAATAGTTATTATAATTTAATGAGTTTTAACAAATAAAATTAATTTAAAATTTTAATTATACAATTAAAATTCAAATCTATTTTTATTTATCATTAAATTAAAACTATTTTATTTATATATATATAATTTATTTATATCATACAGATAACCAAAATCATTATTATTTTTTATATCTGTATCACATAATAAATAAATTAAAATTTATAATTTATATGAGAATGTATGCTAATGAATGAATGCAAATGTGAAATGAATGCCATACATGAATTAATTTATCATAAAAATTAACAGGCAAATTTTGGGGTATGACAGCTTCGTCATCTAAAACGAAGAAATTAAAGGAAGAAAGTGATAATTCTGACGAAGAAGCTCCTAAAGAATAGGAGATTAGTTTGTTTGCTATATGCTATAATTGATACTTGAAAATAAACAAGCTCAAGCATTCCGACAAAGGATCGGTAAATTTAAAAAAAAAAAATCCCACCTGTATAAAAGAGAGCATAATAAAAAGGCACTACTACAAATAATCTATTTCACCTTGGACGCGAATGTAATATAAACTCGATTAGACATGCGAGGTAACAAATGATGACATGAAAACCTTCCGTTTTACCCCTCGATTTTTGAATAACCGAGGAGAAAAATATGGATTCAATCCCAGCAACTCCATTTTTTGGATTTTTAAAACTACGTTACTTTTTAGCTTGATTTAACAATAACCGAATGTAAAGTCATGTTTACAAAATTTTATTTTTAACGTGTTTTTTTTCATTTTAATTTGTAAAGCATGAAATTTGTTGACAAATTCTAAATCTTCATCATCATCATTCATCATCATCAAGAACACCAATAACAACAATAAAAACAAAATAAATAGAGTCCTTAAACATTAAATCTCAACAACAACAACAAAATCCATGAAATCTTTAAACATAAAATCTCAACAATAACAACAACAACAATAACAAATAAACATAACGAATAGAATCGTTAAATACTAAATTTCAACAACAACAACAATATTAAACATTTTACTTGATACAACTACAACTAACATTAATAAGTTACTTTCATATTTCTTAAGTAACATTAAACATTTTTAACAAGAATTATTAGAGAAAAAATTACGTTAAGAAGCTAACCATGAAATATTTTCTTACTCTTTCTTTCATTATCATTATTTTCAATATGTTAAGTTTAAACTTCAACAATTTGCATTTAAGATAGATAGTTGTGACATTCACGTTTTGATTGACTAGTTAGATTTTCACGCAAATCACTAATGTTTCATGTGAATTGATGATTTGACAATGTCTTGATCATTGTTACTTTATAAATGAAAGACGAAGATTCACTACTTAATTTTTTCATCAAATTGATCATAAATAAATAAAAACTCTATTTTACCCCTCAATTTTCATAAAAACTAAGGTAATAGGTAATAATTTTTAAAAAAATAAATTAAAAGGTGATAAAATATAGTTGCTGAAATTCGAAGACATATCCTCTAAACACTTTATCCCTCGATTTCAGCAAAACCGAGATAATAAGTCATAAAAAAATTACAAAAAAATTTAAAGGTAATAAAATGTAGTTGTTGGAATTTAAAGACGTGCCTCGCAAATACTTTATCTCTCGGTTTTTAATAAAATCGAAGTAATATGTCATAAAAAAATTTTAAAAAAATTAAAATATGCTAAAATATAGTTGATGGAATTCGAATGCGTGTCCTCTAAATACTTTACCATTCATTTTTTAGTTAAATCGAGAGAATATATGATATTTTTAAAAAATAAATTAAAATGTGACGCGTACATTTCAATTTTTTGTTGAGTGAGATGAAAGTTTCATCATAAAATATATTATTTATAGTAGTGAGGATGAAGATATCACATGTTATAAGTGCAGAAAATCAAACCATTATAGAACTACTCGTCCAAGTCTCAGAACACATCATAAGAAGAAGGATAAGACATTTAATAAAAAAATAATATGGTTTAAAAAAAGATATTATTAATTTATAGATTTATAATGGTTTATCCATTATAATATCAGTGAGTTTTGATTTACCATCGATAAAAATTAAATTAAAAAAAAAATTCACATGATTTTTTTTTACTTAAATAAGTAAATCTAAAAAAAAGTATAGTGGTTTATCCATTGCAATAAAAGTAATATTCATTGTCAAGTAGGCCAAACCAATCAGATTTTACATTATAAATAAAAGTTCAAAATAAAAAATTACAGGATAAACTAAAACTCACTCAAAATTTTTAAATAGCTGTCATAATTTACTTTTTTTTTAGTTACACAAATACGCATGAGCTATTTAATATGAATTACTTTTTATATTCAACATAATAAAGTATATGTATGTAATGAGACATATATGTATAATTATTGTTTTCTTTGTGAGTAAGAAGTAAATATGTTTTGAAGATTTTGATTCCATAAACAAAATTGAGTTTTGACTATGGATGAGCAAAACAAATTATGCATTACAACAACAAAAATAGAAACGCAATATAAATTTGATTGTATGTATAACATGAATATTCTTGATATGCTATATTACTATTACTTTCAAATACTATTAAATGTTAAAATGAATAACTAAATATAAATTCATAAAAATTAAAAAAATCAGAATAATAAAGAATAAATAAACACAATTAAATTGCAGAAAATATTATATCATAGATTTTTTTACAAAAATAATCCATTTTTTCAAGAAAATTCCCAAAATATCACTGGTTTCAAAAAAATTCTCAAACTACCCCACTTTTAGGAGGTGTCGCCAATTAAATTGGAGACTCCTCTTAAAACTTGAATGGAGGCGCCAATCCAATTGGCGCCCCTGTGTAGGTTTTAAGAGGAGTCGCCAATTCAATTGGAGACTCCTCCTAAAATGCATTTTTTTTTGTTATATGATATACGTGATAGATAAATTTGATATAAGACCAATTGATATTAATAAAATTTGCTGATGGTGATGACCGGGATCACCTAACCGACCTCCGGTCCCACATCCTCTAGCTACCCTAACCCGTGGCCCTAACCCACGTTGACGATTCAGTACCGGTGTTTGATCATCTGAGGGGCCAGGAGCGTCACTACCAACTATAGGAGAAGGTCTGTTGAGGTAGTCAGACAATTCGGCATAGTCTTCAGTATGCATCGATGGTGTACCGCCGTAGCTGAGCTCATGACCCATGCCAGAGAAGTTGGGATGTGGTTCACTCATTGATGGGTGACCGAGACAGTTGAAGGGAGACATGGGTGTGAACGATGCGTCGAGGAAATGTTGGAAAGGTTGTTGGGGTGTTTGGTAGAGATAGGGTTGTTGGATGTTTTGATTTTGTGATGTTTGGGATTCTTGGCTACGGTAGGAGGAGGGGCGGTTGGTGTTGAATGATCGTTGGGTGTTCTGGCTTAGGCGACTTTGGTAGGGTGATGGGGTGGGTGCGAAGCGATGTTGACTCTCAGGTTGATGGTCAATTTGTTGCTGGTGGTATGGGGTATGCTCTTGGTATTGGGGTTGGGTGTATGGAATGTTTTGGTTGTATGTTTGTGTGTTGGTTGAACGGAACGTTTGACAGACAAAGGGTTGTGTGTATCCGATCTGACACTGTTGTTGGGGGTTTGATGTTGAGGTGTCAGGTGTGTAAGTTGTTTGGCGTGGGTCGTACAAGTACATATCCTCGGCGATGAACTGAAAACCAACCGATCTGTACCAAGCCATATAAGTACGACTTGGTTTTTCTTCAGTTGACATGATTGCGTCAGTTAACACATGGTCATGACGGTGCTTCCATTTGCGACACTCCGATCTTGCGAAGCTTTGCCATGGATTGAAGTTCCATTGGTCGTTAACTTTACGCAGATGCCATTCTCCTAGGCTACCTAGGGGATCTGGGATATTTTGGAGCATACCGAACTGCAGCTTCACACGATCACTGTTGTGCATCTCCACAGTTGTGAACCATATTATCGGTGTGCATGCAGTCCATACGGCCGCGTCTTCAGCGTTGACCTCATGGTCATGATCCAAATTAAGGTATGGACGCCAAATGAACTGAAATGTGAAAGAAGAGAGGATTATAGTCAATGTAGAAGAAGTTAACAAAATATAACGAAATAATTAAGTTATTTTCCTTACGTCTGTCGGTCGAAGGTGATCCAACAGGTTGCGATACTGAGTAATACAGTGTCTTGGACATCTGTTGTAACTCATACCACATGCAGACCATCTACACCAAAAAGTCAAAAAATATTAGTTAGAGGTAATAATCTTTAAAGAAGTAAGTAAAGATATAGCAATTTAAACAACTTACTTTTGTGCATACGGAAATGTGAAAGGGTTGTTATTGACGGGTGCTAGAGACAGTAGTCTTGACCAACCCCATGCTTGTAGCAAAATAACACATCCAGAAAATGTAGATGTGTCTTTGTGTGAGTTTTTGCACAAGGAGCTATAGAGATAGGCTAGACAAGCAGATCCCCAACTGTAACTTCCTATTCTATCTACACGTCTAAGTATAGGTAAATACATAATACGCATGCTAGAACCATAACCTTCGGGAAATAAAAACGAGCCAATTAACAACATAATGTAACACCTAGTTTTTATTATTCGAGCATCTTCAGTAGAATGCTCATTTAAGTATAAACTATTATAGTACGACTTAAGGCGTGAGAGTAGTATACCTTGACCTCTTGCATTATCATCTAACAAATAAATCTCTAAGAGCTCCATGCAAATTGAATTTGCATAGTTGGTTTTACCATTAACAGCCTTACCTTCAACGGGTAGTCCCAAAAGCATGTAGACGTCTTCTAACGTCACGGTACACTCACCAGTTGGGAACCAAAATGTGTGTGTCTCTGGTCTCCATCTTTCGCATAAAGCTAGAATGAATTTGTTATCTATGGACCAAGACAAAATCTTGCTTATATGACCAAAACCGGCGAGTTCAACATAAGGTTGAATCATCGGGTCCATATGGACATATTCGTGGACCCGAGTTCGGAACCTTGATACATTCTATAAAAGAAAGAACAAAAAACTTGACTAAGTTGGTATGTTAAAATAAAAGGGGGTTGGTGAAGATGAAAGATAAAAAGTTAATAAAAGAAAAAACTTACATATGTTGCGATGTTTGCAACCGTTCCTCTATGTGATTCGCCCATTATGAGGATAGACATTTTGTCGGGGGCTTGGTGTATATGAAACTACAAGAAGTTGTTGGAGATGAAATTGTAGAAGAAGTATTGTAGAAGAAGTATTGTAGAAGAAGTAGTAAGAGTGATGGTGTGGAAGAAGTGTTGATGGAGTGGATATATTTATAGGCAAATGGATGGGAGCATGAAAAGTTGTGCTTGCATGGTGTCTCCACTTGAATTGGCGACCATGTACAACCTTTAAGAGGGGTCTCCATTCAAATTGGCGCCTCCATAGGGACATGCATGCAAGACCTAGGTCTGATTGCTTGGTTTCGAGGTCTGAATGCATGGTGTCTCCACTTGAATTGGCGCCCATGTGCAAGGAATGAGTGGGGGCGCCAATTCATTTGGAGTGTGTGTCTGCATGTCTGACACGTGGCTGTCTTGTCTCTTGCATGCTGAACATGTCACTTCTTAGTAGCTTGCATGGTTGACACATCATTTCGGAGTAGCTTGCATGTGCGACACGTCACTCCGAACTAGCTAGCATGTGAGACACTTCACTCCTCTATTTAAGTGTCTTAATATCAACATCCAAGATACTTCACTCACATTCATCTGCAGTAAGAAAATAGTTTTCATCTGCATAATGTCATCTTCATCATTATACAGTGTCAACGTTCACTGCAACGGTGAAACATACGAGTCTGAGCTATATGGTTTTTGTTTTCGAAACACCGATACCATTAGACTCACGATCAAGAGAAATGAAACCTTCTTGCATTTGAAAAAAAGAATACAATCCTGTATAGGATCGGGTATTGTGTCAAAGATCACATATCAAAATCCAATATTTTTTGAGAATAGTCAATGCAAGTATTTCCCCCTTAAGGTACGAGACGATGAAGATGTTGAATACATGTTTGTTAGTCATGAACATTCAGGCTGCAACTGTATTGAGTTGCACATTACTCTTCAACCATGTATACCATCTCAACAGTCTCAACTAACCGATCAGGATGAATCTGGTGAAGATGATCGACAATGGTCAGATGACGTCAACCCAGAAGCAGAAGCAGAAGTGGACGTCGTTGATGAAGAAGAAGAGGAGACCGAGATACAAGTTGATCACATGCTGAACAACGATGATGAAGATGATGATCAACCACCACCAATACCTCCTAGTCATGTCTACAATCCGCCTCAATATATGACAAATATGGATCTTCACGATGATGAAACATCCAACAGTATTTTCTATAATCCGTATCCGAGATCAGAAGGAGAATTAAAGGTGGGAGACATGTTTCGTACCAAAGAAGAATGTGTTATGGAAATCAAAAAATTCCACATGAACAACTCTACTGGCTTTACAGTGAAACGCACTGATTCTAGAAGGTATGTTATCGAATGTCATAACATGCTTTGTAAGTTTCGTTTGGCTGCGTCTCCACAAGCCAATCTCTGTTTGATTTCTGATAGACATGCTGCCATTGAGAGTGCCTACAACAACCATGACAACGAATGACATGATCCTCCTTCTACCCATGTCTACTGTATCAGACACATTACACAAAACTTCGTGCGTGCTATAAAAGATAAGAATCTTCGCAAGAATGTGGTGAATGCAAGGTATGCTCTAACTCAGCCGTCATTTTAATATTATCGTGATGAAATTAGACTGTCTAATGAAGATGCAGGGAGATGACTAAATAACATATCAGTAGAGCAGTGGACAAGAGCATTTGACAGAGGTTGTCGATGGGGCCACACGACAACAAACATTGTGGAATGCATGAATGGGGTATTCAAAGGAATTCGTAATCTGCCGATAACCGCCTTGGTAAGATAAACCTATTATAGGTTGGCTTCTATGTTCGCAACTAGAGGTGAAAGATGAAGTGCAGTGTTAATGTCCTGGAAAGTATTCAGTGAGTGTTGCATGAAGGTCATGAAAGAGGAGAGCATCAAAGCTAGCACACGCTATAACAGTTTTTGACCGTCATAGGCAAAATTTCAGCGTCCAGAAAATAATGGACCACAACGAGGGGAGACCAAATTTAGCCTACGCTGTTAGACTAAACAGAAGTTGGTGCGATTGTGGAAAATTCCAGGACTTCCGCATACCTTGCTCCCATGTCATAGCAGCATGCGCTTATACTCGTCAAGACGCTTACAACCATTTATCTGATGTGTACAAGGCCAACACCATCATGAATGTATATACTCAAAGCTTCTCAGTACTACCAATGGAGGATTGCTGGCCTCCATATGAAGGTGATATTGCTTGGCACAATGACGAGATGCGTAGAAAGAAGAAAGGAAGGCCAAACAACACACGTATCAGAACAGAGATGGATTCCACAGATAAAATGATAAGATTATGTAGTATTTATCGTCAACCATGACACAACAAGAACAACTGTCCCAATCGAGGAGCATCATCTAGGTCTTAGCATTTTGTAACATTGTATTTCTGTAACCTTCAATCATTATATATCATTAAGTTTTTGTTACAACGAGGTTCACAACAAACATCAGTACAAAACATCTGAAAACAGAAATATTTCTAACTGATTACAACAATCAAATTGATGTCGTCTCGACCGAACATCATTTCCCTAGCATCTTTATCAGTCTTCATTCGCACCCAATCAAAGATACTGTCAAGTCTCTCAATACTTCTGATTTTTTCCCCTTCTGGTATTTTCCAATCTAACCAACGAACCAGCTCCCTCTTCAGTTGATCCAACATAGTGATTTTCCAAAATAGCATCAACATTTGAGGTTTGTTGTCATACGGTGAACTGACTTTAATGTGTTTTTTAATCGCAATGTCGCGGTTAGCAAGAGTCGCCACCGACTTTTCTTTTATCCAATAAGGAAAGGTGGAAAAGAACAGGAAAGACCTTAATTAGATTTTGGGTTCGGGAGGTACATTATACAAAGGGAAGGTGTTAGCACCCTTTGTATCCATGGTTATCCATGGGCTCTTAATTGCTTGATCACTTATGTTTGTCTGGAAAAAGTGGTTGTGAACTGTTTAGAAAATGTTTTGAAAAGAGAATTTAACTTTGTAATGATTCTTGTATGAATGTATACAAAGTGGTTATCTCGTTTAGTTTTGAAAGTTGTTTAGAAAAATATAACTCGGTAATGATTCTAGTATGAATGTATACCAAGTGGTGATTTTCTAAAAGATATTTTGAAAGGTGTGGGGTGTGAAAAGTATTTTAGGTTGTGAATAAGCAATTAAGAGTTATACCTATCCGAGGTCTTTACGGGCATTTCCTATCCTTATGAGGGTAAAACTGTCCTTACTATTGAGAAGTAAGTAGTTTTATCCTTTGGATGTAAAAGGGACATCGTAGGGTCATCGATTGGTCATTGAAGGCAACAATTGTGAGGATACCTTAGCATTCGAAGGGACTATCATCATTTAACCGTAGGCTACACCGAAGGGTCATCGAGGGACAAAATCATATATTTGAAGGCAACATCTGAGGGACTATGATTTATTTTATGATGATTTAATCGAGGGGTCTTGGCTAAGTATATCCCCACATTCGCGGGACATGACCATTATACCGTAATACCGTAGGGCAACAAAGAGAGGTCCAAGATCATATATTCAAAGGAAAAGTTTTACAATTAATTAGATAGCCGTAATCGATTAAGTAATTAGGTCCACATTAAAATCGATGAAATCAATACATTAAAATCAGCTAGATAATTTAGGATGAATCTCCACATTAAAATTAAGTACTTCAGAATCCATCTCCATAAGGGTATCCCACACATAAAGTGGAATACCTAGCCAACCATTTCCTCGGGAATATGTAAGCCTTTACACAATTCAGCACACGGGTTAGAGCATCGAGATAAAGTACAATTGAAAATTGCACCACAACACAACAGTCATAAAGTTAGGCCAAATAATGCAGAACTATAATGAATTTTGATTAGATGAACATAAGGCAGAACAACAAAGAAACAAAATAGCCATTGTCCCGTTCGCTCCTGCTTCGCTTAGCGAAGGCTTAGCGAGGGCTCGCTCCAGGCTCGCTTAGCGATGTGCTAGCGAGCGGCGACGGGTTTTGAGTTTGACAGCAGCATGATCTCCGGAACCCTGAACTTTATGGCATTTAATTACAGGAATAGCATGGATAAACATTCAGGATATTCAAGTATACTTCAATTCAATGTGAAATCATATTACATATCCGAAAATTTAATCATGATGACGTATGTAGAGATTACCGATTAACAGCATAAAACAGTAGTGATGCGCAAACCTATTTGCAATTGAGCTGCGATGTTGAAGGGCCTGACCGCTTTTGGTATCGGATGGAGTTGGGCGGCGGTAGCTTCGGAGCGGATGGGCGGCCTTCAGGGTTTCTTTACTCGGAATGCTCTGAGTTAATCTCCAGGGTTTCTATGCCAGGGTTTCCGTCCGTCTTCATCTGTCTCTTTTCGTGACTGAAGCTTGGCTATTTATAATGCTCTTGTTGTGACCTAATGGGCTCAGAGTGAAGCCCAGAACTTTCTGTTATCTGCCAGCTTCGCTAGGCGAGCGTGTAGCGAACGTTCGCTAGGCGAGCGTGCAGCGAACGTTCGCTAGGCGAGCGTGTAGCGAACGTTCGCTAGGCGAGCGTGCAGCGAACGTTCGCTAGGCGAAGGATTTGCTCGCCTAGCGAGCAGGCCAGTTTGGGCCATTTTCTGGATTGGGCCACTCGTGAGCTGGGCCTTTGTTCCTTTAAGATTAGTGTCATAAAAATGAGTCGGAGTGCCCTGAAAAATGTCTTGAAATATTAATGGGCAAATTTTGGGGTATGACAGCTGCCCCTGTTCAATATTCTTGAACCGAGAGAGTCAGAATGGTATGTAAGCCATTCGTGGTCTGGAGGTGGAAGATTATTGAACACTTAGGATGCCCCAAAAATTTGCACTTGTCAATTAGTTAGTCTTGATGGAGATGGGTTTAAAGATGCCATCTAGGAAGTTTGATGATGAGAGCTTCAGAGTACGTCGTACGTTAGAAGATATCTGAAGTCATGGGTGTCACTGGGTCATACGCTAGACCGTATAGTGAGTCATTCATTAGGCCGTCGACTTCACTAGGGAGTTAGAATGGGTCATACGCCGCTGGGGATAACAGATCAGAATGGATCATACGCTAGATCGTATCTGAGTTGCAGAATGGGCCGTCTGTTAGGCTGTATCTGACGAAAAGTAGTCGTACGCTAGACTACACCTCGGGATGTACCGTACGCTAGGTAGTATCTGAGGAATGAAGATCCGAATGGGTCGTACGCTAGACCGTATTGTTGGAGGAGTAATATGTTGTGCCGAATCAAAATGAGATAAGAATCCGAATGAGTCATACACTGCTGGGGATAAAGGATCAGAATGGATCGTACGCTAGATCGTATCTGAGTTGCGGAACGAGCCGTCCGTTAGGCTGTATCGTTACTGGGGGTGAAGGATCAGAATGGATCGTATGCTAGATCGTATCTGAGTTGTAGACTGAGCCGTCCGTTAGGCTGTACCTGATGATGAAGGGGGTAGTCATACGCCAGACTACACTTCAGAATGTACCGTACGCTAGGTAGCGTTTGAGGCCTTGAAGGTCCAAATGGGTCGTATGCTAGACCGTATTGGAGTTGTTGAAGGTCGAAATGGATCGTACGTTAGATCGCATCTGAGTTGAAAGAGTCATATGTTGAGCTGAATCAGAATGAACCGTACGCTAGGCTATATCTGATAGTATTTGTATATGTTGTATTTGCAATAAATGTCTGGGATGGGCTTATAGATGCCATCGTTAGGAGGATGTCAGAATGAATGTTGACATGGAGTATATCTGAAAGATGTAGTTGAATCCTGAACGTAATTGATGAGGATGTCCGTCTGAATGGACCTTTGTTTTGACTGTATCAGGGGAATAATTAACCTGAAAAATAAAGTTAGCTTCATGCCATGTCATGATGCATGAGATGTTTTATGCTTTCGAAAATAACTGCGAACGATGTATGCATGCGTATGCTGTGAAATGATGTAATGAATGAATTATGCATCTGAAAAGTTCTTCCAGAGGACTCTACTGGGGAAAACAAATCTCAATCTTCTGGTTGGGAGATACTGGTATCGATGACCCTTTCTTAGCCGGGGATGCTTGATTTCTGTCTGATGGCAGAAATGTTCAACAGAAGCCTGGCTGGGGGTGGAAGAGATGACCCATTTGTCTAGTAATGCCACTCTCTTCTGGGAATGACTGGCTTTGCTGGGGGATAGGATTAGCAACGGATTCATTGGAAAGCATGATTAGACCTTCTCCTCGATCCTGAAGTCTAGTAGTAATCGCTATTTCTATTTTATGCACGCATTTTTGGTAAACATCGATCATATCCAAATGCATATATTAATTCGAATTAAATCAATGGACGCTTATGCAAACAAAACAGAGAAAGTAAAACAAAAGCATTTTTTTTTGAAACTAAAATTATATTGATTTCGAAAGAGGGCCTATAAACAGGCAATTTGTGTACAAGGAGAGACAGAAATCCTAGTAAGAGGACATTGTCAAGGAAACAAAGATAAAGCTATGCAGAAAAAGTCCCATCGATTTTAATTCCACTACTGTCATTATGTCTTCGAGCCTCTCATCTCCTGCTGTCGGATAAAAGTGATTGGCTTGTTCAGTCTTTTGAACTTGGATGAAGCTGACCGAGAACGGGATATAGTCATACGCTTTTAATCCCTAATTTTTGCCTGGACCGCCTTTTCAGGTTTTCAGTCCACCAGGATACCCTTTTTTGCCCAAGCCGCCTTTTCAGGTTTTCGACTTGCCGGGTGTACAGGCGTAGTATTTTTTAACTATGTCCGTGTTCACGGGACGCGGGGACTCTTTGTCATCCACTATAGCAAGCATCATGGCTCCACCAGAGAATACATACAAATGGCCCTTCGTATGTGGGAGTCCATTTGCCTCTAGAATCACCTTGTGGTAGAATGATACGCTTTATTACCAAGTCGCCATTTCGGAATTATGGTGTTTTATGTTGAACTGCGAGCAGAGTTCAGTGATCATCTTGTTGTTCAGATTAGCACCATTATCAGTGATAGCTCTTTCAGGAGACAGCAGGTTTCTCAAATAGATATTTGATAGAATCCATCTTAGAAATCAATAAAGCGGTATGGTTCAACATATACTGTCTTAGTCGGCGAGCAGCCCAGGCCAAAGCGCAGCAAGCTTTCTCGAGCTATGGGTATCTTGTTTCACAGTCGGTACCTTTTTGCTAAGGTGGTATATTGCATGCTCTTTTCGACCAGACTCGTCATGTTGCCCCAGCGCACCCTATTGAATTTTCTAACACGGTCAAACGCATGATCAGAGGTTTTCCTTCAACTGGTGGCATCAGAATTGAAGGTTCTTGGAGATATCTCTTGATTTTGTCTCAGTAATTTGGAGATGGATTTGCAAGTAGCGGTCAAAATGGGAGCTAAATCGGGCGACGTGGTCCAGATTCACAATTTCGATCGATGCCTCATGCGGCTGAATAGTCCTTTCTTCTTGCAGTAGTCTGGCAAGTTCTCCAGGTACTTAACAATCTTCCTCACTTCCATCCTCGGCTTGGTAGATCGGATTTTCAAAGTCATAATGAACAGTAGAAGAGTTATTACCAATAGGATCCAGAGTGGATATGGATCAACAATTTGTTACGTGAGTGTGTGCAAGAAAACATAGCTTATTTGAAAGATGACAGGAAAGATAAAGAGCGCAATATTTGAATGCAAAAGGTCCATTGATCTATTGAATGTGAATATGCTTATGAAAATGACAAAACCCTTGAAAAATTAGCTATTGTGCCCCGGGTATAGACACAATGCTTTAAAATGTTAAAATAGCAATAACAATTACTCCTGACTAAAGGAAATCAGGATAGTGTCTTCAGCCTTCCAATTATTGGGTCCGTCACCAATTGTTGGGAAAATCCAGCTATCCAGGTCGCAATCGCTATCATCATCTTCCACAGCACTGACAGTCTCGTCATGGTTAGGCAGAGGGGCAGTGATGTCATTAGGAGTCTCCGGAGGATCAAAGGTAGCCGCCTGTATTTTTCCACTTCGAATGCCGCTTTCAACATGCTCACCTGTTAATATAAGTTCAGTGAAACCCGATGAAGAACTTCTCAATAGATGGCTGTAGAATGGGCCAGTCAGTGTGCTCATGAACATGTCCACTAATTCTCGATCAGTCATGGGGGGTTTGACTTTGCCAGCCAAATCTCTCCATTTTTGAGCATATTCTTTGAAACTTTCTTTAGATCCCATAGTCATATTCTGCAACTGTAGCCGAGTAGGCGTTAGTTCAGAATTATACTGGTACTGCTTGTAGAAAGCTGTTGCTAAATCAGTCCAGGTGCGGATGTTAGAGCTCTCGAGCTGATAGTACCATTCCAACTGTGTGCCAGTCAGACTTTCTTGGAAGAAATGGATCCATAGCTTCTTATTAATGGCATACGGCTGAATCTTTCTCACATAAGCTCTCAGATGCATTTGAGGACAAGATGCCCCATCATACTTAGTGAAAGTGGGGACTTTGAATTTGCGGGGAATGACCACATCAGAGACCAGACCCAAGCTTTCGAAATCCAGATTGGGCGCCTTCTGATCCTCCATAGCTAGCATACGTTCTTCCAGCGACTTATACTTATCACCTTTTGGAGAGTACTGCTCATTCTCATAATCTTCATCGTCGTCCTCCTGGCTGAAGAGATCAACATTCTTCTCTTCTTGATCCTTCGGCGTTCTGATCCTGACTCCTGTGGCCTGTCCTCTAAGCCTTCTTCCCAGGTTAATGTAACTCACAGGTTTCTTATCTTTCTTCTTTACGAGCAAGAGAGCCTTCAGTTCCTCCTGCCCCCTGGATAAGTTCAAGATCATCTTCTGGAGTTGAGCATTCTGAGCCTGGAGATCTTTGACAATTTGTTCGAGGTCCATTTTTCTGTTTGGAGGAAAACCGTGAGAACATTGATCCCTTTAGAGTACCTGTTATGCAATGTTATGTTATGCTATGCAATGTATGAAATGTTTTCAAGGACTTTTGGAATTTAACTTTACATAAACTACCAAAAAAAAGAAACTTTTTTTTTTGTTTTTTTTTTGTTTTTTACAAAATAGAGCAAAGTTAAATCCCTAAGTCCTTGAAATGGTTAGTACAATGATGTTATGATGTTATGATGGTATGCCAATAATAAGCATAAACAAGTCACACAATCATTCCTAGGTTTTAAGGCTTGCATGAATTCCATAGGTAAGTACCCTCCCCACTGAAGTTTGGTTGGTTCAACCTGTCCTAGAATAGTAACCGGGTTCTAGAAGGATCTCCAATCATTGACCTTCCTTTAAGTCCACTTCAGTGCAACACCAAGTGGTTGACCAAAGCTTCCCTAAAGTCCAATCTCAAGGAGTGTAGTATCGAGTATCAACCAACCCCAGTCGGAACCGAAGTCAGTTATCTCACTACTTTCTAATGGCTAGGATGAGTCAATTAGGGTTCTAAAGGTCTGGTCAATGCTTTGATGACACCACGCGAATGCCAAATTTTTCCTCAAGTAAACATGAGGAACATCAGGACATCCAAAGCGTCACATTAACCGTAGCCATCATTTTAACCATTCCAGTATACGCCGGATAGTCGCGATGATCTATTGCTACTTACCTAAGGTACACTAGATCCGGGTGTAGGATCTTTCACACAAAAACTCCCTTGAAAGAAGGAACAATTAGGAAAACATAAATGATTTTTTAAGGTGACCTCCCTTTGTGTCCCCAGCAGAGTCGCCAGTTCTGTCATACGGTGAACTGACTTTAATGTGTTTTTTAATCGCAATGTCGCGGTTAGCAAGAGTCGCCACCGACTTTTCTTTTATCCAATAAGGAAAGGTGGAAAAGAACAGGAAAGACCTTAATTAGATTTTGGGTCCGGGAGGTACATTATACAAAGGGAAGGTGTTAGCACCCTTTGTATCCATGGTTATCCATGAGCTCTTAATTGCTTGATCACTTATGTTTGTCTGGAAAAAGTGGTTGTGAACTGTTTAGAAAATGTTTTGAAAAGAGAATTTAACTTTGTAATGATTCTTGTATGAATGTATACAAAGTGGTTATTTCGTTTAGTTTTGAAAGTTGTTTAGAAAAATATAACTCGGTAATGATTCTAGTATGAATGTATACCAAGTGGTGATTTTCTAAAAGATGTTTTGAAAGGTGTGGGGTGTGAAAAGTATTTTAGGTTGTGAATAAGCAATTAAGAGTTATACCTATCCGAGGTCTTTACGGGCATTTCCTATCCTTATGAGGGTAAAACTGTCCTTACTATTGAGAAGTAAGTAGTTTTATCCTTTGGATGTAAAAGGGACATCGTAGGGTCATCGATTGGTCATTGAAGGCAACAGTTGTGAGGATACCTTAGCATTCGAAGGGACTATCATCATTTAACCGTAGGCTACACCGAAGGGTCATCGAGGGACAAAATCATATATTTGAAGGCAACATCCGAGGGACTATGATTTATTTTATGATGATTTAATCGAAGGGTCTTGGCTAAGTATATCCCCACATTCGCGGGACATGACCATTATACCGTAATACCGTAGGGCAACAAAGAGAGGTCCAAGATCATATATTCAAAGGCAAAGTTTTACAATTAATTAGATAGCCGTAATCGATTAAGTAATTAGGTCCACATTAAAATCGATGAAATCAATACATTAAAATCAGCTAGATAATTTAGGATGAATCTCCACATTAAAATTAAGTACTTCAGAATCCATCTCCATAAGGGTATCCCACACATAAAGTGGAATACCTAGCCAACCATTTCCTCGGGAATATGTAAGCCTTTACACAATTCAGCACACGGGTTAGAGCATCGAGATAAAGTACAATTGAAAATTGCACCACAACACAACAGTCATAAAGTTAGGCCAAATAATGCAGAACTATAATGAATCTTGATTAGATGAACATAAGGCAGAACATCAAAGAAACAAAACAGCCACTGTCCCGTTCGCTCCTGCTTC
The DNA here is from genome assembly GCF_024323335.1 of Lathyrus oleraceus. Taxonomy (NCBI): domain Eukaryota; kingdom Viridiplantae; phylum Streptophyta; class Magnoliopsida; order Fabales; family Fabaceae; genus Lathyrus; species Lathyrus oleraceus. The sequence goes on from NC_066583.1 coordinate 642,148,995, forward strand.
GCTTAGCGAGGGCTCGCTCCAGGCTCGCTTAGCGATGTGCTAGCGAGCGGCGACGGGTTTTGAGTTTGACAGCAGCATGATCTCCGGAACCCTGAACTTTATGGCATTTAATTACAGGAATAGCATGGATAAACATTCAGGATATTCAAGTATACTTCAATTCAATGTGAAATCATATTACATATCCGAAAATTTAATCATGATGACGTATGTAGAGATTACCGATTAACAGCATAAAACAGTAGTGATGCGCAAACCTATTTGCAATTGAGCTGCGATGTTGAAGGGCCTGACCGCTTTTGGTATCGGATGGAGTTGGGCGGCGGTAGCTTCGGAGCGGATGGGCGGCCTTCAGGGTTTCTTTACTCGGAATGCTCTGAGTTAATCTCCAGGGTTTCTATGCCAGGGTTTCCGTCCGTCTTCATCTGTCTCTTTTCGTGACTGAAGCTTGGCTATTTATAATGCTCTTGTTGTGACCTAATGGGCTCAGAGTGAAGCCCAGAATTTTCTGTTATCTGCCAGCTTCGCTAGGCGAGCGTGTAGCGAACGTTCGCTAGGCGAGCGTGTAGCGAACGTTCGCTAGGCGAGCGTGCAGCGAACGTTCGCTAGGCGAAGGATTTGCTCGCCTAGCGAGCAGGCCAGTTTGGGCCATTTTCTGGATTGGGCCACTCGTGAGCTGGGCCTTTGTTCCTTTAAGATCAGTGTCATAAAAATGAGTCGGAGTGCCCTGAAAAATGTCTTGAAATATTAATGGGCAAATTTTGGGGTATGACATTTGTCTCTCGCATAAATCACCTTTCCGTATCGGCGACGAACACCAAACATGATTGTCAAATGATTATATGAGATGTGGAACAATTACTCACACAACGCATATATTTATAACATAAAAATTGCATTTTAGGAGGAGCCTCCATTCAAGTTTAAAGAGGAGTCTCCAATTCAATTGGCGACTCCTCCTAAAAGTGGGGTAGTTTGGGATTTTTTTGAAACCAGGGGTATTTTGGGAATTTCTTTGAAAAAGTGGGTTATTTTTGTAAAAAAAATGATTTTTTTTATGTTTAATTTAAACTTACAATCATTTTTTAAAATTAAATTTAAAAGCATTTTTAGTACTTCTATTTTTATTTTTATTTTTTATTTTTTATTTTTTATTTTAAAATTCACTTATTTGGTCTCTCCATCTTATATTTTTCTAAATTTTAGTCCTTCATTTAATTTCAATCTTATTTTAAAAGACGAAGCATTTCATTTGATGAAGTAGTATGACTTAAGAAGAAGAATAAATTTTCATGTTATTATACACTAATTCATTAATATTATTTTTATTATTAAAAATTATTAAGATTTAAAAAAATACTAATTTAAAATTTAGAGAACACATAACCCATATATATATATATATATATATATATATATATATATATATATATATATATATATATATATATATATATATATATATATATATATATATATATATATATTCAGGCTTTGAACAAGACTTAAATGAATTTTTGTTTAAAGCATTAAGAACATAATCAGAAGACAAACATATATTTTATTTTAAAATCTAATTATTTTGCACTAATAACTCAAAGTAGAAAAAGAATGTGAAAATTCAAAGGAATATTTTCTTTTTGGTGGAGTTAAAGGGATTTTCAAGATTGCATGGATTAAGTGGTCAAATGTGTGTAAGTCTAGGAAGTTTTGAGGTTTCAGTGCTCATGATCTTAACTTGAGTAAATAGAGGTGGTGATTGATTTCGGGTGCTACAAACATCTAGCATGATATTCTATCAGCCAAATAGTAAGCTACTTTGATTTCTTCAAACTTGGATGATAGATCTGATTGTTATATATATATTTATATATATATATATATATATATATATATATATATTATATATATATATATATATATATATATATATATATATATATATATATATATATATATATATATATATATATATATATATATATATATATATATATATATATATATATATATCTTAGATGTCAAAGTTAAGTATCTCTCATATTGGTTTCGGGATAACCTTTTTAAGAAATTAGTATTTGACATTCATTCTTCTTTATGAAAATGTCTCTCTTGGATTGAGAACACTCCTCTTATAGTTAAGTTCTCTGGGTGTTGGTAGGTGGGAGAGTCAGACTTGGGTCTGTGATCTTAAGTGGAAAATAATCCACCTTTTTTATCACAAGCAAATTTTGATTGTTGATCTTCTCTCGCTAATCAGGGATCTTACCCTACCTCTCATCAAGATAGGTGGTGGTGGTGGTATTATGCCAAAGACGACTCTTATTATACGACCTCTATGTAATTATCTCTTCTAGCTCGGGATTTTTCTAGTGATCTCCATGTCATATTAGTGAAGTTGATTCTCCTAATATCTAGAGTAGTTGGATTTCCTCTAAAGTAGTTGTGTTCTCCTAAAAGCTCCTTCAATATCAAATTTCTATTGAAGATAACTTCCTTAAAAGGGGGATTTTCCCAAACTTATGGGATGTCTATTATCCCTTATATGTTGAATTTGTTGAGTCATCATCTCATCTTTTTGTGTTCTATGAGGTAATAGTGACTATTTGTCACATGATTTTTAACTTGTTGAAGTATCATTATGTTACTTAACTAGGAAACCATATTTCAGACGTGGGATATAAGGTTTTTCATCAAATATAAAAAATGTGCCTATTAGAATAGACAACAATTTTCTTTACTTTAGATCATAAAACAATTTTCTTTACTTTAGATCATAAATTTTTATTGTTGCCTAACTTATTTTCGTTGTAACCATCAGATAATTTACCGGAATGCAATTTTTATAAATTTATTTTTGAATTTTTTTCAGTGTAGAATTTGAAGGGGTATGATTTAATACTGAGCCGGCCCATTAATCTGTTCAGGCTTTTAAAAATCTAATATAAACACGAGAAAGCAAATTAAAAAAAAAGAAAAGGGTTTCTCTATTTTCTTCTAGCAGCTGCTCGGTGTATTCTCCTCCGGCCACCGCACTCGTCATCACTGCGTTAGTTTTTCTCCTTGTTCAATTTCTTGTTTAGCTATGTGTTACCTCGCAATTTTGAATTTTCTCTGTGATGCGTATAATATTTGTCACGATTATTTTTGTGGTTGTGTTTGAGCAGAATGGATTCTGAAATCAAGAATGCAAAGGTTGAAAAAATTGTGGGTCGTACTGGTTCAAGAGGGCAGGTGACTCAGGTTAGAGTGAGGTTTCTGGGTGATTCAAACCGTGTCATCATGAGGAACGTGAAAGGGCCAGTTAGAGAAGGTGATGTTCTTACCCTGCTTGAGTCTGAAAGAGAAGCAAGGAGGTTGCGCTAGAGAACTACTCAATGGATTTGATAAAGTTTAGGTTTTTAATATTTTGGTTCTGGATATGATAAAGTATAGATTTTGGCCAATGTTATTATCATACACTAAAATTCTGCACTTATTATGAAATCCCATTTTGTTTGGTCAAGTTGAGTAAATCTTATCATTGTTGTGAGGACCCTCTTAAAAAAAAGTTTAGAGAGAGCAAATGAGAGACTTTTGTTTGTTGATTTCTATCATAAACTCGTCTATTTAAATAGTTAAACAATATGTATTCTTGGCAAAATCATTACAAAAGTACCAATTTATAGAGGACCAATTCAGATAGCCTTGAACCTCATGGTTAGTGAAATGGAGAGAAATATTTTCAAAATTTTCATGGAAAACATTGAGGACCCTAAACACTAGGTAGAGATTACAATTGGTAGGGTATGTTTGAAAAAATTCTCGTACCTAAGTCAATATCAATATGGGCATTAATATTTGTACTCGTATATGTACCCTATGGGTAATTAAATACTTGTATTTATACTCGTTTATCCACGTTTTTAATACAAATAATTAATCAATTATAATATATTATGTAAATTTAAGTTTTTAATAACACTAAAAAAATTAAAAAAATTCAAAGACGTTATTATTAAGTTAAGAAATAAATAAACGTTTAAATAAAAAATGCATACAAGTTCAGTGATATATTTAATAAAATTGATAAATTAACTTGTGTACATAATAATAAAAATAAAAACACAAATATATATTGTGCGGGATTGGGGCGGAGTGGGTACTAAGATACCGTGTTCATACTCACTTATTTTAATGAATAATAGTTTGTGCACGTATCCATATTTATCTTGTGGATTTTTCTCTTATCCGTTGTGGGTAAATTTTACAAATACCCACTAGAGATGAGTCTAATTGCCATCCCTACTAAACATATTTTAAAGGGTAGCCCATCGATATTTAAAAATTCTTGGCTCATTTTGTTAGAATGGGATGACTTAAAGATATCAATGCTCTGGACTTTGACCATGCTAGCATATGGACACAATTATGGGGTCTCGCTATAAACGGTAAAACACCTTAAATGAGAGTCATGTTAAGAATAATAAATCAAATGTGAGTTGAAGTCTCTTATTGGTTATAAATGTGAAGACATAAGCATTTATAAGTGGGAGAACCCATACACATATCATCTTAAGGTTTTAGGTGGATATGTGATGTCTCTCTCACTTGTGTGTTGCTCTTAGTCTAATGTTGATGCTCCTCATCATGACCTAACAAATGGTATCAGAGCCTTTGGTTCAAATAAAGGGAACAACTTACTTGTATCAAAATGCACAGGAAGAGGTGTCAACAGCGGTACAAGTGTATGTGTGTAGTTGGAAATTCATGATCATCAAGCTATTGATAAACTAGAGATAAATTAACAAGAGTCGCCACCGCGCTTTTATTGTTTCCAAGGGAAAAGGAAAAAGTACGAACAAAACCCAAATAGTAAGAAGTTTTCAAATAAAAACTAATAAAAGTCAGAGATCACAGGTAAGGGGGTTGGTTACACAGAGGGAAGGTGTTAACACCCAAAGTGTCCTAGGTACTCCTAGGGAGCCCTTTTTGTGTGCATATGTACTTGGTATAAAGTGATGTTTACAAACAAATAGAATGGGGGGATGAGAAAAGAATTCATTAATTATATTTTTGTGTTTGACAAGACCTTCGGTCTTGTGCCTACGTACCAATATAAAAATGAGAGATCAAAACCTCGTAGTTCGTGATACAAATTTCAAAATGGGTGCATTGATTTTAACAAATTAAGTTTGAAAGGCACAAAGGCCTAAAATGGTTTGAATGAGTTAGTTCTTTTTGGCTTTTTGAAAGTTTAAGTCAAGTATAGTTAAGTTTATTCACAAGTTTGATTTAAGAAAATAAGTTTGAAAATGCAATGGCATAAGGCCAAAGTTTCTATCTTTTTACAAAAGTGGTCAAAGTTTAGAACAAAAATAGTTCACACAAAGAATATTTTGAAAATGGAGGGAGAGATTTTGAAATTAAAGAAATGGGGAGAAGATGAAGAGACTACCCTATGCACAAAATTTAAAAGTTTAGAGTTGAAAAGATCTAACCAAATGGGTAGCAATCCAATAGACAAAAATGTCAATAGAAACCCAAAATTCCCTTGGACTTTTAGAATCAAGCAACACACAAATGCACAATTATATTATCTTGAAGAGCAAAGGCATCAAATAAAGATGACCTCATCCAAGCTTATATATTCCATGATCTTCTTCAGAAATAGCCCATGTAACAGATGAATTCCACAAGTCACAGATTCAAAATAACAGCTTCACAATGATCATGTTGCAGATGAATCCTAGAGAGGTCTTCAAAGATGTATCAGATGAAGTTCAAATTGTAAGCACTTGGTCCTTCACAAATTGGCATTGGCCAAGCCCTTTAGCTTAGGGAGATTGCCTAGATTCTAAGTCCATTTGTCCAAGATCAAGCCAACAATCCACTCAAAAGTTTTTTTTTATGTTTTTTATGATTATTATGTACATTAATGGTCAAAGACCATACAAACAAGCAAAGTATATACAAACAAAACATATCACACAATATGGTCCAAATGGACAAAGTGAAAATTGCATTAACATAAACAATTAGGATGATATGAACAATGGCAAATGAAATAAAGCGCAAAATGTAAATTGCATTAAAGTAAAAGCTTGAAATTAAAAGTCAATAGTTAGTAGGTTAGAGGTTAGTTTTGTTTTGCTTTTGCTTTTTCAAGACATTCTTTGGAGAACACTCAACCCACTTATCACAAGCATGGATCCTTGAACCAAAACATCTTCCAAAGGAAGGAAAGAAGGCCAGGTTTCCACACAATACCATGAAAGAGGGGATGCTTACAATCTCACTAACTAGAATGCGTATGCCTTTTTATGTCAAAAATTTAGCGTTATGTTAAGCAATCGTAATTGGACTTATGTAGAAGTCACAACTATTTGAGGCCGAACAATAGAATTTTGGTGTTAATGTATATTAGAGACATAGTATAATGGACTATGCTCATAAAACATACCACGCACAAAAAAGAATATGCAAAAGGTGTGGTCTAATCTCATCCATACTCTTGTCAATTTTTCAATCAACTAACATTAAGACTTTGAGATGTCATAGGCCAAATGGAATGAATGAATTAAGAAGAGGAATGAGATGAAGTAGGAATGAGATGAATGAGATCACAAATTGGTCAAATGAGGATTTTTATTAAATTAATATCATTCATTCATTTTGGGAGATGAAATGTACATTCCATCAATCCCTTAAATCCAATGATATTAACTTGACAAAGTCAAATCAACCTTGACCAAGGCCCAGCAACAAACAAGCAAACTCAATTAAGTCAATACAAATTGTCAGCAAAATTTAATTGGAATTTATTCAATTAAAAATAATAAAATAGTGCATTTAATTCACATATGTTTTGTCTAATTCCTAAAATCTCATCAAAACACCAAAGAAATGGCCATGAGATTTATCATAGGTCAAACAAGGTCAAAGGTCCTTGGAGAAAAAAATTCATAATTTTTGAACATTTAAAAATATTTTTAAGCAATTAAAAACAAATTCAAAATCTATTAATTCATGAAAAATATTAATAATGATCCAAAAAATAATTTTAATTCAGAATATGGAAGAGAAAAATATTTGATTTTTTTTGGTGAAAGTCCCATATTTTTTGGATCAATATTGAATTTAATATGAATTATTGAAGAAAATGAAATAAAAATAAAAATCAGAAAAGTCTAAATTACGTGGACCATCAGATCTCCCTCATTAATTGAGGTGGCAGATCTGATGATCCAAAGCGCGCGTTCCACATATGCCTTAGTCAACTGCGCTGCATAATGGGTATTTAAAAGCAACGATCAAGATTAAAACGTGAGGGACAGATCATGTGGTTCAAGCCTTGCCAACTCATCGCCGGAGCCAGAGCTCCGGTCATCTTCTCCGGTGGACCTCACCGGACTGGTCCACCATGAACCATCACCATAATGAAAAACAAGGACATGTTCTTGAAGAAAAAATGGCACTGAGCTCGAATTTGACCTCCATTCACTCCAATTCCAAATATATTGAGAGATATGTGGAATTGAAATTTGAGGTACATGAACTGAGTTGCTTCGATTTGACCTCAAAGCAACTCAATCTTCTTGCCTACATTGGTAGGACTTCAAACAACCAAAGAATCAATAGAATTGAGCAAGAATTTGAGAGGATCGAAGAGTTTAAAATTTCTGAAAATCACCTTCAATGTAGGTCTGGATTCGATGGATCTTGATCTTGCTTATGCTTGGACTCACTCTACTTGCTTGCAGGAAGACGATTGAATAATTTAGAAGCAATAGATTCCTGGAGAATTGAATTCCAAAACAGTGGAGATTCAAGCTCAAATTCAAAAGAATTTATCAGGCTTATCCTTTGAGAATTGAGGGTTTGCAATGGGGGATCAAAGCTGACGCAATTGTGTGTGAATTTCTGAGCAATTGAAGCTTTATTTATAGCTGAATCATGTGATATTTGCACACTCACTTTCACTTTCCAAATTTGGCAAATGTGATGTAATGCTGCATGGGCATGCATAGGCCCATGAAATGATGGCTTGAAGTCCATAATTGAAGATCAAATGTGTTGAAGTAGGCATGGATTACAAGGCACATGTACATTGATGCTTGAAGTTTAATCTATGCCAAATGATATTAGCCTGCTTAAGCCATGCGCATCTTATGCATTTCTCATCCAAAATGAATGAATTTGAGCTCTTTGGAAAGGTGAGATCAAGAGGAACAACTTTGATGTTCAACACTTTTTCATTTGGAGCTTGGAACTTGGAGGAATTTGAGGTGGAAGTTTGGAAATACTTGACATATCAAAATTTTTCTAAGTGTCAAGCCATATGTCTCAATATTCCACCTTGCTTAACTTTTTATATGAGCTTCAAATGAGAAAAGTGTCTTCATAAAAGTTGTATCTATCTCAAATACCTTCAATATGATCACCAATTTCATGTCATTTGTATTTGAAATGATAGAGTTATGCATTTTTGAAGCTTGGAAAAATCACTTGATCAATGGTATAGGTCAAAAGTGACCTATAATGTAGCCTCATATCACATGCTCAAAAAAGTTGAATCAGCTCCCACTCCAAACATAAAAGTTGAATTAGACACATTGAATTTAATTGTGAAACTTGGAAATCTTTCATCTCATAAAAATTGAGCAAGTTATGGCCTTGGGAAGTTGACTTTCAAATTAGGGTTTAGACAAAGTGACCTATAATGTTTCAACATAGAAAATGATTTTCCAAGCCAAACTAGATCTAGGTCTCAACATGAAAGTTGTTTATAATGTTATTTAGAGTAAGTTTTCTCTTGGAATCATTTTCATATGGTGAAAATTGTAGGAGATAGGGTCTAGGGAGGCCTAGTTTTGATCAGATGAATTCATCTGGCCAACCACCATCAACCAACTTGCTAATTTCCAATTCTCTTGACTTACTTGGCTCATGGTAGATCATATATGAATAATATGATGAAATTTGAAGTTTCCCTTGAGAAATTTGATCAATTGGTGAGATAGCTTGTTGGAGAAGTTACTCAAGATACCTAGTGAAACTAGGGTTTCCAAGGCAAATCACCCTCAAACTCTTGAAGAAAACTTGATCAATATAACATGTAGTAATCAATGAGACTAATATATGATACTTATAACCATTCTTGAATCAATTCTTGGTTGTGCTCTTTGTTCATGAGGGTCTCAAACTCTAGATGTGATCTTGATGAATCAATGAGATCATGCCATACCTACAAAAGAGTTAGATAGATGCAAAGACATGTTTTTGGTATTTTAGTTAGTAAAATGATAATATAAAAGTATGATATAATCACAAAATGCTTGATGATCTATCCCAAAATAAACCCAATGAAAGAGGGGTAAGGAGGATGCCAAGATATGATCCCAATGCTAATGCTTATGATGGAATTGCATGAGGGATCTTAGGGTCAAAATTGGGGTCTTACAATGTGGACAAAAGAGTTTCCATTTGAGGGGGAGTATTATGGACTCATACTTGAGAGAGTGTTAAGAATAATAAGTCAAGTGTGAGTTGGAGTCCCACATTGATTATAAATATGGAGATTTAACATTTATAAGTGAGAGAACTCATACACCTACCACTTTAAGGTTTTGGGTGAATATGTGGTGTCTCTTTCACTTATGTGTTGCTCTTAACCCAATATTGATGCTCCTCTTTGTGACCTAACAAGCCAAACTAAGAGAAGAGACTGGATACGTTTTTGAGTATGTTGCTTTCGACCTACCAAATAGGAAATATGTTGTCAAAGTTCGGGTAAAGAAAAATATCCATAACCCCATAAAGCATGACATATACATTGACAATCCTATAAATGGAGTTTCTTGGATCGATTTTCAATATGAGAAGCTCTATATATTTTATTTTAGTTGTGGCATCATTCAATATAAAGAAGACCACTTCATGAACCCCAAAAAAACCTGCCAAGGGATCACCAAAATTAGTCCAATAGGCCCGTAGTTGAGATCAATTAAGATTAGGAAAATACATATTAAGTAGAGTTAATAAAATTTCAACATCAACCCCACAAAAAAGCCTTGCATCTTCCAACAGAGTCGCATCCCACATGTTATGGTATGAAGAAATCCTTTGTTGGACGGCGAAAATAAGCAGAGGAGCACATATGCAACATTTACCAGTATTAGAGAATGCTTTTCAGTTTTGTTTCAAATCTATGCAAATATGTTCTATAATGCGCTTATTCTCTTTTCTAAAAAAAAGTTTGTGTTGATCTCGAATCGAATTTTGAGCCAAATCAATTATTTGTTGAACAAGATAAGAATACAATGAATTGATATTGCAAACTTTGTTTGATATTTAAAACAGAAAATTGAGGCTGCATAAATAGTCTTGCATAAATTGAAATTCCTATTTTTCAGTATACTATGCTAAAGAACAAGTCTTAACCTAGATACTCTTTTTGACTAGGAGTTTTATTAACTGATCAAAAACAAATACTAATTTAAAATAAATATTAATATTCCAACAATTCCTCCCCTAAACTAAACATGCATACTGCATTTTAGTTTAATCTTTTGCTGCTTGTACCCCTAGTTACTTCTGAAATTTCTCAAATTGGTTCAACTTCAATGGCTTGGCCATGATATCTACAAGCTGATCATTTGTTCCACATAACTTCATATCATCAACTCCATCCTTACTTCTTCCATAAAAATTGGGTTCTTGGCAAGCTTAATGGTAGAAGAATCATCACAAAACATTGTAACACAATCAGATTGAGTACCTTTAACTTGTTTTAGGACGTGTTTCATCCAAATACATTGACAAACACAAGATACAATAACTACGTATTCGACTTCAATTGTAGAAAGAGTAACTATTATTTTCCTCTTTGATGCCCATTCAACAACTCCACCACTTAACATAAATACATAGTATGAGGTACACTTCCGGTCATCTATATCACTAGTAAAATAGATGTCTGCATAAGCTACTAACTCGTCCTTGCATCATTTTTCGTAGAAGATGTCGAGATCAATTGTTGACTTGATGTACCTTAAGATTCTTTTGGTTGCAAGCATGTGTACTTCCTTTGGATTAGACATGAACCGACTAATAAGACACAGGCAATGCATTAAGTACGGCCTGATTACTGTCATATACATCAAACTCCCCACCATTTGCTCGAAAGAGTTCCATCATCTTGCTTTCCTTCCTCTTCTTTTGACAACTTAATACTTCCAGGGACTATGGGACTTTTTACTTTATTACAGTTTTCCATGTCGAATCTCTCGAGAACTTTTCCTGCATACTTCTTTTGGCTTATGTGTATTCCTCTCGCATTTTAACACACTTCAACAACCATAAAGTACTTCATTTCGCCTAGATCAATCATCTCAAATTCTCTTTTCATAGAATTTTTGAAACATTCCATCATGATCAGACCATTACTAGTAAAAATAAGATCATTAACATAAAGACTTATAATCCATATTTTCTTTTCCTCCTTTTTGATGAACAAAGTGTGTTCATAGCAGCTCCTTTCGAAACCTTCATTGACAAAGTAGCTTTTGATCCTAATGAACCATGCTCTCGCAGCCTGCTTCAACCCATAAAGTGTCATTTTCAGCTTGTAAACTTTTCTCTCCTCCCCTTTTACTTCACATCCATGTGGTTGTGATACATATACATTCTCATGCAACTGTTCGTGCAAAAATTCACTTTCGACATCCAATTGATACAGTTTCCAGCCATTTCTTGCTGCTAGAGCTATCATCATTCACATGGTATCCCATCTAGAAACTGGGACAAAAACCTCATTGTAGTCTACACCTTTCTCCTGTGCATAACCCTTGGCTACCAAGGGAGATTTGCACTTGCTAACTTCACCGTTTTCATTTTAACTTTGTTCTACATACCCACTTTACACCTGTTATTTTTTCTTCTAAGGGAGCTTGAACTAACTCCCAGGTTTGGTTCTTTATTATTGCTACAATTTCCATGTCCATGACATGTCTCCAGTTTTTTGTCTTCACTTCTTCTTCATAATAAATTGGATCATCAGTAGACATAAACATAAGAAAATTTTGTACCTCATCTTCTAATAATTCTCCTTCACTTGCATAGTCATGAAGGTAGGTTGGAATTCTTCGTACTCTATCATCTAAAGTTGGTGGAGTTGTTGCTTCATTTGAATAAGAATTAACAACTTTAAAGTTTTCTTCTTATGCTTCACTTGTGGTATTTTCATCTTTATGCTCATCTAATTCATCATGTGCTTCCTCATAGGCTTCATCCCAGTTCAGTACATCACTATTTGATTCGGCATCTCTCCTCCCCAATTCCAGTAGCCAGCTTCTTCAACGTTACTTCTCGGTAGATTGTTACTTTCATTGTTAAAGGTTTTCTTATTTTATACCCTTTTGACTTCTCACTATATCCAATGAAAACCTGCTTCTGGCTTCTAGCATAAAGTTTGAGTATTCTAGCATATGGTACATGAACATTCCCCACACATCCAAACACTTTAAAATGTTCGACACTGGGCTTAAAACCACTCAAACACTCTTTTGGCGTCTTGTCTTTTACAACATATGTGGAACTTTTGTTTAGCACATGATAAGCCCATTTTACGACTTCTGACCAAAACATTTTGGGCAACCTTTTCTCTTCCAATATGCAACATGCCATATTCATAATTGTGCGGTTCTTGCACTCTGCAACTCTGTTTTGTTGCGGTGTATAAGTTGTTGTCAACTGTTGCTTAGTTCCTTGAGCTTTACCGAAGTTTGAAAATTCATTTGACTTGAATTCTCCTCCTCTATCTGTTCTTAAACAACAGAATACCAAACTATTCTCCTTCTTTGCCATAATTTTAAATTCTTTGAAAGTAGTAAAAGCTTCACTTTACTCATTTAAAAAGTAAACCCAAAGTTTTCGACTGAAATCATTAATGAATGTCAGTATGTACTTTTTGTTTCCATGTGATTCAGGAGAGATTGGATCACATATATCCGAGTGAATAAGTTGCAGTTATTGTTTGGCTCTCTAGATGCTTTTCTTAGAGTTATTCTCGATGCTGTTTTCCCACCATGCAACTCTTACAAAAAAATTACGAAGCATTCAATTTTGGAATCCCTCGAACAAAATTCTTGTTATGCAGCAACACAAGATTCTTATAGCTCAAGTGACCAAACCTTTTATGCCATATTTCACCAAGGTCATCAACGTTTGCAATGAAGCATGTGGGCGTTGATATAAGAATGTTTGTTATCACAAGAAACATTTTGTTGGTGGTCATCAAGCTTTACCTTATGCATCCCCTACTCGGATGATATAACTTGCAAACTTCATGCTTAATTACAATTGTGATGCCTCGATCTTGGAGCGGCCCAATACTCAGTAAGTTATTGCATAGTTCAAGAATAAAAAATACTTCACTTACAATTTGAGTGCTTTCTCCGAACTTCAATATGATGTTTCCCTTTCCCATTACTTCCAGCTTTGATTTATTTCCAAGCTTGATTGAGTACTTGAAGCTTTCATGTAGTTGTATGAACCATTCCTTATTTTTGGACATATGATTTGAGCATCCGGGATCAAGAAACCATACTCTTTTTTTCTTGTTTCGATGAGAATCCACCTGTGCCATCATCAACATCTCTTCCTCTTCGTTAAACTCAACATAATTCGCTCTTTTCTCCCAGGTTGGAGACTCATACTGATAGTGTCCCAAATTATGACACATGTAGCATTCCACCGCAACCCTACTCGCAAATTGCCCGCCTCGACCTCTTCCTCGATCTCTTATTATGCCTTTGCCTATGCTTCTTTCATAACGCTCCTCGTGTGTCACCTTCAGTGCCTGTTCCTCCTCATTTGAACCCTTCATTCTTTGCTCATGGATAAGAAGACTGCTTTGGAGTTCATAAACGGTTAGAGTTTCCACATTGTTAGTCTCCTCAATGGAACACACAACGTAGTTGAATTTTGGCACAAGAGACCTCATACTTTTTTTCAGTAATATTGTTTTCTTTCACTATCTCTCCACAGGCTTTCATCTGCTTTTCTATGGAGAGAGCTCGTACAAAGTATGCATTGACAAATTCTCCATTTTTCATCTTCAATATCTCAAACTCAGTCTACAAAGTTTGAAGTTAAGCTCTCTTCACTCTAGTTGAACCTTTGACCTTTTGCTTCATTGAGTCCCATATATGCTTTTAGGCGTCATCATTTAGTATTGTCTCCATAATTTCTCGAACAATGACTTGATAGAGATAATTCTTCACCTTTTTGTCCTTCAGCTGCTGCTCTGCAACTGTTTTTGCCTCCTCATTAGTTGGCTCCCGATTTTGTGGACCAACAACCACTCCATCCTCGACCAAGTTCCACGTTTCTTTAGATCGGAGGAAGTTCTCCATTAGCTTCACCCAATGATCATAAAAGCCATCAAATTTGAAAATTAATTGTTGCATAAATAGCCTTGTGAAATTGCTATTTTTCAGCTACTATGCTAAAGAATAGGTCTTAACCTAGATACTCCTTTTGACTAGAAGTTTTATTAAAGGTCTAAAAACAAATACTAATTTAAAAGAAATATTAATATTTTAACATTATTATCGAGTCGAACCGAGTTAAGACGAATTTCGCTCAACTCGACTTATTTCCAATCTTAAAGAATTAAAAAAGAAAAAGAAAAATGAATTGTGATCTCTATGTTACTTTTAGCTGCTATTTTAATTCTAAATATTAAATCATTTTAATCTATTTAATAAAAATTCATGATAACTAATTGACTTGAAAATCTTTTAATTTTATAATCTTAATTAACACTTATTTTATTTGTCGTATAACTTGACTTCTATGCTATTGCTAATTAAAAAAAATGACAAACAGCGTAGTGAATATTCCAACCATGCACTGGAAAATAAATTTGGAAATATTTCTTGATTTTTAAATAAAAACAACAATTTAATGAAAAAATTATTACAAATTTAGAAAATTATCTAATTAAAGCTTATTCAACATGTTATTAATGAGCTAATATATAAATAAATTGATAAAAGAGCGCTATTTAATTTTTTTTGTCTTGTAAGTATTGAAAAAAAAGATTTGGTAAAAATATTTTAATCTGGTATATTACACTTTGTGAAAAAGATAGTTACTGGTCGGGTTTCTAATATATATATATATATATATATATATATATATATATATATATATATATATATATATATATATATATATATATATATATATATATATATATATATATATATATATATATATATATATATATATATATATATATATTCTTAGTTTAAAATTACAAACGCATTCATCTAACCTTTTTCTTTTTCCTTTTGTTTTTGTAAATCGGTCATGTAAAGTAAAAGAAAAATAGTGACATTTTCAAAGCGTTACACTCTTTGTAGTGCCATATTGTTCTTGTTGTATTTTCAGCTAATGAAAAGGTGTTTTCAATTTAGGGTGTTGCTACTTAGACTTTTCCATTTTTAGTTGGCAATGCTTCATCCTCTAACACTAACACCCCTCTCTATCACCCGCCATATCCTCAACAAGCTCAAATGTTTGCACCACTATGTATTCATAACCCTATGTTGTAACCTCATTCGTTTTGATGGATCAATGATTCACCTTAACTTCAACAATATGGTCTTTTCTGGTTGAGTTTGTTCCAAAAACTTTGTTGTTTAATGCTTATCTTGTCAGTTTTCTTTTAGGTTTCTTTTCATGGTGCTTAGTTGCTTGACTAGTTGCTACAATATTAAGCATTGCATCTCAACATTTTGTTTAATGAAGAAAATAGTAGGGAAATTTTTTATTGAACGTATTTTCTATGGTATACTGATCAGAATCAGGTCTACCCTGTTAATGAAACTTATATTTAATGAATTGATCAGAAAGTATAGCAGATTGCAACAGTATAATACTAAAAATTTGAGAAAATTTACTAAGGTCTACAAATGTCAACTTTTCACTAATGTTGTGTACATGAAACTTGTTTTGAATCAAATCACCTCCACTTTTAAGATCGGGGGCCGAGTTTGGGGCACCCATGGGCAAGAGGCAGATCCACGTTTTTCCAATTTCTGAAAGTTTTTGGTACCATCTTATCAACATATAGTGTTCCATCCAAGTGATCACACTCATGCTGTAAAATCCTAGCCTGCCATCCTGAAGCCTTTATTTTGATTGGCTCGCCATGACGATCAAAACCTGCAACCTCAACATCAAGATAACGCTCTACCAAAGCTTGATATCGATCAACACTGCAAAATGGAATTTCCGATGATGTTAATGGAACTTGTATATAAGTAGTTATCCACACATTATTACCATATAAACCACAAAATTATGGAGTAACCAGAATTACCATTTTTTTAAAATCATGACAATGCTAAAATCAATATTACATACACCGATAATAGTTCCAACAGATTCAGTCAAACCCAATCAGGCTGGAGGAAAACCTCACAAATGTAGCATATTTACAATAAGAGGACTAGATAATGATAATAAGAGATTCAACTGTTTTGTTACACATGATGCATGCCTACATATGGAGAATTGAACTCATGTCAGTACACACTATACTTCTTAGAATAACGCTACAAAACCAGATTATAAAACTAAGACGTACATAGGTTTGAGTAAATTGAAATTAAGCACAGTCTACTTGATTATACTCCAGTGACCCGATGTTATGCAAAATCCATGCAAATTCAAGCAACCAAATTTTGATATAAATATCTGCACTTGTGTTTTGCATTGGTTACATGGTTGCCAACTGAGATGTATCAGCAGTTGAGAAATCCTTATGAGTGAAAGAGAGTAAGAACTTAGCTACTTTTTAGACTTTAGGAAAACAGTAACTTAAATCACATCAATTCTGTAGCATTTGATCATATAGAATCACATACACATGCATAAACATGTTAAAAGAAATCATTTGATGATTTGGTAGAGTTTTTGCTTCAAAATGGATTCATTAAAATTTTCCTTGTTATGCTACTAAAATAATTTATAAAAACAAGGATAGGAACCTGATCTCAAGAAATTTCAAGTCATCACTAAAGAAAGAGCAACAGTATACTATCAAGAATTTAGACAGGCATTTTAGATATTCAGTTAAGATCAATTTGTTAATTCCAGATAGTGTCACGTAACATCGACTCCCTAAAATGCTATAGAGCCATAGCGGAATAGCCTCTATCGCAAAGACTAGAAACCAGTGTGCAAAGTAAGCATAAATATTCAAAAATAGAAAAATACACAATTACAGAGACACTCATACTTAGTAATTAAAGAACCTAAAGTACAAAATAATAAAACTTAAACAAAGAAAAAAAAATGGAACTAAAAGAAGGAAGAAGAAAATAACAAAATGATGAGCATAATTTTACACTTAAAAGGGTCCAAATTGGTATTTATACCCTAAAAAAAGATAAGAGTTTGAAAATAAGGTTAGCGGTTTAAGGTCGTAATAGCGGAGTCTGCTATCGCTGATGGCAACTCACGGACCAAAAGCGCCGTGCCGAACCCTACCACCGCTAAGTTAGTCCGCTATAGTGCCACTATAGTGCGCCAATATTCACAACATAGACTAAGATATGCACAATTCCAAAATATAAGCACGAACAAATGGCTTGTCAGTTTTAAAATTGTAAATAGTGCAATAAAAAAATATAAAAGTTGGCACACCTCAAGCAGCCTTCAAAAAAGAAGGCAGTCTTGTTGGTCTTGTTCTTTAGCTTGGGATTGAGAACCACCTGCCTCATTCAAGAGAACTACTAAATGAATGTGAATTATTCAGGTAACAATAATCTCATGAACAAAACAAAACTACAAAAATATCATACATACCAAAAGATCAAAAGGCCTTCTATCTTGTGATTTGGTCTCCTCCTCGGTGTTGTAACTAATATATTCTTCTTTATCTTCCAACACAATTATCTGCACACATAAAAAACACAAGAACAAACATGTTTATAGTCCAACAACAACCTATCTCGCACATAAACTTCAAATTGAAAGGTGTGTCTGGTGTCCGACATGACACATACATTACATTGTAGCATGTAAGGTGTTTGTGTTAATGCTTCACTCACAACAACAACAAAAGATATGAACACAATTTGAGAGGAGCATTGATTCATACCCTTAAGGGGATACCAATTTGTGGGGCAGCAAGACCAACTCCAGGGGCTTTTCTCATGACATGAATCATGTCATCGATTATATTCTGAATCTTCTCTGATTTAATCTCATTTGGATCAACCTGGCGTGCAGGCTCGTGAAGAACTGGTTCTCCGGCTTTTACAATGTGGGGCAATTTGGTCACTGTTTTGTTCCATCCTAGTAATGTTGTTTTTGAAGAAGGTGATGATGATGAACTAAACCTCAAACATTTGGTACTCAATGGTGAAATTTCGGTGTTACAGCTGGAAGATGAGGATGTAATGACGGCGTTTGAGAGCACCGGCAGCGAAACGACGCGCAACCGCAACACCACCTGCCGCGCCGCTGCCATGTTAAACTATGAACGGAGCCAAATGTTGAGTGAAATAATAAAGAGTAAATCACATTTTCATTTTAAGACCCATTTTTCCGTAAATTTTTTTTATCTAAATAATCTATTTTTTAAAATAAATATTCAAAATAACTTATTTTTTTACTTATTTTTCAAATTAATCCATTTTTAAATAAAAAAAAATTTCAAAATAAAGGGGACGCTAATCCAATCGATGTCTGTGTACAACACATAAGAGAACACGCAAATCAAATTGACGATAGTGTACAAATATAAGACATGTTTGTACACTGTCGCCAATTGGATTGACGACTCATTTGTTTTGAGAATTTTTTTGTTTGAAAGTGGATTAATTTGAGAAATAAATAAAAAAATGAGTTATTTTGAATATTTATTTTAAAAAATAGGTTATTTAGATAAATTTTTCTCAAATGTTCACTTTCTCTTAAAACTTTGAATTGATTGAGGACATGTTTCTCTCATGTATTTTTATAAATGTTTTAAAAATATAAAAAGTTTATTTAAATTTAAATTTTATAAATTAAAAAACTAATTTTGAAATTTTATTATATAATTATATATGAGAAAATGGATAATGCATTGACGGTATAAATTTATTTTACACCGTCAATCAATGACAATCACACATTCCACCAACTCAAACCGAAAACTTTAAACTACTTATATGAAATGGAAAATTAATATATTTTTATTGATTGACTGTGTAAGTTAGAGTATCGCCGTTAAACTCATTACATATTATTTACAATTTCTTTCAAAAATGAGTATCTTAAAAATGATTTATATAAAAAATTATTTAAAATAGTTTTAAATTTAAATAATTTTTTAAAATTTTGATATTAAAAAAAATTATAATTATTTATAAATCATTTTTTTTTGTTTTGAAATTAAAAAAAAATTCTTTTTTTAACAAAAATATTTAATATTATAAAAATCATTTTTAAAAAATTAATATAAACGAAAATTGGTATGATAAGAAGTAGATACAAATTTTGTTTTTGTGTATTATTTAAAATTGGATAAAGCATAATAATAATAATAATAATAATAATAATAATAATAATAATAATAATAATAATAATCATAATAATAATAATAATAATAATAATAATAATAATAATAATAATAGATTTTATTCTCTTTAAATATTGTTATAATACTTTTAATTTACAAAATAAGCACTCTTGGTTCAAATAAAGTTCTAGTTAGTAATGGTCATAACTTGGTCGTCAAGTCAATAGGTTTCCCAAAGTTTAGATCCAAATTTATGTTCAATGCTAAATCTACACAACTTACTTCATGTCCATAGCATTATTAAAATCTAATTTTCATGTCTAAATTTTTCAAGGATATTAATGTGTATTTTGAATTTCCTAATGACAAATGCTATGTCAAATCATTGGCATGTTACCTGATGCTCTTTAAAGGGTTCCTTCATGACCATATATTATATTGCTTTAACAATCTAGATTTAGAAACTTCGAGAGAATTCACTGGCAACAAGTCTCAAAATGTGAGTCCTGTTGTAAACGATACTATTATTGTTCAAAGTTATGATAATGAAGGTCCGAGTACCAAAAACATGTCCATTTGGAATTCCATAATAGATCATTAAAATCCTAGAGCTATTCACAGAATTCTTAACTTAAGTAATAATATACATTTGAGCAATAAAATTTTTGCTGAAATTTTTAATTTCTGTTGTCTTGGAAAATCATATAAAATCCATGCCCTATTGTCTGAAACTAGGTATTCTTATCCTTATGAATTAATTCATAATGACTTATAGGGACCATCAAAATTACTTGATTACTAGTCCATTAAAGTTTTTGATTGTGCTTGCTTCCCACTCTTAAGGCCTTAAAATCATCATAAACCACAATTAAAAAGTTCTCAATATGTCATCTTGAGAGTATCTCTTACATACAATGAATATAAATATCTTAACAAAGAAGGAAGAATCTCAATTTCAAAGGATGCAGTGTTTAATGAAACCAAGTTTCCTTATCCTGACATATATCCCTCATCACACAAAATTGAGTAAGCCAATTCATCAAAATTTCAAATCATACCTACTCTACTTCTAAAAGTTTGTAGTCCAACACAATCTACAGGGTATACTCAAACCATGTCTCATATCAACATAAATTCTAACATAATTTCCCGGTAGATAATTACACAAACCGAGCCTCTTGATCGAATCCAACCTTAACTACCATCAAACATTCTATATTACCCTCAACCTACCACATGCACACCTACTCATGATTTCGGTCATAATCACACCCCTAATCCATCTTGCTCTACAAATAGCCTAACCATCAAGTTACCTCAAGAAAATGACAACAAATCTTATTTTTCTCAACATAACACATTAAGCGATGAGTCATAATCTCCCTCCTTTCATAGTTAACCTTTAAAAACCTCTCTTATTATCAATAATCATCATATGTGTACATGAGCTAAAACGGGTAAGTCTAAACCAAAGGCCTTCGTATTACACTCATAACCTAGCATAACAAACCATGATTTGGCTCATCTTCAATGGATTGCAACTACGAAAGATGAGTACATTTTTCTCATAAAGAATGGAACTTGGACTCTAACAAATCTTTATCATCACAGGATATTCATAAATTAAAATTGGATTTTTCATAATAAAATAGAATCCATATGGAATCATAAAACAAATACAAGGTAATACTTATAGATAACGGTTTCAACAACAATAAATTTTATAGTTTCATGAAACTTTCCTACTTGTGGTAAAACCTACCACTATTAGAGCCATTGTGTCTCTAACATTGGCATACAAGTGAGAAATTCAACAGATACACACAAATAATGTCTTTATCAATGGTGAACTTCAATAAAAAGTTTATTTGCAATAACCAATGTTGGTCCTTTTGGGATTGGTTGTATTATGCAAAACAACTTGGAGTTTGCTCAAACTGGTTCTGGTGCATAAGGGATACATGTTGAACACGATGTTCCAACATGTGTGTTGCAATATCTGGTCTTTGGCAACATACAGATGGTATTACACTTTGTTTTCGATCCAATATACTCTCTCCAATAGAAGATCTACAAGTCATGAAGAATAGTGTATTTTGATGTTCTGGTGTAACACGTGGAACATGACGTTCCAGCATGTGTTGTGCAACATATGACCTTGTTCGACAACTTTTGATGAATGTTATTTGGTGCGATTTTTCTGATTGCATTTCAATCACATTTGTTGTAATTTATTAGTAATGCTTGTTTGATTTGTTTGATAGCTAGAGATGTTCAAATCAGATTTACATGGAGATTTAAATTTGAATTTGAAATATAACAAATCATATCTTATTGTTGGAGACATTTGTGGAGAAGATCATATCTAACAGAATAATCTATTTTCTAGACTAAATCAAATCAGATATCCAAGGAGAAAAAACGCAGAAGATATTGCTATATAAAGAGACTCAATTCTCATGTTTTGTTAAGAGTTTTGGCGCGTAAGAACTAGGTTCTTTGTGTTAGGGTTTTAGTCTTTGTTACTTGTATTCCATACTAATTTCATAACTGAATTAGTGTAGAATCTTTGTTGTACACGATTGTGTTTCTGTAACTTGGCATAATTAGTATGTCTTAGTTGGATTATAAATTCAACAATTAATAAACTTGTTATTGAGGTTGATCACTAGAGTTTAATGATAAAAGAGAGTGAGTGGACTCTCATATATAGGGACATACCTAAATAGAAATCACTAGGATTATGGAGAGTCATAAAACTTCATAAGGGTTGAAGGTTCTTCTAAGACTAATTGTTTTAATTCAAAGTAGTGAATTTACTTTCTTGGGTAGAGTGCCCCACTGACGTATGTGTGGTTTCACCGAACTGGGTTACCAATATCTTGTGTTATTTTAGAGCTTTCTGCATTTTTTATTATTATTGAAGTATCATTGTTTTCAATTTGTTTTAAACTAGTTGGATAATTTATCTTAACATCTGGTCCAACATCTGTCCCATGAGGAACAAATTTTTCAGCAATCTGGTTTTGTCAATTATAAATCAACTATTATGTGCATGTTAAAGAAGGCCATCTATGACCTAAAGAAAGCTCCAATAACTTGGTATGATAAGCTTCATCAAGTTATACTTTAGTTTTACTTCTCATCTAGAATTTTTGATAATTACCTCTTTGTGCAGAAACATCAAGATATCTCAATATATGCATTGGTTTATGTTTATGATATCCTGCTAATTGGAACTTCCTCCAAAGTTGTCCATGATCTTATCACTAAGGTATATTGATTTATACCCTTAAAAGGATATCAATTTATAGGGCATCCAAACCAATTCTAGGGGATTTTCTCATGACATGAATCATGTCATCAATTATATTCTGAATCTTCTCTGGTTTAATCTCAGTTGGACCAACCTCACGTGCAAGAACATGTAAAACTTGTTCTCCGACTTTTGGGAAATTTGTTCACTATTTCGTTATACCATATTGATGTTTTTTAAGATGATTGATGACTTCTCAACAAGTGTATCAATAATGTCGAAGTAATAAAAAGATCGAGTCCACATGGACTGCCTTCAAGCAAGACAAAATATGTGCAATATATAAAAACTAGTAAAAAAGAGGGGGGGGGGGTCGAGTTTTAGTGCGTAAAGTAAATAAACGAGTAAACAGATTAACAAAAGTGGTCAGGTTGTGTTTTAGAATCCCCTATTCCTCTATTGTTAATGTTTGATGCCTTGTAGGAATGATCTTATCACTATAACACCATAGCAAATTACAAAACCGTTATAGTCGATCCCTCACGAAATAACTCACTAACCACTACTTAGAGCTTTTTATCCATAGTCCACCAACGTAAGCAGGATTAAGCGATGTATATAACATTAATTCTCTATGCCACTACTCGGGGTCTCCTATTCCTATTCAACCAGCGTATGTACAACAATTGCCCTAGGTTCAACACATAGACTAATGCTCAGTATTCCCTATGTGCCAAAGATCATATTAAAAGAGTATCTCCATAAAAAGCATTAAGAACAATAAGCAATTGAATGTCATTATAGACCAAAAGGTTCATAAAAAGTCAAATTAACATAGAATCCAACAATATTGAAATATGTTCATCATAACACAACCTAACCTAGAGGAGCTTAGCTACTCATAATACAATTATCAATGCCATAATTAATAGATAAAGATAACATATGAAATCCCTTGAAGTGATGGCCTCCAATGACTTCAAATGCTCTAAAAATCTCCCTTTGTGTTCTCAAAATCGTGCTTCACTTTCTTCAAATTGTAATCCTTGTGAAAATGCAGAAAATCCCCTTTTGTTGGCTTCAGAATCGAGTAGAATGTGTCAGAAAAGCCCAGAAAAGTGCCTATCGAGCGCGGGATACAACTTTAAGGACCCTATCGTGTGTGTTATTCTGCGCGATGATGCATGTGATTATTTCCAAACCTACATCCTTTTTTGCTCCCTTTTTACTCAAATTTTCACTAAGTTCACAATTTTCACACTTAGTTATTTTTCCCTTATTCTTTGGTCATTCTTCTTCATTTTGGCTTATCTTTCACTTGTTTTGTTCCGATTCTTCGACTATGCATTTCAAGTAACTCACCTGCAACTACACATTTCAATAGAAAATAAGTCGCACAATAACAATCGAACACCACCAAATTAAATAGTTCTTTTACCTGACCGTTATTCTAGCTTTCAACTTCTATCCGGAGAATTCAAAAAATGTCCTCAACATTGACGAGTACTCAACCTATCTCTCATCTCACTATAACCAACTCAATGGATTGGGTGATCTCTCAATCAACACGCAAAATCAGTTATACTTAGCTTGATCGCGTTCTAATAAAGTTCATAATAGAAATCACAATACACACATTATAGGTCTTTTCAGGTTATAACTTGACATATGTTTGGGTAAGATATTTTGAGGAAAGTATGTTTAAACCAATGGAGTTGGGTGCCTAGTTCTTCTTCTATCAGCATACCCCTTTGTTCCTTTCTTATGGTACTAGAGAAATTCAGCAGATAGACATAAATAATGTCTTTATCAATGGTGAACTTCAATAAAAAGTTTATTTGCAATAGCCAATGTTGATCCTTTTGGGATTGGTTGCATTATGCAAAATAATTTGGAGTTTGCTAAAGTTGGTTATGGTGCAGAAGGGATACATGTTGAACACGACGTTCCAACATGTGTGTTGCAACATCCGGTCTTTGGCAACATACATATGGTATTAAAGCTTGTTTTCGATCCAATATACTCTCTTCAATAGAAGATCTACAAGTCATGAAGAATAGTGTATTTGGATGTTCTGGTGTAACACGTGAAACACGATGTTCTAGTATGTGTTGCGCAACATCTGATCTTGTTTAACAACTTTTGATGAATTTTATTTGGTGCAATTTTTCTGATTGAATTTCAATCAAATTTGTTGCAATTTATTAGCAATGTTTGTTTGATTTGTTTGGCACCTGGAGATGTTCAAATCAGATTTACATGGAGATTTGAATTTGAAATATAACAAATCATATCTTATTGTTAGCAGGGCCGGCCCAAAACATTTCGAGGCCCTGATCTAATCTTTCATGTTGAACTCTAATAAAAAAATATTGAAAAAAGAAATTAAAATTTTATTTAAATTATAAATAATATTAAAAGATATAGTAAAATTTGTTCTAGAGTTTGTATAGTGAAAATGTTAAACTATATAATATTTTAGTTTTGAATAATGGTGTTCGATTCCTATGAAGTAGATCAAGATTTTAAAATGGTAGAACCGAACTCAGGTTATGACCATAAAAAAATTGATACAGTTCCGCTAGGCCACTACATAAACATCAAATATAATTTTAATAAACAATGTATATAATAAATATTTAATGTATTTTTAATATTTGAGGCCCCCTAATTTTTGAGGCTGCCACCGCACAGGACCGATCCTGATTGTTAGAGACATTTATGGAGAAGATCATATCCAACACAATCAACTATTTTCTGGACTAAATCAAATCAGATATCCAAGGAGAAAAAAAATCAAAAAGACATTACTATATAAGGGGACACAATCCTCATGTTCTGTTAAGAGTTTTGGTGCGCAAGAACTAGGATCTTAGTGCTAGGGTTTTAGTCTATTACTTTTATTCCACGCTAATGCCATAACTGAATTAATATTGAATCTTTATTGTACACCATTGTGTTTCACTAATTTGACATAGTTGGTTTGTCTTAGTTGAGTTATAAATTCAACAATTAATAGACTTATTATTGAGGTTGATCACTAGAGTTTAATGATAAAAGAAAGTGAATGGACTCTCATATTTAAGGACATACCTAAATAGAAATCACTAGGATTAAGGAGAGAAATATGATTTCATAGGGATTGAAGGCTCTTATAAAACTAATTGTTCTCTACATTCAATTTATATTTATAAATAAATACTTTGATTAAAATTCGTGTGTATGTTCGTCATTTGATGTGATGTAAATGATCGTGTGATTTGATGTGGACATAATTAAGAGTCCAATGTGGGTCGGCAGCAGCTTCCATATCCCTCCATCAATGCCACATATGGGCATCACATGCAAATCTTCATTATTTAATTTTCATTGACTTTAACAACCTTATTGCATGCAATGCACCTATATAGTGTATGCTTCACGTTATATCATAGCTGTTTCCTTTCAGACTCTCATAATAATAAGCTGCTAATTAAGATCTATTGATTATTGATATCTTTAAACTTTAGAGAAAACAATTTTATTACAACTTGAATTTCCCCTACGTGTACCGTAAACGAATAAAACAAGAGTTTCTAATAAAGAAAATGATAAAGTCCATTATAATCTTAAAAGTTATATATGTCAAATATAGCTTAAAATAGTTCATTATATTCCCGTCACGCTTACCTAATGAGGAAGCATTAATCTTCAATAATGAGAGAAATTGATGTTATGTAATTATTATCTATAAGGTTTTGATAGTATATACGTATTTACCAAGTTTAGCATATTGTACCGACTAGATATTCTCAGCACATTTTTACTTGCCATCTTCTTCTAACTTTGGTTTCAAGGTGTTACTTACCATTGAGTAAGGACAAGGTGAAAGTTATCAACAAGATTGATGAGAAAAAATATTGGAATTTCCTTCAATATCGTATTTACCTATTTTACTTAAATTAAAATAATAATAATAATAATAATAATAATAATTCTTTAAAAATAAATAATTTATAATTATTAACAATTTATTTACATTAATATACAATAGAAAAATATATAAATAAATTGTTAGAGATTGAATTATGAACCAAAAAGATAAGAGTTTAATTATATTAAAAATTAAAAAGAACGACGTAGTTAGTAATCTTTCAATTAATTAATATTTATCTATGTTGTGTATCTATATATAAGGAAGCACATGAGCCTCTCCATGAAGCATCCATTCCATACCACAATGAGAAGGAGTAGTATCCCCTCATCAACAGATCTCAAGCTAGTAGAAGAAAAAAGTAGCACCAACATGACAGAGAAGATGAGAAATACCTCAACTTCATCTTCATCCTATGATCATAATGAGATCAAGAAAAAAGAGGAGTCTGCAGAAACTAATAGTAAGAAGCTAGAGAGGAAAACTACAGAAGACGTCAACGCTAGTGCTGATGCATTCATCAAGAATTTCAGGCAACAGTTGATGATTCAAAGGCTTCAATCCATTGAGAATTATGAGAAAATGCTTGCAAGAGGTCTCTAACATGGTCGGTGCCATGTCGGTGTTCAACGCTAATATATATAATTACTTTTAATATATTTATTTTTTAAAATTATTATCGATATCAATATGTCAAATTCATGTTTGTATCCGTTCTTAATAGCATATGTATTCTTCATCTTGTTATTGTTATTGATGATTTTAATTAATTAATGAAAACTAACCTATCTTTTATATGGAGTATATTAGAAAAAAAAAAGCTAAATAGGTTTTTCATCTATTTTGTCACTTAGCTTAAGGCTTTTCCTTCTTCGAGGCCACTGGTATAAGGTTAAGGCTAATGCTAACATGTGTCTCAATGACACAAGTTAATGATTTATTTGTAGAAATATTCTTTTGAAATATGTGTATTTAATTTTTTAAAACTTAAAATATTATTTTATTTCACACAATTTTTTAAATTAAAATATCCTTAACTTATGTTTAAGGGCACAAACTAGCAAGACCATTAAGTTAAATTTAAATTTAACCTTTTACTACTGGGTAGAAAAAATCAAACTGCAAAATAGCTTGTATTTTAAAAGGTATCAACATTTGGTTAAGTTAAAGGTCGGGTTATTTTAGTATTTTTTTATGTGATTTTTAGTGTTATATACTTTTGTTAAAAATCAATTTAAAAAATAAATTTTAATAAAAATTTTATTTGGTTTGAATAATTATTTTTAAAATGTCATTTCAAAAAATGTTAGAATAAAAAAAAACTTAATTTTATAACTATTTCAAATAGTTTTTTATAAAAATTATTTTTAAATATAATTTTTTTTTTAAAATTGTAATTTTTGCTATATTATCATCTTCAATGTATGTTTATGTTATAAAATATCAATTTTTTTAACAAATACAATATATAATTGCAATATACGTTATTATCATCTTCAATAATGTATCTTTACGTTACTTTAATATTTTAAAAAGCGTTTTCATCAAAATCATTTTAAAAAATACAAAGAAAAAAGTCTATTTTTTAAAGTTAAAATAAATAAATAAATCTTGAACCTTAATTTTTTTTTTTACAATTCTACAATTATATAAAAAAAAACTATCCCATATTTTTATACATGTGATCAAAATTGTATTTCAGATTTTTAACACAAAAATAATATGATGTTCACATTTGTAAACCAAATAAGAGAAAGAACAATTTTCTCAAAAAATAAAGTTAATAACTATCTCATAATCTTCTCCTTAAATTTTTTTCAAAATGATTTTAGAGTTTAATTTCTCATAAAAATTCTTAGGTAGTTATGTCGAGCAATGAAGAGACATCCTTTCAAGTTCCCGTAGGAACATATGATAATTAGAATATAAAAATGAAGGTTCTTGTTATGATACACGATGTTTGAGAGGAGGCTATAAGAAATCACAAGATGGAAAATCCATAACTCAGACGTATATTTTAATTATATATTGTATTTGTTAAAAATGTACACATGCATAGCAACTAATAAGAATTTTCAAAGGCTTTAGTATTTCTATAGTGTTAGAGCAAGTTTACGACAACGAGAAGTTATGTGAAGTTATGTTTTAGGGGTGTTTTTTTGTGTATATGAGATTGAATCCCATCAACCATAAGGATGAAATATGTATAAAGGCCTATTAGCTTGGATTTGAAAGCCCCTAAGAATTATAATCCGTCCCACCTTGACCAAGAAATTCGTCGATTGCTGATGACCAAACTAACAAGTGTACTAGTGTGTATTAAAGTAATAAACGAAAAGCTGTCTCCACATAGAATACAAATTTTTAATAAGGTGAACGATGTGCGAGTTAAACAGAACAAAAAGGGGGATTTTGGAAATTGGTTGTTTGCATGAAAATAAGACAGGTTTGCTTTGGTAAATATACGATAACGAAGGCTATTAGGTCCTTTCATTATAATTCTCTATTCCCATTTTATTATGAAATATGCATTAACAAACATGCAGACACGTGAGAGTTCCACGACGGATTAACCCTATCGCTATACTCAATCCTTTGGTGTGTGTGTAGGCCACTAATCTAAATGTCAATTCTTTGATACCTTAGGCCAATTGTAATTTCAAACTAGGTACTAAAGCACGTTAATCCCTAACTCACATATCCTAACACCATTACAAAAAACACATGTAACATCATACTTGAAGTTGATTTAACCTCGATTCCATAGGTGAGGTAACAAATGACATCATGAAAAACTGTCACTTTACCCATCAGTATTTATAAAACTGAGGGAATAGTTTAAATGATCATTGGTTCGGTCCCCAATAATATCATTATTGTATTTTCAAAACTAGTGTCATATACCTTTCGTTTATGAACAAAACCGAATGGGATATATATATATATATATATATATATATATATATATATATATATATATATATATATATATATATATATATATATATATATATTTTTAAAATACTCATTACATCGTTTACACATAATATCAATAAATTATCTTGTTTAAAAACTATAATGTTTACATAGAATATTACATTGTTTATACAAAATATTAAAGTAAAAATATATAACAAATTTTGAATCTGATTCATCGTCATCGATGTTGGTGAAGAACAAACGCTGGATATCTTGGGGAAGAGAAATTGTTGGGGTTCCTCGTATCATTGATCTTGAGGAAGATCACATGTATGATATAAAACAAAAAATCTTAGATAAATAAAATAAATATTCAGTTATATGATAATTTAAGAATACAAACTTTGAACCCAAATGATTTTCTGCTCTTACAATCCATACTAGAGAAATTGTCCCAAATAAAATAAATGTTTTTTTTAAGTTTCAAAGTTTTCATGTCAAATGTTTCATTATCAAATTTTAATATTCAAAATACTTTTATAATGAGGATTTTAAGTTTCACGCGGATCACTAATGACAGTGTGTTGACTATTGATACTCATTAAATGGACGACAAAAATTTGTTTAAGGACGATGAAGAAACTGAATAAACACACTTATATTTTATCTCTGTTATTATTCAAAACCGAGGTAAAAGATATTTCTTTTTAGATGAAAAAATATATTTTTCATTCCATGCACCACATACCTCTTGGTTTCTATAAGAAACCAAACTGAACAAGTTTTTTTTTAATTACACTATTTACACATAATATTAAAATAAATTGTTTAAAAAAATCTAGATTTTGACAATGGATTCTTGGAGAATAACAAATCTTTTCAAATTTCTGAAAAATTATTTGTTCGTACCAAGAGAATGTTTTTTTCTATACTTATAATCCATCCCAGAGAGATTTCATTATCTTGAACAAATATTTTTATGGCAAATGTTTTCGCATGAAAGAGAACAAAATGATTGTGTTTAGGAATAAATTTATCAATTTTGTCAACCGAAGAAAGCAATAAATTTATCAATGTGTTCTTTGAATGACAACATAGGAAGGTTATTCGAACAATACAATAACAATGTCAACACCATTATGTTGGGATAGATTGTAAGAGCAGAGAAATATTTTATTCAAGATAAAAGAACATTGAAGATTTTCTCTGCCCTGCAATCCATCCCAAAGAATGATGTGTACAAGTTTGGAGCGGTTACATATAAGTTAAGTTTAGGGTAAATCTGATTAAGGAGTACTTTTATAGTAAAATCTAATAATCTAATCCATTAGTTATTAAATATAACCGAATGAATAAATTATTAATTTAAAAATAAAAAATAAAATAAAAATAAAGATACCACTTTTAAAGAAATAAAAACATAAACTTCTATTGTTGGGATTTGAAGCGTGTCCTAAATTATTTCCCCCCTCGATTATATTTAGAAACCGAGGGAATATATGGTATTTATTAAAAAAATACATGGCGCGTCTTGACATTTTACCTTGATCTTTGATTGGGTGGGATGAAAGTTTTATCATGAGATGTATTATTTGTAATAGTGTAATTAGACTATCCCTAGTTAATTAGAGATTCCAACAATTACAGCAGTTCCAATAAGCATCCCTACGGTCAATATGTCACTATTTACCTATATCAAATTGCGTGTCATAACATACAATAGAAAATGAACACCCTCGATAATTGAATAAAAATAACGCGTCAAAGCAATAACATTAACATCATCCACTTATATATCCTAATAGAATAAAAATAGATTCATCATATAGAAAAACTTAATCTAGGGGAAATATTGCTACTCATAGTATAAATAACATATATCATAAGTGTATATTTAGATTACATCAAAAATCACTAGAGAAAATTGCTCTTCAAATGGCTCCAACGGCCTCTAAAAGCACCAAAAATCGATATAGCCGTCACTTTTATGTCTTGGAAATTGAACCCCCAAAATTCTCTTCTTTTTCTCCTTATAAAGCTGCAAAGTCGTGTCAGACTAGCGCTCCATCGCGGCCGCAATACAAAGTAACACAATCATAATATGACATCATCGTGACTCATATGGGAGCATTGTGACCACGTCAATTCCATAGGCAAAAAGCGCTTTTAAGCTCTTTTTTGTCCAAAAATCATACTAAGTCCCAATTTTCCACTCTTTGTCACTTTTCTTCCATCTTTCACATTTTTGCTTCTATCTTGGTCAATTTTTATCCAATTTGGCTGATTTTTCTAACTAAATTACATACAATGACAATATGCCATCACTACCCCAATCTTGTTATGTTGCATGTCCTCAAGTAACCTATTTGCACACTGAACATCTCATCAGAATAAAATTGCAAACCTTATAAATGAATGTCACTTACTTTTGCTAATCGATACGTCGATTACCTGCTTCGATCCAATCAACTCAATTCAGTTCTTCCAGCACAAGTACTCAACCTATCTCTCTACTTGCTATGATTCACTCAATTGTCAGGATGTTCACTCAATAAACATACAAAAGTAAAAATCAATAAATTTGTAAAGTGTATGCAGAATCGTCATATCATGTTTAAATATACACATTTGAGGACTTTTTAAGGTTGTAATGTGGCTTATATCAGAGTAAGATAATTTGGCATAATAGGCTTAAACCATGGAGTTCGGTACCTATCTATCCTTATGTTACCTTCTTCCTTCCATATTACTATATTCTTGAGTATCGGGTACTAGAGATTTTACTTTTTAATGATCCTAATTATTTTTCTTTCCCTTTTTTTTGCAGAAGTCATTTTTGACATCTTATTTTTCTATTATTTTTTCTTTCTTTTTCTCATTCTTTTGACCAAATTCTCTAGTACCCCAAACCCCAAACTTAAATGTTTGTTAACTTCCAAAAGCAACCCCAAACTTAATTATTAGCACATCATATAAAGAAAACTTATATGCCTAACTACAAAGAAGGTGGAGAGATTTTATCTTTCGAGTCAATGGCTAAATACTGGCTAAGTCACCGAAAGAAGGGGATAAGGCACAAAGTTGATTAACGAGGGATTCAATCATACACTGGGGTGGTTTACAAAGGCCTCAAAGTTTCACAAAAAACCACCTCTATGTGTGTTTATCATACCAATAAATTAAAATAGAGACAATACAAATTCCAGATAATACAATTGCATGGATACTCTAAAGAAAGAAATAAGTAAAAAATGGAAAATTTAGATTCAAATCTTATTGGCTTATATTTTTAGAGATCGAGTACAAAATGCTGGTTTTCCCTTCCTTCATCAATCTTCAATCAATAGGGGAACCTCAGTCTCGATCATTTTATCATTTGTGATTGTTCTTCTATTCATTGGTAATGTAGCAACTCAAACTGAAAAAGAAAACAATAGCATACAAGTTCATTAATATTAGAGAACCAAACCGTTCAAAATTTTGGGAGGTGAAATTTATGAGCTGGCTCCCCCACATCCTAGAAACCAAGACAAAATGGAAATAATTGAAAACAAAAACTAAAAACTAAAAACCAATATGTGGGTTACTGATCGCTCGACTTCGTGAGTCGAATTTGGGGTACAAACTGCAAGTGCACAGTTCTATCGCGTAGTTTTAAAAGATATCGATCCCACAGGGACTTATGAATCGATATACCGTTATCTAAGGTTACTTCGTAAAGCTAAGGTGGATAATGTTTGATTGTTTGGGGGAAAAGCTAAAAACTAAACTAAGATCTAGATTAAATATTAATAAAGCGAATATCGGTATGTAGTTCGTCGTAATTAGGGAATCAATTCTTTGTCGGTTTCCTGGTTTTAAAATAAATCTTTTCAGTTGACTTTATTGATTAAAAGTTTTATCTCAAACTCTCGCTCTGTTGAATAAACCATGATTTTATGTTAATGTAGCTGTCACTTATAATTAAGTCAAAAAACCATTTTTTGAAAACAATAGAATCCGTAGAAACTCTTTTTAAGAAAACACTGACCGTTTAAACACCCTTATCTCAAACTCTCGCTCTGTTGACTTAGGTTATATAATTAAATTCGAATGCTTAACTCTCGTCCTCACATTCAATCTTTAAAAATACTTTTTGGAAAAGATCAGAATTTAATTAACTCTAAAACTTGCTCTCGCCCTGATCTAGAATTAATGTCTAATTTACACTGTCCAGTTAAAACCTCAAACTCTCGCTCTATTGATTTTAACTTCTTTATGTCTTTTACTTTCGTAAAAACCTTTGTTATTAACCCTGTAAATTGAGACCGTAAAAAGAGTGATTTTAATTTTAAATTTAATTAAACCGACTTAGTTTTGATTCCTTATTCCGCTTACTTTACATACCGATATCTAAGCGAATTAGCCAGACATGCTAAACAAACTTAAATACTTATCATGCATAAACAAACTCATCCCAGGCAAATAATATAAATAAATAATAAAACAAAGCATTAAATAATAATTAAAGAACCTGAATGAGTTAAACAATAGTCTTGAACACTCCACCACAAGCCGGTAGGATTTGTTCTTGGATTCTTCAATTAAACAACAAATTAAAACGAAGGAAATAAAAACTAGATTCTAACGTAAGGTTAGATCCGGTAAAAAGGTACACAATAGTTTCCGGTGTAGAAACTATTGTGCAAAAAGAATTAACTAAATGCTAAAAAGGAAAATAGAAATTGCAAGGGAAATAGTGTAGAACTCGTAAAAATAATAAAGAAACAATGCCTAAGCTGCTGGAAAAGAAAATATGCAAAAGCGAAAATGGCAAAGAAAAATGTGGAAAAGCGTGGAACCCTTTTAGGTTTGGAAAGTGGCTATTTATATTGGTGCCTTGAGTAACTGCCTCCGCTTCAAAAGTCTTCAACGTGCATAAAAGTTGGGCGTGGATATAGGGCTCAACTCTCCCTCAACGTCTCTGAAGCGTTCCTTGCGCCAAAAATGTAGGGGAATGGTGTGACGTTCGTCACACCATGTGTGACGTCCGTCACAGGAGTGTGCAAGGCGTGACGCTCGTCACGGCCTCTGTGACGTCCGTCACAGGCACAGCACCTGTGTTTTGTGCTTTGGGCTGGGCTTTGATATTTGGTTCATTTTCTCTCCTTTTTGCACCTCCTTTTCTTCCATTTTTACTTGTGCTTCAAATAAACCACCTGAGACAAATAGGAAGAAAATACCGCGTAATATCTAATAAAATGAAGTGAACTGAAATAAATAATAATATAATTTAATTGAATTAAGTCCTAAAATATGATATAATTTCATGTTATCAGTTACCTCTCATGCAACGCTTATTTAAGGTACTTAACTTGACTGTTTGCTCCTCTATTAGGGAGGCATATATGATACGAAGAACATATCAACCTTCTTCTTCCTCTTGTTTGGTAGGATTCCATGTGTTGGTGTAAGCCCTAGAGGCCAATATTTTTGGTATTTGTATAGAATTATTTATTAATAATAAAAGGCTTTTTCTTTATTATGTTTGTTTAATAAAGTCCCTAGAATAGCTAGTCCGTTTAATGTATCAAGTGTGACTTAATCATGAGATCCCATTAAACATAAGGACATTATTCTTAAAGTATCCGTAGTCGAGCTTTGTTGTGAAGTGGGATATCATTAAAGCCTTAAGACTATTATGTATATAGACTGATGATCATATCTCATGGATCATGGATAAGGAGTTATCAAGTCTTAAACCTAAGTATGAATATTGAGAGTAATATTTATATTGGATTGACCCGCTATGAGAATACTATATAGAATGTTATGCTAAGTGTCATAAGTTATTCTCATGGTGATAATGGTGTATACCAACCTTTGACCTGAAACCACTATGTACCCTAAATGTAGAGTCGAGTGCCTTATTGCTGATCAAACATTGTCCGTAACTGGATGACCATAAAGACAGTTGATGGGTACTCCACGAAGCATGTTGAGGGACATGAGTGACCTAGATGGAATTTTCCCATCTTGCGTAACAGGATAAATGTCTACGGATCCAATATTGAACTAGACAAGGATGGCACAGTCTATGCCTTGTGTTCAATATAGACATAAGGGCAAAAGGGTAATTATACACACAAGTATTATCACAAAAGGATTTGGCAGATCACGTGACATTTTCGTGTCTTGGATAGCAGTGATGTGTTGCTAGATACCGCTTACTGTTTATTATGTTAAATACGTGATTTAATATAATTGCTAATGTCACGAAAACCTACAAGGTCACACAAAAGGACAGATTGATGAGAGATAAAGTAACTAAGGAACGCCGTATGGTATGGTGCACTTAAGTGAATTGTAGAACATCTTAAGGTACGGTGTACTTTAGTAGAATACAAAATATGGTAAGGTACCACATGCTTAAGTGATTTTAGCATATCATAAGATATGGGCCATATACACTTAAGTGGGATTTTTAGCTTGCAACCCACATAAGTGGTTCTATAAATAGAACCCTTGTGCAGAAGCATTTGTGCAGTTGCAATTTCGTTCTCTCTCTCTCTCTCTCTCTCTCTCTCTCTCTCTCTCTCTCTCTCTCACTAAAAGCCTTCATTCGTAGCAGCTAGCATTGAGATTGAAGGAATCCGTTCGTGTGGACTGAGTAGAGACATTATCACCATTCAACGTTCGTGATCGCTTCGTAGATCTGCATAAAAGGTTTCAATCGCGACAAGAGGTAACGATTCTACCACTGATCATGCCCATTCGTAAGGATCACTAAAGGAGAATTCTTTTTTTAAATTCCGTTGCGTTTTGGATCGCTATTCTCCTTCACCATGAACTTGAGGAATCAATGATATGGTTCCCAAATCTTCCCCGACCTAGCAATAACGAACAAAACATAGACAAGGTCTAATACTTTATCATTTTTTATGCTCCCATCTGCTTTGTTGCCAAAATAAAGTTTGGGGACATATCTTTGCTGAAGATTTTCAGGTTGGATATCTATGTCTAAGGAAATTCTTGCCTTTGAAGCTTCATACAAAACTAGACCATCCTCTCTGGGTCTTCTTACTTTTTTCCCAAGGCTACTCTTCACCTTAGAGTTTTCTATGCTTGATTCAATCATTTCATCTGGTGGTGTGCATTTTTCACCTTCTTGCTCTTTTTAGACCGCTCAGTTTTCAACTATTTCCCATTCATGTTCAACTTATTCATACCTAGGACTATCCAACATATTCTCATTAAAACCTCCACTTGGTCGAGCTGTCAATTGTTCAAATATGTGCACAATATAGTTTTCAATATTCTTCATGGATGCTTCAGTGTCCTTTTTGTGGGCTTCTTACATGTTCTTAAGCCGTTCTTCCTAGTAGCATTAACTTGACATGAATTTGTTCTTGGCTTCTTCTAAAGGAGATGGATCCCTTTCACCTATTTGGGGAGTGACATCACTTACTCTAAAGTTATTTTGAGCATATTTGATAAAGTTGCTTGAGGCCTCTTCTGAAGGGTGTGATATCCTATATGGTGGATCTTGATGGGGTTTTGGGTGGAAATTTTTAGGTTGCATATTACCCCAGTTACGACTTGAATGATTATACCACCTTGGATAGGTGTAGAAGGAAAGATCTGCTTTGTGATATTTGCTCGCATACTACGACTGTTCGACGTATGGTACAAAATAGCCATTGGTGTGACATTCCCCACAAAAATTACATTGTAGTGAATGATGCATGTGATGGTTTCTCATATACTTTGACTCTGCAACGTAACTCTATGGTGTACAATAACCATTTTGGTGATTTTTATCATATAAGTTACATCGTAACACTCCGACAGGATTAACATTTGTCGAACTCAAAGTCGAGGCCACATTTTGACATTTTAAGGTTTCAATATGTGCTAGCAGCACACATCAAAGATCTTCTCCATTGTACATTCATTCTTTACCTAGCACACACAATCAAAAGACAAATACCTGAGTAGCACCACACTAGATGATAAAACCAAATAAGAACATAAATTTGGAAATTATACTAAAATAAAAAGAAGGAAAACTATTTACAAAAAATTGCAAACCAAAAATAACTAAGAACAAAAGTTACGAACGTCACACACTATTGCCTTATAAAAAATATCAACCATCCCCGACAACGACGCCAAAAACTTGATGACCAAACTAGCAAGTGTACTAGTATGTATCGAAGTAATAAAAGAAAATGCGTCTCCACATGGATAGCAATTTTTTAACAAGGTGAACGATGTGCGAGTTAAACGAAACAAAAATGGGGGGTTTTGAAATTGGTTCTTTGCACAAAAGCAAGACAAGCTTACTTTGGTAAAGCTACAATAATGAAATTGATTATGTATTTTTATTAAAATCCCGTATTCTTATTCTATTGATGGAATACACAATAACAGATATCAAAGACGTGAGAGTTCCACGACATATTAACTCTACCACTGCACCCAATACCTTGGTGTGTATCTTCCTAATCTAAATGTCAATTCCCCAATCCCTCAAGCCAATTGTAACTTCAAACTAGGCACTATAACGCGTTAATCCCTAAATAACAATTCCCAATTAGACTATCCCTAGTTAACTAGAGAATTTGAAAATTATCGTAGTTCTGATAAGCATCCCTACAGTCAATATGTCACTACTTACCTAGATCAAATTATGTGTCATAATATACAATAGGCATGAAGACAAGCAATAATTGAATAAAATAATACATCAACGAAATAACATTAACATCATCCACTCATATGTCCCAATAGAATAAAAATAGGTTCATCATACAAAAAGACCTAACCAAGGGGAAATCTAGCTACTCATAATGTAAATAACATATACCATAAGTGTACATCAAAAATCACAGGAGAAAATTGCTCTCCAATGGCCTCCAAAAGCACCAAAAATCGCCTTAGTCGTCACTTTTCCATCTTGGAAATCGAATCCCCAAAATTCTCTTTTTTTTTTCTCCTTAAAAAGTTGCAAAACTGTGTCAGACTAGCACTCTATCGCGACCGTAATGCAAAGTAACATTTTCACAATATAACATCATCGCAACCCATATGGGAGCATTGTGACTGTGTCAATTCTAGAGGCAAAAAGAGCTTTTTAGCTCCTTTTTGTCCCAAAATCACACTAAGTTCCAATTTTCCACTCTTGATCATTTTTGTGTGATCTTCCACATCTTTGCTTCTATATTGGTCGATTGTATCCGATTTGGCTGATTTTTCTTGCTAAATTACATACAATGACAACATGTCATCAAATTCCTACTGCTCGTAGAATCGTGGTCAGAACTGCTTCTCTATGTGGTTTTGGACTACATACACGTCACCCTCCACCCTAGGGCGAGCCATTTAGTGAGCGGGAATCATGCATAGACGACATACTCTTAGGCGATCGCCTAATAAGGGTTGGTCCCCGTGTCGCCCCATGCATGCCTTTTACAAATATATCACTACATAGTCCCTCAAACAATATGACTTGTAAAAGGTGAAGTGAATAAGCACATCTCCCACATAGTTTTGAACCTTCCCTACCTTCCAAACATGTTTTATGAATGGAGACGACGTTGGATCAAACACTTATTATTTTTTGTTCATTTTTAAAATGATTGATTTTATTTAATTTTTTGTTATTTAAACGGTTAATTTTTCTAACTAATGACAAGAAAATAAAAAATAAATAAATAAAAATTACAATCAAAGGGATGAGAAATACACTTGTCAATCAGGGATATGATAAAGCGATTAAAATACAAACCATCAAACAAGTAAATGGAAACACACAAAAAGAAAAGAGCTCATTGTAAGAAGGCCAAAGAGTAAGTCACGAGACCGAAATAAACCAAACTCAATGTAAGAAGGGCCAAGAGTAAGCCACGAGATCAAAAATAAGCCAAAATAAAAAATACCTCGTTTGTTTCTTCCTCAGCTGAGTTCTTTATGGACATCCCCGCCTGAGTTCGGATTTTCATCCGAAGTATCCTTTGTGGATAGTTTTGTTGTATTGGCATATTCCCCAATACATGCATCTTTGCGTCAGCTCGAGTCCTTCCATTGATTTATTTTCATGGAATCCCTTCGTGTCTCCCAACAAATTTGAAGTCGTGACCTGCTCACGCATTTTTCCCTTTATCCCCTCGGAGTCTTTGTCTCCCTAGTGAGTGTATTATTCCTTTGGATTTTCAGTTTTTCCTGATTTCTTTTTCCTTTGTGGACACTTATCCCTACAGAGTATTAACTTTTGCATACATACATATTGCATCATGAGGTCTCTTAGGGACCAAAATTCGTCTCTTTGTTATTATTTAAGCCCATTCTACCTCGTCGAGACGAAGATTTTAACCTTCATATCTCCGGCTAGAATGACCTTAAATAGGGGCATCTGTAAGACCCTAATTTTGACCCTAATATCCCTCATGGCATCATATCATTGCTCTTTGCATTTTGCCTCAAGGATCATAGCATCTTGGCTCCTTTACCCTTGGGTTGGGACTTGTGTGAGTTGGTTTGAGACCACCAAGCATGCTTGAATTGTATATTATTGCTTTTCTTATTTTGTTTACTAACCAAAAGCATAAAAATATGTCACTAACATCTTTTGTTTTGAAGCTTAAGCAGTCATGTGATCCAAGGCTCCTAGGAGGCTCATATGCCCAAAGAAATGGCCAGATGAAAATGAAAGCAAGCATGAAAATGGTTCTCAAAGCTCTCAATCCTCGTATATGTCTCCCAAGTATCTCAATTTGCCAATTTGATCAAGATAAACCAAAGGGCTTGAGGATTGTTTCCCAAGGAAACCCTAATTCAACTATGCATTGACTCTGCCTTGCTCATGAAGCAACCTCAACCTATGATCAAATACAATAAAGGGAAGTTCTTTAATTCATCATTTTATGCATATATGCGCCTATGTGAGGCCCCTCAATCATTCATTCATCAAGTTTTGAAGTTTGGCTTTGAGAAGTTGACCAGTCAAGTCATCTGACTATTTTGAAATCCACTGAGACCTAACTTTTGATGTGTTTGTCAAATGAAGATGACCCCAATAGAAAACATGTTCTTAAGAACCATATTAACAACTTTCATGTTCATCAAAAATCCATTTGAAACTTGGAAGGTCATCATTCATTTCAAAACATTATAGGTCATTTTGACTGAAACCCTAATTTTGGGTCAACTTCCCAAGGACCTAACTCCTTCATTTTTTATTATTTTGAGGTGATCCAAGTGAACTGGAAATTTTAAGATGTCTACTTCAAATGTTATGTTGGACAAAGTTTCATAATCCTAAAAGAAACACATGTGATAATACAAAACATTATAGGTCACTTTGGACCAAAGCCATTGAAATGTGAAAAAGTCCAACTTCAAGTGCCCATAACTTTCTCATCAAAACTCCAAATGATGCAAAATTTGAGTCCAAATTGATTGTCTTGAAACTACCTACAACTTTGATGTTGGAGGTGTTTCCATTTGAGGCTTTCATAATTAAAACATAAGGGCTCGAAGTTGGTCATTTTTGGCAAAATTTTCAAATACATGTTTTGTACCTTGAACTTCATGGCTAGTTTTCAATATTTTCCACACTCCAATTGGATTTTTGTTCAACATAGCTTTTGTTCCTTATGTCAAGACCTCTCCAACCATTACCCACATGCTTATGTTTGGATTTTCGAAGAGGAGAACAATTATGATCAATTATGCATTTCATGTTAAATCTTCATGCACAATCCAATACCATGAAATCTGCACATCTAATTCACTTTGGTTGATGTTCAACACTCATTTGCAATTGCTTTTGAGCCTCACATGCGCCTGTACAGGCCCATGCATGAAGGACCCAAGTTCATGCACACACGAGTTTTCCACCTCCTTGCATCAGCTGTGGCTATAAATAGAAGGCATTACCTCACTTGAATCTCAACCTGAAGGCGCCTAAATCTCTGCAGAAATCATTTCCCACCCTCTCACCAAAGGAATTCTGAAAATTCACTTCTCTTTTCAAGCTTAAATTTCAACTTCCCTGGTTGATCTTTAGCTTCTAATTCCTTAGCCTTGCTTCATTGTCACTTCAAGATCAAGCTGCAATCAAGGATTGGATTGGATCAAGCTCATAAAAGCTGCTCTACAAAGGTTTACACCCTAACTGTTTTGCTTCGAATCTTACTGATTATTGTGCATTGCTTGTGTTGGTTTGCATTTCTGAAGTCCTCATGTAAGAGGCAAGTCAATGGTGGCTTTAATTTTGTGAATTGGTGAACTTCAGATTGAGCACCTAGTTTTTCAACCTCAGATTTCTTCTTCCATAAGAATCTTGAGCAAAAACTAAGGTTACAGGGGTGATGTACATCACCCCAACTTTCATTTGGTATATGGATCGCATGTTTTAGTTGAGGTTTCAAAACCTGCAACTGGTGGCCGGATTGTGCCTTCTCACCGGAGAAGACGGTGGTTTCCACCACCGTCCCCACTCGTCTGAACCATGGCCATTGGATGTTGATTCCTAGATTTAATCCTAGCCTTGCATTGTTATGACTTCATTTAATGCTGTATACCACACGTTTGACCAAGGAACACAATGAGCGCGCACTTGAGAGCTGTCTGATCAGCCACGTCAATTAATGAGCTCTGATCAGACGCTTGTGGTTTTTTTCTATTTTATTAATTTCTGTTTTAAATTCTTTTAATCCATTTATTTTCAAAAAATCACAACTTCTTTATTTGGAATCACAAAAATATGGGACCAATTGCAAAAAATTTCTCTTAAATTCTAGTTTCATAAAATGATTTTTAATTATTTTTGTGATTCCATTTAATATTTTTTGTGAATTATTTCATTTTTGATTGTTTTTAATTCATTTAAAATACTTTTTGATATTCAAAAATGCCAAAAATATTTTCTTAACATCTTTGGATGATGATGAATCCATGAAAAATATTCTCATCAATTTCTTAATTAATTTGAGATTTATTTGAGATTTTAGTCCAATTATGTTATTTTTCTTCATTTTTAATTGTTTAAAATTAGTTTCTGTTTTCAAAAAATGTTGAGAAATTTTGTCAAACCTTGTTTGACCATGTTAGACTCATGATGATCCAATTGGACTTATCCAAGTTGATTTGAATTGGATTTGAAGTTTGACCTTTATTTGTTCATTTTATTTTATGCATTATTTTAATTCCAAAAAATACCAAAAATATGTTTGACCTTTCTTGACTTCTAATCTTCATTTCACTTTTGTTTACCATTGATTGATGTTGATTCCATTCATGTTTGATCGATGTGTTTTGATTATGTCTTTTGAATTTCAATTTTGTACATTTTATTTCCATCTTCATCTTCTTCTTTTTCTTTTGACCAATGAGTTAAAGATTTGGGGTTAGCCTTGACATATGAGAGGCTTAACCTTCTTTGGTCCAAATCAAATTCATCTTGATCAAAGATCAAGTGAATTGCTTTGTGTCCAAGATAGGTTTCTTCTTGGTCAAGCAAAAAACCTAAAACCCATACAAGGTCATTCTTCTTTTCTTTTGGCATGGCAAGTTGTAGTAGCTTGGCTTACTAGTCATGATCTCTAACTTGTGTTTATTTGCCTATAGTTTTATTGACCGGCCTCAGATAAGTGTGACTACTACATTAGTCCACTTACGATTGCTTAATATAGCGCTAAATTACCTTATGGCACACTAACACTAACTACTAATTACTAACTTTTAATTCAAGCATTTAATTCTTGCAATTTACTTTAATGCAATTTAGTTTCTTGTTCATTTATTCATATTGTCTTTTTCCCTTTGCTCACTTGAGCTCATGTTTATGTTTATGCCATTTGCCTTTTGCTCACTTGAGCACATTATTGTGTATATACTATTGCCTTGTGCTTGTCTTGTTTTGTTTGTTTGTGTGAACCAATGCAAAAAGGAGAAAGGACTTAGAATTAGGACCTTACCTATGCTCAATGGAGTTCAAGAGCAACTAGGCCTCATGCCTTTAGAATG
Source organism: Lathyrus oleraceus (assembly GCF_024323335.1). Taxonomy (NCBI): domain Eukaryota; kingdom Viridiplantae; phylum Streptophyta; class Magnoliopsida; order Fabales; family Fabaceae; genus Lathyrus; species Lathyrus oleraceus. The sequence continues at coordinate 642,192,657 of NC_066583.1, forward strand.
CTTAATCTTGAAGTTGAATTGAAAGGACCCTTAATCTAAACTCTCTTTGTCCATTCCTCTTATTGCATTGTGAACTTTTTGATTGTTTGTTCTTGTGTGATAGGGATTCCAAACTTGAGCTAGTTAGAAGGACCATTGTCATGAACATCCAAGTTAAGAGAAAGACAAGCCAAATGGAGATCCTAGGAGCTTGATTGTTTATTTTGCTTGATTGCTTAAGTTAATTGCTTATTGCTTGCTAAGTCCAAAGGAAATGAGCAACTTGGATCATCTTCATGATCTCAAGAAAGGAACTCCAAGGGTTTTATTTCTCTTCTCTCATCTTTGCATGTTTAGGGTTAGCCCTTCTCTTCTTATCTCCACTCTAACCCAAGCCAAACTCATTTTGTGCAAACATTGACATTGTTTTCAAAACTAGAAACCTAGGCCACATGCCTTTGATTTTTTTTCAAACTCTTTTCATTAATACTTATTTTGAATTGAATCTTAAGTCAACTTTGACTTCATTTTGTGAATACTTCTAACTTGTAAATACAACTCACTCAAGTCACTTTGTGGTTCCAATGGCCACCTTTGTTAAAATTTTTGTTCATAAACATTAGCCATAGGTTTGAGTTATCATAGTGGTTGATGTAAACCTCACCTTATCCTTAGTGATTGGACTATAAGTCTTCCATACTTATTATAGGGTGGATCCCTCACTAGTATGTTGAAGCTCTCCTCACATGGTGGATTGTTGGTTTAGATTGAGTTTTCTCCCTTTGATAACAAAAGACCTTAAGGCTTTTGACAAATCAATTCACCAACTTATTTTGAGATTTTTACCCCGAACTACGAGGTTTTGATCCTACCTTTGTGATGGTACGTAGGCAATGGGTTTATCCATTCAAACAACAAAATTGTAAATAATTTGTATATTCTTTTCTCATCTCCTCAATCATGTTTGCCCAAATATTTTTTCACAAATACCAACCTACCATACAACATTTGCAAAAAAGGCCCCCTTAGAGTACTAAGGATGTTTTGGGTGCTTAAAATTTCCCATTGCATAACCAACCCCCTTACCCAGATCTCTGACATTTTTATTAGTTTTTTATTTGATAAAACTTCTCGGTTTTTGTTCGCTTTCTAACCTTTCCTTTGGATAAATAGAAGTGCGGTGGCGACTCGAATTGTATGATTTACTTTTGATTTAGCCAATAAATCTAAAGGTAACGAATACCCCGCTACAAGTGCATCTTTGTCCTTAGACTCCAACTGCAACTCTTCATGCTTCTTGCTCAAAGCATGGAAACATTCTTCCCACATATCCTTCTCTTGCTTCATCCTGGCGAGCGCGTCTTCCAACTCCTCTACGTCTTGGTTAGGGAGAGTTAATGGCTCAACCACAACCATAGACATATGTCTTTCACAAGGATAAGGCATCTTTAACTCCATAGCTCTCTTCTTCACCCAAAGAGTGTAAGCTTCCAAAGCTACACAATTGCATGGACCAAGCTCGGATCTTCCTTTCCTATGCACATTATGCCAAGCACACACAATCTTCTGCTTTAAATGTTGGGGATCTTTACCCTCTTGATAGAAAAGACCTTCTAACAACATGTTATTAGGTTTGTCTCTCAAGGGGAACCCAAGTTGACGACGAGCCAAAGCAAGGTTGTAGTTAATTCATCCTTGTGTACCAATGAGAGGCACATTAGAGAATTCACCACAACTATCAATAATCTCCAAACTGCTTAAGGACGGATCATACCAAACTATATCATCATTAGTGAGAGACATAAGTCTCTGAGACCACCTTAGACATTGTTTGTTCTCCACAAAAGCAGGTGTCTGAGGCAAGTGCGAAATAAACCACTTGTACAGAAGATGAATGCAATAGACAATCGTTCCACCACCCTTAGAATTCCATAGATGCAAGGAGAAATACATATTACCCAACAAAGTAGGCACAAGATTCCCAATCAAGAAAAGTCTAATGGCGTTAACATCAACAAAACCGTCAATGTTAGGGAACAAAGCTAATCCATATATGAGCAACACAAAGATAGCTTCAAAAGCGTCCACACTACCAGCTTGAGAAAAAGTAGTAGCTTCCTTGATGAGGAAAACAAATGGCAATCCAAATAACCCTCCTTTCTTCACCCAATGAGCCTCTATCTCATACTTCTTCAAGTGAAGAGCTTCAACAATAATACTAGACCGGGGAATCTCCTCCAATCCACTAAAAGGTACTCTACTAGAAACAGGTATCCCCAAAAGATGAGAATACTCCTCCAAGGTAGGCACAAGCTGAAAATCTGGGAAAGTGAAACAATGGTAGAGAGGATCATAGAACTGCACCAATACACTCAAAAGTCCTTCAACCACATCAGCAGACAAGATGGACAGAAGCTTCCCATGACGTTGTTTGAAGTCCAAGGGATCTAATACAAAAGATGCTAGCTTCCTTAACTCTTTCAAGTCGGGACATCTGAAACTGTACTTCTTAGTGTTCCGTCGTCCACAATCCATGGTCTGAAAATATTTGCAAATGATACCTTAGCTCCTTGAAATTTCGTGTGATGAATGTTATGATGCACATGAATGCATGAATGCAACAATCACAAATAAGGGATCACACATAAGGCAAACAAAGGTCAAGGGATGAATCAAGTCATTGTCAAGATCAATCATCCATTTTGGTGGATTATGGTTTTCACCTTATCAACACCCAAGTTCCATTGATATTGACAAGACTTGATTGGATCAACCAAGAATCAAGGGTTTGTTGCAAGTCACGAGCATGGAGTCTGGGTAAGAACCATCCCAAAGGAGTGGACTAAGGATTAAAACCTGTAGATCCTGTTCTAAAAAGTTCCCAGAGTCTTAATTCCGTCTATCAGATATTACAGGTTAAGATGACTGACTCATCGACCCATAATATTCTCAAGATAAACTCGTCTAAGTGTAGTATCGCGTAACAACTGTTATCCAGTCTACACTTGAACAGTTTCCGTACTACGTCATAAATAGGCAAAGATGGGTTAAATGTTCTAAGTTCCCCAGCTTCTCAGACCCAATTAGAAATAGTAATGCCTAACCACAAATACTTGTGTGACATTCCCAAATCCAAAGGACTCTCCACTAAGCAGATGGATCTCAAGCCAACTTGTTAAGGACTAATCCACAAAGTCGAACATGACTATACCATCCTCCTATCTTAATTGCACTCAAGTTCAGGTTAGAACTTATCTCACCACTCAGAGATCACCAAGCACAACAAGCAGATTATATCACACATACATATATACAAATATCACATATATACAAATATATTCACACAAAAAGTAGGCTAAACCCACTGGAGACTACTCCCTAGCAGAGTCGCCACTTAATTTATGTAGCGGGAAATTCATGATCATCAAGCTATTGACAAGCTAGAGATCAATTAACAAGAGTCGCCGCCGCGCTTTTATTTTTTCCAAGGGAAAAGGGAAAAGTACGAACAAAACCCAATAAGTAAGAAGTTTTCAAATAAAAACTAATAAAAATCAGAGATCACAGGTAAGGGGGTTGGTTACACATAGGGAAGGTGTTAGCACCCAAAGTGTCCTAGGTACTCCTAGGGAGCCCTTTTTGTGTGCATATGTATTTTTGTACAAAGTGATGTTTACAAACAAATAGAAAGGGGGGATGAGGAAAGAATTCATTAATTATACTTTTGTGTTTGACAAGACCTTCGGACTTGTGCCTACGTACCAACATAAAAATGAGGGTTACAACCTCGTAGTTCGTGATACAAATTTCAAAATGGATGCATTGATTTTAACAAAATTTAAATTTGAAAGGCACAAAGGCCTAAAATGGTTTGAATGAGTTAGTTCCTTTTTGACTTTTTGAAAGTTTAAGTCAAGTATAGTTAACTCTATTTACAAATTTGATTTAAGAAAATGAGTTTGAAAATGCAATGGCATAAGACCAAAGTTTCTATCTTTTTGCAAAAGTGGTCATAGTTTAGAACAAAAATAGTTCACACAAAGAAGATTTTAAAAATGGAGGGAGATATTTTGAAATTAAAGAAATGGGGAGAAGATGAAGAGACTATCCTATGCACAAAATTTAAAAGTTTAGAGTTGAAAAGATCTGACCAAGCGGGTAGCAGTCCAATAGACAAAAATGTCAATAGACACCCAGAATTCCCTTGGACTTTTAGAATCAAGCAACACACAAATGCACAATTATATTATCTTGAAGAGCAAAGGCATCAAATAAAGATGGCCTTATCTAAGCTTATCCGTTCCATGATCTTCTTCAAAATAGCCATGTAACAGATGAATTCCACAAGTCACAGGTTCAAAATAACAGCTTCACAATGATCATGTTGCAGATGAATCCTAAAGAGGTCTTCAAAGATGTATCAGATGAATTTCAAATTGCAAGCACTTGGTTCTCAACAAATTGGCATTGGCCAAGTCCTTTAGCTTAAGGAGGTTGCCTAGATTCTAAGTCCATTTGTCCAAGATCAAGCCAACAATCCACTCAATTTTTTTTAGGGTTTTTATGATTATTATGTACATTAATGGTCAAAGACCACACAAACAATCAAAGTATATACAAACAAAATATATCACACAATATGGTCCAAATGGACAAAGTAAAAATTGGATTAACATAAACAATTAGGATGATATGAACAATGGCAAATGAAATAAAGTGCTAAAAGTAAATTGCATTAAAGTAAAGCTTGAAATTAAAAGTCAATAGTTAGTTGGTTAGAGGTTAGTTTTGTTTTGGTTTTGCTTTTTCAAGACATTCTTTGGAGAACACTCAACCCACTTATCACAAGCATGGAACCTTGAACCAAAACATCTTCCAAAGGAAGGAAAGAAGGCCAAGTTTCCACACAATACCATGAAAGAGGGGAGACTTACAATCTCACTAACTAGAATGTTTATGCCTTTTATGTCAAAAATTTAGCGCTATGTTAAGCAATCGTAATTAGACTTATGTAGAAGTTACAACTATTTGAGGCCGGACAATAGAATTTTGGTGTTAATGCATGTTAGAGACATAGTATAATGGACTATGCTCATGAAACATGCCACACACAAAAAAGAATATGCAAAAGGTGTGGCCTAATCTCATTCATACTCATGTTAATTTTTCAATCAACTAGCATTAGGACTTTGAGATGTCGTAGGCCAAATGGAATGAATGAATTAAGAAGAGGAATGAGATGAAGTGGGAAGGGGATGAATGAGATCACAAATTGGTCAAATGAGGACTTTTACCAAATTAATACCATTCATTCATTTTGGGAGATGGAATGTACATTCCATCAATCCCCTAAATCCAATGATATTAACTTGACAAAGTCAAATCAGCCTTGACCAAGGCCCAACAACAATAAGCAAGCTCATACAAGTCAATACAAATGGTCAACAAAATTTAATTGGCATCTATTCAATTAAAAATAGTAAAATAGTGCATTTAAATCAAATATGTTTTGTCCAATTCCTAAAATCTCATCAAAACACCAAAGAAATGGCCATGGGATTTATCATAAGTCAAACAAGGTCAAAGTACCTTGGAGTAAAAATTTCATATTTTTTGGACATTTAAAAATATTTTTAAGCAATTAAAAACAAATGCAAAATCAATTAATTCATGTAAAATATTAATAATGATCCAAAAAATAATTTTAATTCAGAATATGAAAGAGAAAAATATTTGATTTTTTTTGGTGAAAGTCCCATATTTTTTGAATCAATATTGAATTTAATATGAATTATTGAAGAAAATGCAATTAAAATAAAAATTCAGAAAATCTAAATTACGTGGACCATCAGATCTCCCTCATTAATTGAGGTGGCATATCAGATGGTCCCAAGCGCGCTATCCACCATGGACCTTAGTCAGCGCGTGGCAAATGTGGTAATCAACACCAACGCTCAGGATTAGAACGTGAGGGACGGATCATGTGGTTCAGATGCTAGCCAAGTCATCGCCGGAGCCAGAGCTCCGGTCATCTTCTCCGGTGGACCTCACCGGACTGGTCCACCATGAACCATCACCATAATAAAAAACAAGGACATGATCTTGAAGAAAAAATGGCACTGAGCTCGAATCTGAACTCCATTCACTCCAATTCCAAATATATTGAGAGATACATGGAATTGAAATTTGAGGTACATGAACTGAGTTGCTCCGATTTGACCTCAAAGCAACTCAATCTTCTTGCCTACATTGGTAGGACTTCAGACAATCAAAGAATCAATAGAATTGAGCAAGAATTTGAGAGAATCGAAGAGTTTAAAATTTCTGGAAAATACCTTCAATGGAGGTCTAAATTCAGTTGATCTTGCTCTTGCTTGTGCTTGATCTCACTCCACTTGTTTGCAGGAAGAGGATTGAATGGTTAAAAAGCTATGGATTCCTGGAGAATTGAATTCCAAAATAGTGGAGATTCAAGCTCAAATTCAAGAGAATTTTTCAGGCTTATCCTTTAAGAATTGAGGGTTTGAAGTGGGGGATCAAAGCTGGCGCGATTGTCTATTCATTTCTGAGCAATTGAAGCTCTATTTATAGCTGAAATGGTTGATAATTTCACACTCTCATTCACTTTCCAATTTTGGAAAATGGTGATGTAATGGTGCATGGGCGCGCATAGGCCCATGAAATGATTGTTTGAGGTCCACAAATGAACATCAGATGCTCTGAAGTAAGCTTGGATTGCAAGGCAAATGCTCATTGATGTTTGAAGTTTGATCCATGCCAAGTGATGTCACTCTGTTTAAGCCATGCGCAGCCTATGCATTTCTTGTCCAAAATGAATGAATTTGAGCTCTTTGGAAAGGTGAGATCAAGAGAAACAACTTTCATGTCCAACACTTTTCATTTCACTACGCCAAAAAGGTTTTTTAACAGCGCATCTTAGACAGCGCTTTTAAAAGAAAGCGCTGTCTAAGGTTAAAATAAAAATAAAACACGGAAAATGTTCTTAAAAAATAATGAAAGCGCTGTCTAAGGGGGGTCTTAGACAGCGCTTTTAGAAAACGCTGTCTAAGACCCCCCCTTAGACAGCGCTTTTAGAAAGCGCTTTTAAATATAGACCTTAGTCAGCGCTTTTGAGAAAGCGCTGTTTAAAGTCTTTCAATTAAAAAGCATAAACATAAGAAGAATCTCCACCTTGATATCCACCGCATCTTCAAACAACAAAAACAAAAACAACCCAAAAGTTGAACTCTTCTAAAGTGCCCCTTTAACCAAATTTACAAATCAAAATCAACTTTCGATTTCGCTACGATGTGTTCAATTAAATTGATGTTGATTTTGTTAATCTCTCTAACACTATCATCACCATCGTTGTCGTCGTCGTCGTCATCAACATCATCGCATGCATTGATTCAACAGAACAATCTATCAGCTTATGATCTTCTCATGGAATACGGTTTCCCGATGGGTCTTCTTCCGAAAGGCGCGATTGGGTACACGTTGAACAGAGAAACGGGGCAATTTTCAGTGTTCTTCGAAAAAAGTTGTAGTTTCACTATTGAAAGTTACACGCTTAGTTACAAGTCTACTATCTCTGGCGTGATTTCTGAGAATAAGCTTTATAAACTCAAGGGTATTTCCGTCAAGATTGTGATTTTGTGGCTCAGTATTGTGGAGGTTTCTAGGAGTGGTGATGATATTGATTTTTCTGTGGGTATTACTTCTGCTAGTTTTGGGGCTGAGAATTTCCTTGAATGCCCTCAGTGTGGATGCGGATTCGATTGCGATAATGATCTTCGTTTAAACGGTGACGTTTCTTCAATTTAGGTTTTTTTTTTAATTGGGTAGTTGATACAATTTCGGAATGGGTTACTGAACTTTTCTGTATAAGATTTTAGATCTATCTTTTTATTTTTGTGGTATGCTTTTTTTTAATTGAAATAAAATAATGATAGATGAATTTTATGAGGGTTATTTTGTTTCCCCTAGAGTGTGTGAATCATGACTACACTAATCATATATTAATAGTTTTCATATCTCAGTTTCTACAAATAGCATTGTTTTCTGGTGTCTGTCATATCAGTTTGCAGAAAGCCTTCTGGGTTTTGTTTGGTTTAAGCTTAAGTTGCAAAAGTTGTTATCTTTTTATTATACTAGTGTAAGTGTTGAGTTGGAGCAATGGAAGGAAGTGATATATACGGAGCGAGTACGAGTTTCCGCGCGAGAAGTTCTTCTTCTACTAGGTTGGAGAAACAGTGGAATAGAGGCTTTTTCGTCGCGAAGAGAACTAGAAGATGATGAAGAAGCTCTTAAATGAGCTGCACTTGAAAAACTCCCTACTTACAACCGTTTGAGGAAAGGGTTGTTAGCGACATCACGCGGTGTTGCCAATGAGATTGATATATTAACTGATCTTGGATTTCAAGAAAGACAGAAACTTTTGGATAGGTTGATCAATGTGGCTGAAGAGGGTAATGAGAAGTTTTTGTTGAAGCTAAAGGAAAGAATTGATAGGTAAAACTATTAAGATGTTTGGTTTCGTTTTCGACCGAAATAACATAAGAGAATATAGATCCAATATTTTTCTCACCATTTGCTATCTTTGTGGTTTTTTTTATAGAGTTGGGATTGAGGTTCCGACAATCGAAGTTCGATACGAGCGGCTAACTGTTGAGGCGGAAGCTTATGTCGGAGGAATGACATTAAATTGACTTTGGATATACAGGCAGTATCAACTGGAGGCCAACAGGAAAGTGTGGTAACTGATTATGTACTCAAGGTATTGCGAAAATGAGAACTAGTAATATAACAAGCACTTATCCAAGAAGCACTTAATTAAATTGTTTATCCAAACAAAACTTTAATGAGTTGAAAATTATGCAGCTTTCGTGCAGATTATTAAAGCAGTATCTTCTGCTACTATTGATAAACCAAGTGGCTTCTGGACTATTTCGCGCTATTGCAGCACTCGGTAGAAATATGATTGTCGCCAACACGTTCGGGTCCTTTGCACTTCTCACACTTCTTACATTAGGTGGCTTCATTATGTCCAGAAGTGAGTTTAAATAACATAATTTACAAGCTTCATTTTATCATATAATGGAACTCCATATTAATGTTTCTTTCGATTTCGTTGGCGATGATATTATGATGCAGAGGATATCAAAAGCTGGTGGATTTGGGGTTACTGGATTTCACCTTTGATGTATGGACAAAATGCTATAATGGTGAATGAATTCCTCGGAGATAGTTGGAACCATGTAATTTCTTAAACTTGCAACTTTAGAACTTTTAGTTAACTCGCAGGCCTAATTCGTTTTCTCATTGATTGTAGTTTACACCAAATTCGAATAAAACACTAGGAATTCAAGTTTTGGAATCTCGCGGATTCTTCACAGACGCATATTGGTATTGGATAGGGGTTGGTGCATTAGTAGGATTTATGTTTCTTTATAACATTATATTCACCGTGGCTCTCACGCATCTCAATCGTGAGTATCTATCTTCATATTTGGTTATTTAAATTTCTTATGTTAGTGAAAATATTTCATTAACAAAGATGAATGATTTTTACAGCATTTGATAAGGCACAAGCAACTATAAATGAAGAATCAGAAGACAGCACAACAAATGGCACACACCAAGAAGTTGAATTACCGCGTATAGGTGATCTATTGTTATCATACCACTCGTGAAAACGCAACTCATAATGTCTTTAGAACCTTAACAAACTTGCAATTGTTATGCAGCAAGTTCAGGAGAATCCTCTAGCCGCAGACAGAAAAGAGGAATGGTTCTTCCTTTCGAACCACATTCGATAACCTTCGACGAAGTTGTGTATTCTGTCGACATGCCACAGGTAAGAAAATTTCAAAGTTTGTTAAAAAATTTAAGATTTGGTTCTTTCTGAACCTTGACTCTTGAGATTCTATTTGGCAGGAAATGAAGATTCAAGGAGTAATGGAGGATAGGTTGGTGCTTTTGAAGGGTGTTAGTGGTGCATTTAGGCCTGGTGTTCTCACAGCGTTGATGGGAGTTAGTGGAGCTGGAAAAACTACTTTAATGGATGTTTTGGCTGGTAGGAAAACCGGTGGTTATATCGACGGGAGCATCAAAATTTCTGGCTACCCTAAAAAACAAGAAACGTTTGCTCGAATCTCTGGTTATTGTGAGCAAAATGACATCCATTCTCCTCATGTTACTGTCCATGAGTCATTGCTCTACTCGGCATGGCTTCGCTTACCAGCCGAAGTTGATTACAATACAAGAAAGGTTCGTATTTAAAGCTTGGGACACTTTGCGATTTTCTTTTATACTTGATTCATTAATCGAGATATCTGATAAATGGTTGTAGATGTTCATTGAGGAAGTAATGGAACTAGTGGAGCTCAATCCATTGAGAAACTCTTTGGTTGGTTTGCCTGGCGTGAACGGTCTTTCAACCGAACAACTTAAGAGGCTAACTATAGCAGTTGAGTTAGTTGCCAACCCTTCCATAATTTTCATATTGAGCTTACTTGGCCTCACTCCACTCGCTGAACGTGTGAGCTTTCTCACAGAGTAAGGAATCTAATCAACTTCATTGCATCTTTAACTGTTTGATTAGTACTAATTAATTGCTAATTCTTGTTTAAATTTCTATGTTTTGGTGAATGTTGCAGACAAATTGCCATTTTCACTGGTCCAACAGGTATATAAAACTCTTCATTAGTACTAATTTAGTTACTGTTTGATTATTGGAACTAATTGAAAGTTTTATATATAATGTGTAATGTTACAGTTGGAGGACTTCTTAATGCAACATGTGGGAATGTAACTGAACTTATTATTGCAATATTTGCTCTTACCACCAACAAAATTGCTGTTGTGAAGTATTCTCTCTTAGGGTCCGTGCTTTCGAATCTTCTTCTTGTTCTCGGAACTTCTCTACTTTGCGGTGGAATTGCGAATATTGGAGAGGAGCAGAAATATGACAGAGTAAGTCTTTAAAAATCAATTTCGAAGTTTTTTTGTTTTATATTACGGGAATTTTTAATGTTGATAATTTTGCAGAGACAAGCGGATGTGAACTCGCTGATGTTGCTATTGGCGTTGTTATGCCATTTGCTTCCGTTGCTATTCACGTACAGCGCTGCTTCGGCTGAACTCACCGTAAAGCCTTCGCTGTATTTGTCGAGAGCTTCTAGCATTGTTATGCTGGTTGCGTATTTTGCTTACTTGATCTTTCAGTTATGGACGCATAGGCAATTATTTGAAGCGGAAGATGTATGTTTTCTTGATTGAGGTGTATATGAGAATGTTGAATTGTTAAAATTGTTGCGATTGTGATTTGTTATGCACTTTGTTGAACAGGAAGGGGAAGGGGAAGGTGAGAACAATGGAGCGGAAGAAGAGGCTGTGATTGGATTCTGGAGTGGATTTGCTTGGTTGGCTGGAATGACTGTGTTCATTGCTTGGTTGTCTGAATATGTGGTGGATACAATTGAGGTAATTCAACTAAATTGTTTAGATCTAATTTTGAAAGCTCAATTAAGCACTTGTTGAATAAGTGTTTATTATATAAGCAGTTATGTACTATGGATTTGTTTGAATTGATTATATCTACTGATATAAGTACTTGTAAGACAGTTTGATAGAGCTTATAGTAATGTTTCAACTTATTTTCATAAACTCTTCAGAATAGCTTATAATAACAGCTTATAGGTTATATGAAAATAGCTTATAAATGATTCTTAACAGGATGCATCAGATTCATGGGGTTTATCTGTGAGCTTTCTCAGCATAATCTTGCTTCCGATAGTTGGCAATGCGGCTGAACATGCAGGAGCAATCATTTTTGCTTTCAAGAACAAGCTGGTGAGAATTTACAGACTTATAATCAATTCTATGCTTAATCCTTTCATCTAAGATATGATTAAATTCATATTTTCCAAGCTATAAAGTTGTTGAATTGAAAGAAAAAAAAATTATTCTAGTGAAGCTAAACTGATTTCATGATTGCAGGACATTTCCTTAGGTGTTGCATTGGGCTCTTCCACTCAAATTGCCATGTTTGTGGTAAATAAACATACTCTCAACTTTTATATTTATAAAGATTTCGGTTGAAACAGCGTCGGTTATGCGGTGACCTTAACATCTTTTACACGGGAGTTATATTTATCGTTGTGGACCGCAATTTAAAATTATTTTTATATAATTTTCTATATTTGAATAATAATAAAAACTTGTGTAATATTAAAACAAAAGCTTCAAAAAATTTCGTATACCTTAGACAGCGCTTTTGTAAAAAGCGCTGTCTAAGGGGGGGATTAGAAAGCGCTTTAGGCAAAAGCGCTGTCTAAGGTATACCTAAAAAAATTAAAATAGGAGGGTCTTAGAAAGCGCTTTTGGCCAAAGCGCTGTCTAAGGGGGTGGGGCTTAGACAGCGCTTTTCAAAAGCGCTGTCTAAGGTATACCTAAAATTTTTAAAATAAGAGGGTCTTATAAAGCGCTTTTGGCCAAAGCGCTGTCTAAGGGGGGGGGGGGGGCTTAGACAGCGCTTTTAAGATTTAATAAAGCGCTGTCTAAACCTTTAGCAGCGGAGGTTTAGACAGCGCTTTAAAGCGCTGTCTAAGGCTAAAAAAAGCGCTGTCTAAGGTCTTGTTTGTTGTAGTGAAGTTTGGAGCTTGGAACTTGGAGAAATTTGAGGTGGAAGTTTGGAAAATTTTGACATATCAATATTTTTCTAAGTGTCAAGCCATATGTCGCAATATTCCACCTTGCTTAACTTTTTACATGAGCTTCAAATGAGAAAAGTGTATTCATCAAAGTTGTAGATCTATTAAATACCTTAAAAATGGTCACCAATTTCATGTCATTTGGATTGGAAATGATAGAGTTATGATTTTTTGAAGTTTGAAAAAATCACTTGATCACTGGTATAGGTCAAAAGTGATCTATAATGTAGCCTCATATCACATGCTCAAAAAAGTTGAATTAACTCCCACTCCAAACATAAAAGTTGAATTAGACTAATTAAATTTGATTTTTAAACTTATAAATCTTTCATATCATAAAAATTGAGCAAGTTATGGCCTTGGGAAGTTGACTTTCAAATTAGGGTTTAAACAAAATGACCTATAATGTTTCAACATAGAAAATGATTTTCCAAGAAAAACTAGCTCTAGGTATAAGCATGAAAGTTGTTTATAATGTCATTTAGAGTACGTTTTCTCTTGGGATCATTTTCATATGGTGAAAATTGTAGGAGATAGGGTCTAGGGAGACCCAGTTTTGATTAGATGAAACCATCTGGCCAACCACCATCAACCAACTTGCTAATTTCCAATTCTCTTGACTTTCTTGGCTCATGGTAGATCATATATGCATAATATGATGAAATTTGAAGTGTCCCTTGAGAAATTTGATCAATTGGTGAGATAGCTTGTTGGAGAAGTTACTCAAGATACCCAGTCAAACTAGGGTTTCCAAGGCAAATCACCCTCAAACTCTTGAAGAAAACTTGATCAATATAACATGTAGAGATCATTGGGACCCATATATGATACTTATAACCATTCTTGAATCAATTCTTGGTTGTGTTCTTTGTTCATGAGGGTCTCAAACCCTAGATGTGAACGTGATGAATCAATGAGATCATGCCCTACCTACAAAAGAGTTAGATAAATGCAAAGACATATTTTTGGTATTTTAGTTAGTAAAATGATAATATACAAGTATGATATAATCACAAAGTGCTTGGTGATCTCTCCCAAAACAAACCCAATGGAGGAGGGGTAAGGAGGATGCCAAGATATGATCCCAATGATAATGCTTACGATGGAATTGCATGAGGGATCTTATGGTCAAAATTGGAGTCTTACAGCTGCCCCTATTTAAGGACATTCTAACTGAGGAGGCGAAGGTTAAAATCTTCATGTCGACTCAGTAGAATGGGCTTAAATAACAACATATAGAAACAAATTTTGGTCCCTACGAGACCTCATATGATGTAAATGCAAAAGTTAATGCTCTGTGGGGAAATATTGCCACAAAGGAAAAAAGAAATCAGAGAGACCGAAAATCCGCAGGAGCATAATGCATTCCATAAGGAAAACTCGCTGGGGAGACAGATACTCTGGGGGGATAAAGGAGTTATGCGTAGGCCAGACCACGACTTAAAACTACTATGGGACTCGAGGGATTCCACACAAAATGGAAAGACTCAACCGGGGAAACAAAGACATCTGTCAGGGATACGAGTAAGTCAGGATAAAACTAAAGTACCTAACTCGCGCAGGGGAAAACGATTTCACTAAGGAAATGCACACTCAACTCAACCAGGGAGAAATAAACTTCAACACAGGAGGAGCAGAAATTTATTATCTACTACCTGTTACTGGGTAAGGAGATAATAAAGATCTGATAGAGAGAAACATCCGTCATCGATTAGGATGAACATATCAAGGATGACTCCCTGAGGACCGCCAAGAGGGAGTATTCATTATCGGTTACTGGGTAAGAATAGCCTTGCTGGGGACAAACTGTATAAAAATAGGGTTTACAACTACCTGTTACTAGGCAGAAGACCAAGGATGAGAATATCCGTCATCGGTTAGGATGAACATATCAAGGATAAACTCGACAGGGAAGAAAATCCGTCACCGGTTAAGATGAACATATCAAGGATAGACTTGCCTGGAAATGTCAAGAAGGATACCCATCATCGGTTAAGATGAACATATCAAGGATATACCAACTGAACAAAAGGGTAGTAATTACATCTATCGAAATCTGGATAGAAAACCGTCAGAGAGAAAATCCGTCACTGGTTAGGATGAACATATCAAGGATTAACTCTGCGAGGGGACAAAGTAGGATTTACAACTACCGGCTACTGGGTAGAAGACCAATCAAAGAGAAAATCCGTCATCGGTTAGGATGAACATATCAAGGATAGACTCTGAAAAGGGGAGCACAAATAGGGATTACATCTACTGGATAGAATACCAAAGAAGAGAGAATTTGTCACCGGTTAAAGTGAACATATCAAGGATAGACTCCGCTCAGGGGAAAAAGTAGGATTTACAACTACCGGTTACTGGGTAGAAGACCACAAGGAGAAGAAAACCCGTCCTCGGTTAAGATGAACATATCAAGGATTAACTCTCTGAGGAACAAAATAGGGATTACAACTACCTTTTTACTGGGTAGAATACCAAAGAAGAGAATATATGTCATTGGTTAAAGTGAACATATCAAGGATAGACTTCTGCGGGGGAAAGAAAGATATCCGTCATCGGTTAGGATGAACATATCAAGGATATACTTCCAGGGGACTCCACTGAGGAGAAAAAAGGGTACTTTTGCCGAGTATTGGGCAAGAAGTAACAAACTGCAAACTAAGAAGAATATTACCAGTTACTGGGTAATAGACTCTTAGGGGACCAAAACATCTATCTAGGTAAGAGCTAGAAAGAAAACGGTCAATCAAGACTCAACCCAATGTGGACATAACTCAAGGGGAGTAATTACATCCAGAAAATTCACTGGAGAGGAAACTGAAATAACAATCATCCACGAGGAAACAAACTCAGTGGGGAAACAGAGAAAGGTTAAAGTCTTTCTGCTTAAAGGGCTGACACTCTACAATTGAAGGAGGACAGACACCAGATTTGGTATGGGGATAAAGTACCGCCATAACAGAGAATGAGAATCTCAAACAAATCAAATATGAAGATGCAGGATATGCAATTCATGAAATTATATGAATGTATATGTATATGTATATATGATGATTATGCTGACAAAACGATCACAAAGGATACAGAGGTGTCGCAAAGAAATTGAACCACCGGTACAATCCTTGGTCAATCCACAAAATATGGAGACAATTGTCGGAGAACAAAGAGATCAATATCCCAATGGCTCAACCCTAGCTAGGGAAAGAGGAGATTTGGTGAGGATAGAACATCCAAATCTGTGGGGAATTTTAGGTCAACACCATAAAAATGGGAGACAATCCTACAGAGAAAATAATCAACAAAAGCTGCTCAGAAACCAGGAGGAAACTCTGACTGGGAGCAAATGCAATCTACTGGGGAAGATCAATCAATCTCTGAAGATCAACCCTACTGAGGAGATACGAACTTCGCTAGGGATGTACAAACTCTGCCGGGGAAGGCCGAAATTCTGTTGGGGACAAGGATATGCCACAGGGTATCTGAATCAACCAACTCTGCTGGGGATAAAGAAGTTCCACTAGGGATCAAACACTCCACCGGGGAACTGAATCTATCAGTTGGGGATAACGGTATTCCATTGAGGAAATGAATCAACACTAGTGTCTAGGGATACCCAAAGAGTCACTGCATGGGGAACCACAGATGCTTCACACTTAAGGACTTGTTATCCATTGAAATGCTGTTGATATTACTGTTACTTGCTTTGGAAATTTTTTTGCTTTTATATTTTAAAGAAAACTTGATTTTTATTTAAAAATTTTAATTTCAAAATGATCATAATAAAATTTAAAACTATTGGCTGAAGTAAATAAGAGCATAATTTTTTTGGATAAAGGCTCAACTTTATTTAATAGGATGGTAGTCTGTAAATGACAAGACTCCGTAGATTTTACAAAGTTGAAAATGGTAATTTTCATGGAAAAGAGGTACATTGAATACAAATGATCCTTAATCCTTCTACCAAATCTTGATATCCACTGTGCTCTTGACCGCTGCTGGGATGATGAACTAATGTCAACCCTTGTGCTCAAACAAGTTTTCAAAATCACTGAAGATCAGCAGAATGCAGTTACTTGCCATAATCCCTAATTTTTGCATAAGTTGCGCCAAGGTGGGGTACTCAACTCATCGGGAAATTTCTTTCTGTTTTTATGTCTCTAATTTTTTCCTGGATCGCCCTTTCGGGTTTTCAATCCACCGAGACACTCATTTTTGCCTAAGCCGCCCCTTCGGGTTTCAACTTAAAGAGGTGTTCTTTTTCTTTTCTCTTTTTTTATTTTTTATTTTTTTAGGCGAAGTATTTCTTGACTGCATCTGCGTTCACTGGACAAGTGAAATCTTCACCATCCATAGTAGTAAGAATCAGGGCACCGCCTGAAAAAGCTCTCTTAACAACATATGGGCCTTCATAATTGGGAGTCCATTTTCCTTTGGAATCTGGCTTGAACGTCAAAATCTTCTTGAGCACAAGGTCACCTTCTCTGAATACTCGAGGTTTGACTTTCTTAGCAAAAGCTTTCTTCATTCTCTGCTGATATAACTGACCATGACACATGACCGTCAATCTCTTCTCTTCAATCAAATTCAACTGGTCAAACCTGGTTTGAAACCATTCAGCTTCAGTCAACTTGGCTTCCATGAGCACACACAACGAAGGAATCTCAACCTCTACGGGGAGCACTGCTTCCAGACCATATACAAGAGAGAAATGGGTTGCCCCTGTTGAAGTGCAGACGGATGTACGATACTCATGCAAAGCAAAAGGGAGCATCTCATACCAATCCTTATACGTGACAACCATCTTCTGGATAATCTTCTTGATGTTCTTATTCGCAGCTTCAACAACCCCATTCATCTTGGGTCTATAGGGAGAAGAATTACGATGTGCAATCTTGAAGTCTTTGCAAAGAGTTTCCACCATATTGTTATTCAAGTCCGATCCATTGTCAGTAATGATCTTACTTGGCACACCATAACGACATATGATTTGATTCTTGATAAACCTTACAACAACTTGCTTGGTTACATTTGCGTACGATGCCGCTTCAACCCATTTTGTGAAGTAGTCAATTGCCACTAAAATGAAACGATGTCCATTCGAAGCTTTGGGCTCAATCATCCCAATCATATCAATTCCCCACATGGAGAATGTCAATGGGGAAGTGATAACATTCAAAAGTGTCGAAGGAACATGAATCTTATCAGCATATATTTGACACTTGTGGCACTTCTTCACAAATTTGCAACAGTCAGATTCCATTGTCAGCCAATAGTAACCTGCTCGCAACATCTTCTTTGCCATCGCATGTCCATTGGAATGAGTACCAAAGGAATCTTCATGCACTTCAGTCATCAACAAGTCTGCTTTGTGTCTATCTACACATCTGAGCAAAACCATGTCGAAGTTTCTCTTGTACAGTATATCACCATTCAAGTAGAAATTACCGGCTAATCTTCTCAAAGTCTTCTTATCTTTCAAAGATGCCCCAGGCCGGTAAATCTGACTTTGGAGGAAACATTTAATGTCGTAATACCACGGCTTCTCGTCTTTGACCTTTTCAACAGCAAACACATGAGGTGGCCTATCAAGATGCATCACAGATAAATTGGGAACTTCATTCCAATTATTCACTACAATTATTGATGCCAATGTTGCAAGAGCATCTACCATCCGGTTCTCATCTCGAGGGATATGATAAAACTCAACCTTTATAAAGAAAGTTGAAATCCTCCTTGCATAATCTCTATATGGTATTAAACCGGGTTGATTTGTCTCCCATTCTCCTTTGATCTGATTCACAACCAAAGGCAAATCACCGAAGACATCCAAATACTTGATTCTGAGATTCATGGCCTCTTCAAGCCCCATAATGCGAGCTTCATATTCTGCCATGTTGTTTGTACACTTGAAAGTCAATCTAGCTGTAAACGGTAGATGCGTGCCTTGAGGAGTAATGATCACTGCCCCAGTGCCATTTCCATATTGATTAACAGCTCCATCAAATACCATGCCCCAACGGGAACCAGGTTCTGGCCCATTGTCGCATCCTAAAAAATATAGTATGCGAAAAAACAACCGGCGAAAAAGAGATGACATAAGAGTCGCCACCGTGCGTTATTTATCCCAAAGGAGGGAAAGGAAACGCTCTAAGTAAACCTGGAGAAAGGAAAGGAAAAGACAAGGTCTCGCAACCAAATCTTGGGTTCGGGAGTCGATTATGCGAAGGGAAGGTATTAGCACCCCTACGCATCCGTAGTACTCTACGGGATCCACTCTTGTTGTTCTTGTCTAAAGGGTGTGTGTAATATCTAATGTACTATTTACTAAAAGAGAGGGTTAAAAGAAAATGACTCGCACGGATGTCGCATCCACTGCATACGTATCTCATCTGAATATGAGAATCAGAGTCTTCGTAGCTCGGCTACCTATGGGTTAAAGAGAAGTGTGCTCGCTAAGACATCGCGTCTTATGCCTACGTATCTCATTTGGAATGAGAATCAGAGCAAAACGTAGTTCAGACTAACTACGAGAACAAGGGTCTCGATTGCAACTAGGGCAAGAGAAAGGGAAGGTCTCGATCGCAACGAGGGCGAGAGAAAAGAATCGCAACAAGGGCGAAAGCAGACAAGGATTAGTTGTTAGTCGTCAGTCAAAAAGAAACTCGGCAAGACATCGCATCTTGTGCCTACGTATCTCATCTGAACATGAGAATCAGAGTTGCCGTAGTTCGGCTACATAGGGATTGCCATCTGAACATGGACTTACAAAGGAGGACACCAGTTGTGTCAAAGGAGAGTGGGCAATGTGTTCACGTCCTAGCAGCAGGTGTCGTAGCTCGCTGAATCGAGTCTTAAGCAGTTACCTCTTTGCAATAGAATGGAGTACATGCCACAGGATCGGAGACGCACGGAAGGTCTAAAAGAATGGGGAAGCTCTGCCCTAGAGTTGTCATGCAATGTGAACCTAAGTGTTAGGATTTACAAATGGGAATATATACCTAATGTTAGCATACAAAGAATAAGGGAATTCTGTAACAACCCATTTTTTTTAGTATTGAATTATTATACTATTATTATTATAATTTTAATTTAATTATGTGGAGTGTTAATTAATTAATTGGTGTATTAATTCATTATCTAGTGGATATAAGAAATAAGTAAATAATTGAATTAATTAATTAAATTGATTGCATAGTGAGTGGTTAATTATTTAAATTTAAATAGAGGTATTTAAATATTAGGTATTATTGGGCCTAGTGATTAAATTAGATGATTTAAGCCCAACTAGAATACTATTATAAATAGTAAGAGTGAAGGAAGTGAGAATTAGAATTCACTTGAGCACTGAAGGCAATAGAGAAAGAGGAGAGGAAAAGCGAGAGGAGTCAAGGTTTCCATCAAATTGACAAGGTAAGGGGGGAAATCATTATTATTATGGGTTAGTATGATTGGTCAATGGGTAGGAACATGTTTTAGGTTGAAATCCTTAATTGGCATTGTTTGGAATTATTAGGTCTTGATAAATATTCTTGAATTGTGATGATTAAATTATGCTAAAACTGTGAATGAATATATAATTGGATGAGTCATAATTTTCTGAACGTGTAGCTTTTTACGGAATCGAAATCGGAGGTCCGAAAGTCCTCCAACGATGAAAAATGCGGGGAAATCTGCATTCTGTTTCGTGTTAGCGCAGGAACAACATTCTGTTTTGCGTTAACCGGTTAACCCAGGGCGTTAACCGGTTAACACTGTTATAATATTGAAAAAAATTACATTCTGTCTTGCGTTAACCGGTTAACCCAGGGTGTTAACCGGTTAACACTGTTAAAAATTGCCAAGAAGCGCATTCTGTTTTGCGTTAACCGATTAACCCAGGGCGTTAACCGGTTAACACTGTTTGAAAAGTGAAAAATTGATATTTAAATGTTGTGTGCGTTTTGGAATGAAATCTATGTGTACATATTTGATGATTGGCCTATATTGGTGAATAATATATTGTATGAATGTGTATGTATACCATTATTGAATTATGAACGATTTATGGTTATGGATGTGTGTATGTAATCGTAATTGATGTGTTGTGATGAATGTGTATATGTACCAATTATGAGTCATGGTGATATGTGGGATGTTAAGACGGCATATAGATGGTCTTAATTGCATATGTGTTGGTATGTGTGCATTCATTCATATCATGGTTGACTTCATTGTGGAAGTGGTTAAGCGGTGATCCTTCATTGGAAACAGACGTAGCAGACGTTAATCCTTAAGTGGGATTAGGCGTAGTATTTAAGCGGTGATCCTTCATTGGAAACAGACGTAGCAGACGTTAATCCTTAATTGGGATTAGGCGTAGTATTAAGCGGTGATCCTTAATTGGAAACAGACGTAGGGCTTTGGTCTTGTCCGAATCGGAAGCGTGGCTTGGATTCTAGATATTGAATCGGAAATCGGTGAAACTTTGAGTTCACATTGAGGTACCACATGCATGGAGTCACATTGTCTTGCATTGAGTCGTCTATAGTTATGTGATCATTGAATGCATGTATTGATGTGAAGGCGATGTACGTTTGAAATATGTGAGATGATTGTTGATTAATATTATTGACGTAATGATACCAAGTGTGATGAATTCTTAAATTATGTTTTAATTCATTGTGCCTTATTATGCTATTTCATAATGATTTTGAATTCTCACCCTTTCTGTTTGAATGTTACCTTTACATGGGTATCGTGCAGATACTACAGAGTAGTATTGCTGGAGTAGGTGGACGGTAGCTTGCTCAAGAATAGCTGGAGAGTTTCCGTATTTAGTTTGAATTTAGGTAATGAGTCAATGCTCTGGTCATGTAACATTGGGTAGATTAGTGGTATTGAACTCATATCTTATTTTGATATGCTTTATGTCATTAATTGTTTTATTTTATTTGAAGTGATTATTGAGAGGTGATCATGGTATGGGACATGGATCATATTATGAAATACATGAGTATTCTTTATTTTCCGCTGCGAACGCATATTGCTTGAATATTCATGATGAGTGAAATGTGTTATTTTGAATGACCAGGTGTATTGTTGGTTTTTGAAAGTTTTAAGTTTCGAAAACGTCGATGTGACGCCCTTTTCTTTATATGCGTGCTTATTTACTCTGATTATGTGCTAAATAATTTGGGGTAGAAAAAGGGGTGTTACATAAGTGGTATCAGAGCCTGGTTGACCAGTTGGTCAATAGTAGTAGGTTTTCCGTGGTATTTGATTTGTGTATCTGACACGATCGATACAAACTGTGGTTAGGACAATGGTTGCAGGCAGGAATGACGATGCCATTGCTGAGGCGCTGAGGATGCTGGCTGAATCCATGGGTCAGATCCATCAAGCGAATGTCCATCAAGCGAATGCGAATGTCGGTAACCAAAAGGGAGATGATGATGAGTTTCGTGCTTTGGGGAGATTCCAGCGGAACAATCCTCCTATCTTTGAGGGTGAGCATGCACCTGAGAAAGCTCAAGCTTGGCTGAAAGCAATTGAGAAGATCTTCAGAGTCATGAACTGTAATGATGCTCAGAAAGTGCAGTTTGGTACCCATATGCTTGAGAAGGAAGCTGAAGATTGGTGGAATAACACTCTTCAGAGGTTCGAAGAAGACAACATTGAAGTTACTTGGACTCTTTTCCGTGATACCTTCTTGGAGAACTATTTCCCAGACGATTGTCGTGGGAAGAAAGAGGTGGAGTTCCTTGAATTGAAGCAAGGAAATGGTACCGTTGCTGATTATGCTGCTAGATTTTAGGAGCTTATCAAGTATTGTCCTCATTACAATACTGCTAATGATGAGAGATCTAAATGTTTGAAGTTTGTGAATGGCTTGAGACATGATATCAAGAAGGCCATTGGTTACCAACAGATTACTCGCTTTACAGAATTGGTTAACAAGAGCCGGATTTATGACGAGGATAGTAGGGAGAGAGCTTTTGTCTACAAGAGTCTGAAGGGGAAAAACCAAGATCGGGGAAAACCATATGATGACAAGAGGAGACAATCTAGCGTTGGCAAGAAGCCAAGTGGGGGAGTATCTTCTATTCCACTTAAGTGCTTCAAATATGGTGTGGAAGGCCATCGTGCTACGGAGTGTAGTAGAGATTCTGGGAAGTGTTTCAATTGTGGCAGGATGGGTCACAGAGCAAGCTAGTGTAGGGTTGGTTCGAACGTAACTTGTTTCAACTGTGGTGAGAAAGGTCACATTAGTTCGCAATGTGATAAGCCGAAGAAGGAGCAAGTGAAGGGAAAGGTGTTTGCACTGTTTGGTGCGGAGACCACTACCGATGATAGACTAATCCAAGGTACGTGCTTTATTAATGGTACACCTTTGATTGCCATTATTGATACCGGTGCAACACATTCTTTCATTTCTTTGGATTGTGCTAAGAGGCTGAATCTCATATTATCTGATATGCGTAGAAGTATGATTATTGATACACCTGCTATGGGTTCTGTTTCTACTTCCTATGTGTGTTTGAATTGTCCGTTGAGTATATTTGGTAGGGATTTTGGAATTGATTTAGTTTGTCTTCCGTTAGAGCAACTCGACGTGATTTTGGGTATGAATTGGTTAAAAGTTAACCGGGTGTATATCAACTGTTTCGAGAAGACGGTTATTTTTCCTGAGGTTGATGCTAAGGAAGATTGGTGTGTGTCTGCTAAGCAAGTTGATGAATCGGTGCAAGATGGTGCCGAGTTGTTTATGTTGTTGGCAACTTTGGATATTCGGGAGAAGAGGACGATCGAAGAACTGCCAATAGTTTGTGAATTTGCGGAGGTATTTCCGGAAGATATAAGTGATTTACCGCTGGAACGTGAGGTTGAGTTTTCGATTGATTTAGTTCCTGGAACTAGTCCTGTATCGATGGCTCCCTATCGAATGTCCGCTTCTGAGTTGAAAGAGTTGAAGAGTCAACTTGAAGACTTACTCGAGAAGAAGTTCATTCGTCCTAGTGTATTGCCGTGGGGTGCACCTGTGCTATTGGTCAAGAAGAAAGAAGGTTCTATGAGATTATGTGTTGATTATAGACAACTGAATAAAGTGACGATTAAGAACAAATATCCACTTCCGAGGATTGACGATCTGATGGATCAGCTGGTTGGAGCTTGTGTGTTTAGCAAAAGTGATTTGAGGTCTGGGTATCATCAGATTCGTGTAAAGGCTGAGGATATTCAGAAGACTGCTTTTAGGACAAGGTACGGTCACTACGAGTACTCCGTGATGCCTTTTGGGGTGACGAATGCACCTGGTGTATTTATGGAGTATATGAATAGAATCTTTCATGATTATCTGGATAAGTTTGTAGTTGTGTTCATCGATGATATATTGATTTATTCCAAGGGCGAAGAGGAGCATGCAGAGCATTTGAAAGTCGTGTTATCGGTGTTGAAAGAGAGGAAGTTGTTTGCTAAACTCTCTAAATGTGAATTTTGGTTGAGTGAAGTAAGTTTTCTTGGTCATGTGATTTCGAGCGGTGGGATTTCTGTGGATCCTACGAAGATCGAAGCTGTATCTCAGTGGGAAGCTCCTAAGTCTGTTGCTGAGATTCGAAGTTTCCTTGGTTTGGCTGGTTATTATAGGAAGTTCATTGAGGGATTTTCTAAGTTGTCGTTACCGTTGACGCAGTTGACTAGGAAGGGTCAAGCTTTCATTTGGACTTCGCAGTGTGAAGCGAATTTTCAAGAGCTTAAGAGAAGATTGACTACGGCTCCTATTTTGATTTTACCGGATCCGTTAGAAACCTTCATTGTGTATTGTGATGCTTCTTTGTTGGGTTTGGGAGGTGTTCTGATGCAAAAGGGGCAAGTGGTAGCTTATGCTTCAAGGCAACTCAAGGTTCATGAGAAGAATTATCCGACACATGATTTAGAGTTGGCCGCCGTTGTGTTTGTGTTGAAGCTTTGGAGACATTACTTGTTTGGATCGAGGTTTGAGGTGTTTAGTGATCACAAGAGTTTGAAGTACTTGTTCGATCAGAAAGAATTGAATATGAGGCAAAGGAGATGGTTGGAATTCTTGAAGGATTATGATTTTGGCTTGAATTATCATCCTGGGAAGGCGAATGTTGTAGCCGACGCATTTGTAGCACCTCAAATTTGCACCTCCCATTTGTATATACATCTCATTTTTAGGTCATTAACATCACATTAACATTGCATTGTCATTGCATAGTTCATTACATCTCATCAGGCAAGATTGGTTAGGTGATTCAGCTGTGCAAGGCAACAAGAGCATTTTCCATGAGATCAAAGCCCTAGGGTGATTACCATGAGTTCACATGATTCAAGGATCATTTTGAGGTAGTTTGGCCAAGTGTTGAAGGCTCATAACTCATCAGTCCATGTGCAAATCATCTGAGGCCCACAAAAGTCAACAGAAGTCAACTGCACAGTCAACTATGGATTTGGAGGTGGGAAGTGGTTAGAGATGACTCATTCATGTTCAAACAAGTCTCAATTGACATTTCAAACATCAACATTGAAGAATTTGAAGTCAGATCAAGACTTTCCAAAAATAGCAGGTGACCTGTAATTTGAACTTTCCAAAAATGGAAAGATTTTAGACCAACTTCAACTCTAGATTACATCATCAGAAAAGCTTCAAATGAAATTTTGTCCAACATGAAAGTTGAAGATCTTTCTCTCCTATTTCCAAAAAGTCCAAGATCATGAATTTCTCATGTGTGGTTGAGGAGATATGGTCCAATCATGGCAAAGTGTGTTTCAAACTTCAAATGGACATAACTTTCAAACCAAAACTCCAAATTGAGTGGTTCTTTTTGCATTTTGATCCTTATAACATGTATTTTCCAAGCATATCATTACATGGCATGAAATCTCATTGCATGATCATTGGTTCATTCATGAAGATTTTTGGGAAAAATTTCATAAACTCATTTTTGATTGATCATGAGCATACCAAACCAATTCCAACATGGGCATGGACTCATTTTAAGGCATTTTGGGCCAAAAATATGCACTGTTCACGTGCATGGCATGAATGTGAGGTGAAAACTCATTTTTGCACAAACACCTTCCAACTTGTTAATCACCTTTGGCTTTGGCTTAAACATGATTAAAACCTCATTAGCATAGCATATATATACTTAACCCTAACTGTTTTTGATCATTAACACATTTTCAGATCTAGAATCACAAAAATTCTCAAAATTTTCTCTCAAACTTTTTCCAAAATTCTTCAAACAAAAGTACTTTCTATTGATCCATTCATCATCCTGAGGCACTGTTGAGAGGATTTGGACGTGGAAGCAGAGGAAATAGTGGCATATTGAGCTATGTGCAAAGATTGAAGCATCCATGGCAGCTGAAGATTGAGCTAAATTCGTGTGCATTGGAGCTTCTAATTCATCACCAATCACATCCACAAGCATCATAGAAGATTCCTGGACCTTCACAAGCATTGAAACGAGCCAATTCCAGTTCTGCTCATCAAGAAGGTGAGTTTTCGATCTCTTTTATTTTGCAAAAGGTTGTGATATTCTTGTAGTTCATTGATTGGTGATAATGCTGATGAAAATTTGGAGTGATTTGGTGCTGTTTTGAGTTAGTTATGTGCAATTGAAATTTTGATGTCAAATCTTTTTCTCTTCGATCCGTGCTTGTGATGTTGTTTTTGCATGAATCGTTGCTTGATCTTTGATGTATGTGGCATGGCGAACCGATTGGTGTAGAAATTAGGGATTTCTGGACATATTTTTGAAATCTGGAAATTTCCAGATGAAGATCTTCATGATCTTCATCGTCCATGCATGAACACCATACATTTCCAGGTTTCGCTAGGGTTTGGCTGCAGATTAGCTACGAAAGGCTTAATTAGCTACGAAATTTCAAACAGAGCGCCAAGTTTAGGGTTAGGAACCAAACGCTGTCGTTTGGAAGCGCGCGCTAGGGAATTCAAATTGTCCGTTGGTTCGAATCCGGGCGAGAGAATATTTCAAACTGCATTGCTTTATTTCTTTCCCTCCCTCATTTTCATGCCTTGGCTCGAAAAATCATTTTTCAAATTTCATGAACTTCAAAAAATCATTTAAAAATGAAAATTAATCCAAATGACCTCCAATTTTTTGCATCATGATCCTCATTCTGTCTACTTTTTTATGATCATTAAATTGCAAGTTGTTCCTGGCTTAAAAAATGATTTGTCCTAGGGTGATTGCACATGTATGCATGTTTGACCCTGCCTTGTTCCATTCATCATAAAATGCTAAAAAATGATCCAATACTTCTGAAATTTTGTGTGTGATTTCTAGACATGTTGAGTGATGTTTTGGCTTTGGTTTGAGATTTTTCCCATGATCCATCTCTGTTTTATGATTATGCTAACTTGGCGTGACAATTTGTGTCACACATTTGGTTGTCTGTTTTATGCTATGTGATTGCCATGCCTAATGATGTCCAATGCCTCTAATTTTTTGTGTGATGATCATGTTATATGTCCTGTTTACTCATGAATTCTGTCAAGATTATTTGAGTCATTTTTGATTTGATGTGCATTTGTTTCTTCTGATGTCTCAATGTGATCACCATTTGCATACCTTGCCATGTTTTGCTCATGAAATGAATATGATTAATGATTTTGATGTGAGACTTTTTGAGATTTGTTCTTGATTGAATGAAGATGATTCATGTTAAATTTCATGTTCTGTTTTGGATTTTTGATTTATCTTTGACCCTAGGCTTTGACCTAGTGGTTTGTGGCTTACATGTGGGCTTTGATTTCAGGTTTAAACATCCAAGTCCATAGTTGATGATGCTTCCTCATTTGAGCATTGATGTTTGCTCTTGATTACTAACACTTGTGTGTTTTGTAGGTTGATGCTAACTCATTTGAGTTTGCCTTGTGGCTTGCACATTGTGAATATTGTCTGTCTGTTTGTTATTGCCTATTGGTTGTTTGTCTGTACAGTTGAACTGATTGGTTTAGATTTTCCACATGTACCTAAGTTGCTTAGAGTTCTTTTGAACTTGCTTTGCTAGCTTGGTTGCTTAACCACTGAGGTATAATTCTTCTGACTTCATGTAGTCTGGAAGACCTGTCCTGTTATGTGGGCAGGCACCTGTCTGAAGCCCTCCTTAAGAGGCAATGCTTGTGAATGTTTAAATTTGTGCCAAGCAGGTAAAGACCTCTTAAGAGGCAATTGGCAGATAAAAGGGATGTGTAATCCATCCCCTGCTATTCAGTTGTGTCATTCACCTTGCTCACACCATTGTGTTGATGCATTGTGGATAATAACCCAAGATCTTTGTTGTGTCAGTCATTTGTGGAGAAGAGTTCCTACATTCTGAACTCCCACACTTTCATTTGTCTGAAGCTCTCCCAGGCCAGGGATAAGAGCTGTGAGGTCTTACCCTCATCTCCATTTCATCTGCTTCACCCTAACTCTCAATGTTAGGGTTAAGAGCTAATCATACCCCATTCCAGTGGCTTGTTTGTTGAGGTTGACATGACCCCTTGACTAAAGCCTAGCCTTGTATGAGCCCATCTGTTTGCATATAGTGTGTGTGCTTGCTTTTGTGCTTTTGATTAATTGTGTTGTGTTTAGGTTAGCTTGCTTCCTGTGCAAGTTAGATAGAAACCTTAACATAGGGATTGTATGCATGACAACTTCTAGGCTCGAGTCGTAGTCTCCCTAGTAGTTTGTGTCTCCCTTTGTATCTGGTTAGGCTAGAAGTTCTTTCCCTGTTTAGGGGAACTACGTCGCCCTGATCCTCATACCAGATGAGGTACGTAGGCAGGAGATGAGCTGATATCTCCGGGCGCCCTTTTTCTTTTTCAACCATTTGTGGGTGTTGGAGTCCGACATAAGTCCAGCGATTGGCAGTCGGTTTCCTGTGTCTTGTTTGCTTGTTGGAGTCTTACGTAAGTTCAGCGATTGGTAGTCAGTTTCCTGTGTGTGTGTTTGTTGGTTCGGAGTCTGATGTAAGTCCAGCGATTGGCATTCGGTTTCCATGTCTGCCTGTTTGTGTGGAGTCTGACGTAAGTCCATCGATTGGCAGTCGGTTTCCCGTTTGTGTTTTGTTTGGCGTGCGTTAGCCGAGCTACGAGTGCTCTGATTCTTCTCCGGTCAGAGAAGATACGTATGCATAGGATGCGACATCCTAGCGAGCATGTTTCCCCCGTCCCGAACTACGTCGACTCTGATGTCTGTGACTGACAGACTACGTAGGCCCAGGATGCGATATCCTGCCGAGTCCCGTTTCTTTTGTCTTTCGGTGTTTCCTTCCAGCCTTGTGTGATGTCTGAGCAGTTTTTAGCAACCTTATCCTTTCTTTTTGTGCGTGGATCCCGTCGAGTACGACGAATGCGTAGGGGTGCTAATACCTTCCCTTCGCATAACCGACTCCCGATCCCATCTTTCTCTGGTCGCGAGACCATGTCTTTTCCAGGTTTACTTCGAGCGTTTCCTTTCCCTCTTTTGGGATAAATAACGCACGGTGGCGGCTCTGTTGTTTCGTTCTCCCGCCGGTTTTTCGCGTAATGCGACAGCTGGCGACTCTGTTGGGGATAGAAGAGAAGTTGACCTCTTATTGGTCCATCTTCCCTAAGCGAGTCTCTCCTAGCGCTCTCTAGGATAGGGTTTGGTTGCTTTTGTTGTTTCATTTATTGCATTCATTCATTTATGTTTGCATTCATCATATTTTCATCTGTGTTGGCTGGTTGTTTATCTCTCTATGGGGTGGGAGTTACAAGAGGTAAAAGGCCCAATACCCAGGCTATGAGTGAACTCTAGGACACCTAGGATAGAGTGATTCATGGGAAGCGGGTGGTATTGCGCCACTTAGCGGAACTTGATATCACGAGCAGTTCAGATCCTGATGGGGTATTATCGGTGCATACATCTGGTGTGTACATGATGATATTCTTTGAAAGGGTTGTTTATCCTGCGTTTCTCTTGACCTTACCCTGGCCTAGATGACACCCGTGAGTGGGGCGGGATTGAATCATTTGCATGTACTGATGGTGACTATGGTTCAGATGAACTTATGGATATCTATCTCTAACGCCGGAGTTCTGTCCGTGATATCTATCAGCGGGTTCCGTTTATTTCGGATCCCCGGGTTGAATTTGAGGATACTTGTTCAGAGGATCTGGTTGTCATCCAT
Organism: Lathyrus oleraceus; assembly: GCF_024323335.1. Lineage (NCBI taxonomy): Eukaryota > Viridiplantae > Streptophyta > Magnoliopsida > Fabales > Fabaceae > Lathyrus > Lathyrus oleraceus. The sequence goes on from NC_066583.1 coordinate 642,222,521, forward strand.
TCAGTGGATTTCCTTGATGATAGTGATATATTCCCCGGTTCCGTTTATTTCGGAACTCCCCAAGTTGGATTTATGGTTACTCGGGCCCTCAGATGATTGTAATTAGTTCAGAGACCGGTCCAGTACAGTTGATCCTCAGACGACTTGGAAGATGGCACAGTGACCTGCCTGCATGCATTTGCATCATTCCCATTTCGCATTCATCTGCATTTAACCCATGTCTATCCGTATTCAGGGTCCATTTTTTTGATTGAGATTCTGGTCGAGAGACATCCGAATGTCAGAATGTTGTTGATGAAATATTATCCGTCTCAATGAAGCCCGAATCAAAGGACAATGCCTCATACGGATAGACATTGCATGTGTGAGTCATATTAACCTGTTTTCTGTTTTGTAGGTGTCAGTATCTAACCGGTGCGCATAGCTCTTCCGTTCAGATATCCAGCCAGACCCAACAAGTCCAAGCTAATGGATCCATCCAACGCCGATATTCTCGAATTGAAAGGGATGATGAGGGAGTTGTTCAGTGTCGTGCAAGGGCTTGCCTTGGGACAGAAAGCAATTGTTGAGAGGTTGGAGAAGATTGAAAGCTGGATGATAACGGAGAAAGTTCAAGGAAAGACTCCGTCATCCGTAGTAAAGAAGCCCTCTGGCAATGGTCAGCTCAAGAAGGAGGTTGAATCAGGTAGTGTGCAGGCCAAGAAAGAACGCGGTAAGGATCGTTACCACCCTTATGCCGCCACTGTAACCACTCCTGTTGGTAATCCACCTGTACAACAACAACAACCGCTACCTCAACAGAAAGCACAGAAAGCTAAAGGCCAAGTGAAGAAGGGGACAGATCGTCAGTTTGATAAGCCACCCGTGACTTATACCCTTCTGTTCAAGAGGTTGAGGGATCTTGGGTTAGTTCGGCCAAGGATATTGGTACCTGCAGAACTGCATCGGAGGCCTGCAAACTACGATGAGAATGCCAGGTGCGAGTTCCATTCTGGGGCACCCGGACACAACATTGAGGGTTGTAGAGCTTTTAAGCATGTCGTCCAAGATATTGTGGACTCTAAGGCTATCAGTTTGGCACAAATACTGAATGATAATGTTAACCCCGTGCCAATGCCATGTCCCGTGGGGGTGAAGGTGATGTCAAAGGACAAGAGAGGAACAGAGGTGACTGAGGGGAATCAGTTAAAAACTTCAGTGTCTGTGGTCCCAAAACATCTGATGAAGAGAGGAGCTTTCCCTAGTGTTGATAACTGTTGTGCGGCTGTCGCCACAAAGGGGTGTGTAGTGATGAAGGAAACGGTCCAGAGGATGATGGAAGTAGAAATGGACGGTGAAAATTTTGAAACACCAAGTCAGGCAGTTGAAACTGGTAAGGTGGAGAAGACCATCTGTGTTGAGAAAGAGAAGAAGCTGTCCATTTCTTCTTACAAACAGGCCATGGAAGTGGTGAAGAACGGAGAAGCCTTAGGCTGGGGAAAGATCATAGACATTGTGGTGAAAGCGGATATGTTCGGGGTTGGCTATCAGCCAGATCAAGACTCGTCTAGACAAAACAGAGGACGTCGTCCACCGTTCACATTCGTCAGTGCTGGAATGCTGGATCCAGGTCATGCCTATGCCGTGGGTGAAGAGATTGACAGTGACCGTGAGCTTGAGTCGTGGATAAAGTCGTGCGTACCAGGGAACTAGAAGGCCTCAAAGATCATCACTGTCACTCATCATGAAGAGTAGTATTTCTGTTTTTTCAATTCTGTTTGCATGAAAGCCATACGTTTTGCCCGAAACGTAATGGTCCATTGTAAGGGCCATCTCATGTGTTTCATTGTGCAACATTTTGCATCATTAATAAATGGATGTTTTTGTGATTAAAAGTGGTGTTCCCTGTCTTTCATTTATTTTTGCAAAAAAAAAACAAAAACAAAAATGGCAATGTTTGTTTTCATTTTTCTTTCCTTTTGATTCATCTTGTTCCGACCTCAAAAGAGACTATTCTCCTGATCTCATTGATAACAATTCGGTTACGCCTCTGTATGACTTCGACGATCCGCTCCATCATGCCGAAGAAGAAGGCGAAGAAGATTGTGATCTGCTGGAATTAGCCAGGTTGTTGAAATAAGAGGAGAAGGTGATTTAACCACACGAGGAGCGATTCAAGATTGTTATTCCAGGCACTGCCGAGGTCAGAAAGGAAGTGAAAATTGGGGCCGCTTCAGAGGCGAGCCGAGAGCAGAATGGTAGCCCTGTTGAAAGGGTGTATTGATGTCTTCGCCTGGTTGTACCAGGATATGCCAGGGTCGGATACTGACATCGCGGTACACAAGCTACCATTAAGAGAAGATTGTCCTCCAGAGGAGCAGGAGCCGGTGCCGGAAAAGGATGAGAGGGTGAAAACGTGTGTGGACTACCGAGGTGTGAACAGAGCTGGTTCGAAAGAGGAATCCCCAGTATGTCACATTGATGTATTAGTTGATAGTACAGCTCAGTTTTCGGTGTTCTCCTTCAGGGATGGCTTTGCTGGCTGTAGTCAGGTCAAACTGTCGCCAGATGATCTGGAGAAAACAACGTCCATCATACCAAGGGGCACCTTCTTGTTATAAGGTGTTGCTATTCAGTCTCAAGAAGGTCGGTGCCACGTATCAGAGTGACTTTGTTTCATGATATGATTCATCATGGAATCAAATGCTATGTTGATGACATGATAGCAAAGTCCTGAGCAGAAAGAAGGGCATCCGGTAGACCAGGACAAGTTGTTTGGCCGGTTGAGACAACTCTGACTAAGGTTGAGTCCGAATCAGTGCACTTGTGGAGTGCTGTCCGGTAAACTGCCGAGGTTTATTGTGAGCGGATAAGAGGAATCAAGGCCGATCCTGTAAAAAAAAAGGAGATAAAGAAGAAAAAGCAATACCAGAAATGCCTGAACCGAGAACAGAAAAGAAGGTTCATGGTTTCTTAGATAGATTGAACTACATTTCACGGTTCATATCTCATCTGACAGCCACGTGGGAACCCATTCAAACTGTTGGAAAAAAGAGATCAAACGGTCAGGTGGAATAATGATTGCCAAGGGGCATTGAAAGATAAAAGAATAAGTTGCAGGAACCTCTCATTCTGATGCCTCCCGTGGAAGGAATAATTATTAGTCTGGTACTTGATAGCCCTCGAGGGGTCTATGAGGTGTGTACTGGGTCAGCATAACGAGTCTGGTCGAAAAGAGCATGCAATTTACCTTAGCAAAGAGTTTACCGACTGTGAAACAATACATTCACTGCTTGAGAAAACTTGTTGTACTTTGGCATAGGCTGCTCGCCGACTGAAACAATATATGCTGGTTCATACCACTTCGTGGATTTCCAAGATGGATCTGATCAAGTATATGTTTGGGAAGTCAGCAGGGACAGGACGGGTTGCGAGAGGGCAAATGATGTTGACTGAATACGATATTCAGTATACCTCTCAGAAAGCAATCGAGGGGAGTGTATTGTCCGATTACATCGCCCCGCAACCCATTGAGGATTATCAACCAAGGAAGTTTGAGTTCCCTGATGAGGACATCTCGTTGTGCTCAAATCGAAAGATTGTGAGGAACCGATCCCGGAGGAGGGGCCTGACCCTAAATCCGAACGGATTCTGATGTCTGATGGGGGGAGGTTAATGTGGATGAGTTAGTGTTGTTTTGGTTACACCGACAAGATCCCACATTCCTTTTGTGGCCCGAATAACATTTGAATGCACCAACAATGGTGGCTGAGTACGAAGCTTGTATCCTGGGCATCGATCTTCGGTGCGTACGTCTACTGGGACAACGCCGCGCTCGCTCGTGTATGGGATAGAAGTGGAATTACCTACTGAAGTCTAGATCCCATTGTGGAGAGTCCTGATGGATGAGAAATTAGAGAAGGCTGAGTGGATAAGGACTCAGTATGACGCGTTGAGCCTGACTGAGGAAAAGAGGCTGGCAGTTACTTGTCATGGGGCAGTTGTACCCAGTGAATGAAGCGTGTTGTTGACCGAAAAGTGCGACCTCGTGCGTACCACGTGGGAGAGCTGGTATTGAAAAGGATCCTTCCTCCTCAACGATTGTAGGGGCAAGTGGACACACAATTATGAAGGTCCATTCGTGGTCAAGAAGGTTTTCTCTGACAGAGCCTTGTTGGTGACGACCACGGATGACGAGGATTTCCCATCCCTTGTGAATGCGGATGCAGTTAGAAGATACTTCGTAAAATTGACCCGCTGGACAAAAAGAATAAAAGAGTCCAGGCAAAAAATGGGCATCCCGGCGAACCGAAAAAAAAAGAATGAAAAGGTTCGGGCAAAAATTAGGAATAAAAAGAAAAAAACCGTACACCTGGCAAGTCGAAAACCCCACAAGGGCGACTTGGGCAAAAAAGGGTATCCCGGTGGACTGAAAACCCGAAAGGGCGGTCCAGGCAAAAGAGGGAATGAAACGAACAACTGCGTCTAGCATGATCGTTTGAGATTTGGATACGACTTGGATAATCCCCGACAGAGATCGATTGGAAGCGTCTTGTTCAGAAGACAGAAAGTGCGGAAAGTCTTGAGGACATATGGGGTGTAACCGAGTTGAAGCCCGATGAGATCACAGTTTCACATTGCCATTAGGGTAGATTTTTCCTTTTGTGCGCAATCACCTCTTTTCAGGGCTTGCTTCCTGTGTGTTGCTCGGTTCTGAGCCACCTTTTTGGTTTCAGTCAATAAAATGCATGTTCAGTCAAATAAATTTTGTTTTTGTCTTCATTACCGCTTTGATTGCGAAAATATCCGTTTATTTTTGGCAAGAATATTTGCATTTTGAAACATAGAGGTTCCTTCCGATGCATGCTTATAAGATTGAAATCTGGAAATCTTATTCGGAAGTTTGAGTGACCTAGGTGTTGAAATGTTGGCACGCCTAGGGCACGCTTTTATCTAACGATCTCTTGTGCAAGTGCTGTTAGATATCTTCATTCACTTGCAGGTTGTGATGTGAAGCTTTTTGACGAAAAGATCCCCGTGGAATCCAATCAGGGGCAAGGGATAGAGGAACGACGAAGACAGCGAGAAACGTGCGACGATCCTGGAGGGTTAATCAAGAAGACTCTTCAAAGTCTGAGGACTGGAAAGTTTGTATGAATCCCAGGAGTTCGATCTCCGTGGAGTACGGAGAAGCCGGGAATACAAGGTGATGAATCAGAAAAGTCCAGACGAGTCTGGGAGTTCTCAAAAGTGGAAAGTCGACAATATGGTTGGATGATGAATGCCGGTGTTCGACGAATCAACAGGTGTTCCGTGTCAAATAAGCTGTATCTCCCCAGTGGGTTTGAGAGTGTTATCTCCCTAGCAGATTCGAGGTCGGTGTCTCCTTAGTGAGCCTGAAGGTTGCCATATCCCTAGTGGAAATATCGGTGGGTAGATTGTTCCTAAGGATTGAGGATGTGTCCCCAACATGCTTGGAAGTGCTAGCTTCCCCAAGCCAGTCTGAAAGCTATTAGAACCATTTTCCCTACAGAGGCGTCTGTGGATAGTGTGTCCCTCAGTAGCAGGATCAAAGGTTATTCTATCCCCAGCAGGCCTGGAAGTGGGTTTGTCCCCAGCTAGTTTGAAGATCGTTAATCCCCACCAAGTCGGGAGGATATTGTATCCCCAACGGAGGTGTCAGCGGAGTAGTTTTAGTCCCCAGCAGTCTGGTTTGAAGTACTGCTATCCCCAGCATGGTCGTGAACGCTTTTCCCCGGAAGGGTTGCGGATGTCTACCCCAGCATGGTCTGGTATGTTACTTCCCCAACAGAGCTATGCCTTTCCCCAGCAGGGTTGTGGATGTGTTTCCCCATCAGGGTCGTGAAGGTGTTCCCCTAGCAGATCTCCTTAGCAGAGGGTTGTGTTGATGGTTTTCTCCAGCAAATCCCCAAGTGGATCAGGTTCGGTGGAAATTATCCCTAGTAGAGTCTATCCTACCTGTGGATTGGCAGACGTCCTCAGCAGATGCGAGCATTAGTTGTTTCCCTAGCAGAGTCCCCGAGTGGAATGCATTTGGTGAATGTTGTCCCCGGTGGGATCTATTCTTTCCCCAGCAGCAGTACTGTTCCCCAGCATGAGTGAGAAGTAGGCATATTCCCCAGACAGAGTCTCCCCACAGAGTTGGAGGATCTATTCAGATTTGTGTGCTCAGTAGAGCAATCCGTTGGCTCCTCAACAGGAGTTTTCATCATTTTGCATCTTGCATGTAGTAATCATTGGATCCTCAAATCGTGTAGCATTTCCATTCAATATGGAGCATTACGCCATAGAAAAATTCAAACATATGCATTCATGTGTTAAACCTAATCAGACCATATCCCCGGCAGAGGCGGATCGTTGTTCAACATCTGTACGACACATTTGCTACAGTTGCTCTTGACAGATAGCATTCAAGAGTGGTAATTTCCCAGAGGTTTATTTCCTCGTCCGTGAAAGGAAAGCTTGTTTCTCCCCAGTGAGATCCACGGTAAGTGTTTGGCTTTGCCTTGACGCAGTGAAGATGTCATCCCTGTGATACCAGTAAGTGTCATGTCAGCACCCGGGTGTGTTCTTTTTTTTGGTGTCGGTACACGCCATTGTTTCGGTGTCGGTAAACATCGAGTCTCACTCCAGTCATCGGTAAAGGTCTGGTCATCCTTTTTTTTTTGGTGTTGGTAAACATCATCTTTCGATGTCGGTAAACATTGAGTCTTTTTCCATTCATCCGTTGATGTCTGGTCACCTCTCCGTTGGTGTCGATAAACGTTGAGTTTTTCCTAGTCGTCCGTTGACGTCTAGTTGTATCTCTTTCCCATTCATCCGTTGATGTCTGGTCACCTTCTCCGTTGGTGTTGATAAACGTCGAGTTCCTCCCTTGCATCCGTTGATGTTTGGTCGAGTCTTCCCAGGTCATCCGTTGATGTCTGGTTACCTCTCCGTTGGTTTCGATAAACGTTGAGTTTTTCCTATTCGTCCATTGACGTATAGTTATATTCTTTCCCATTCATCCGTTGATGTCTGGTCACCTTCTCCGTTGGTGTCGATAAACGTCGAGTTCCTCCCGTGCATCCATTGATGTTTGGTCGAGTCTTCCCAGGTCATCCATTGATGTCTGGTTACCTCTCCGTTGGTTTCGATAAACGTTGAGTTTTTCCTATTCGTCCGTTGACGTATAGTTATATCCTTTCCCATTCATCCGTTGATGTCTGGTCACCTTCTCCGTTGGTGTCGATAAACGTCGAGTTCCTCCCTTGCATCCGTTGATGTTTGGTCGAGTCTTCCCAGGTCATCCGTTGATGTCTGGTTACCTCTCCGTTGGTTTCGATAAACGTTGAGTTTTTCCTATTCGTCCGTTGACGTATAGTTATATCCTTTCCCCTTCATCCGTTGATGTCTGGTTACCTCTCCGTTGGTTTCGATAAACGTTGAGTTTTTCCTATTCGTCCGTTGACGTATAGTTATATCCTTTCCTATTCATCCGCTGATGTCTGGTCACCTCTCCGTTGGTGTCGATAAACGTCGAGTTTTTCCTAGTCGTCCGTTGGCGTCTAGTTGTGATTTCTATTCCCATTCATCATCTTTCGATGTCTGGATGTGGTTCCTTTTTTCTGAAAAAATCCAAATCCCCACTGGAGTCTTGGGTAAACATCTTGACTGGTTCAGTGATAAGTATCAGATCCCAGTGGAAGTTGCCCTTGGTGAATTTTCCTTTCTTGGATCCCCGCAGAGTGCAAATTTCTACGGTTCTTTGGTATTCAATCCCTGTTTACCTTGAAGGTCTGACAATCGTTGCTCTCATCCGTTCAGGTTCTCAGTTGATTGAATAGGGGCAGATGTAACACCTCAAATTTGCACCTCCCATTTGTATATACATGTCATTTTTAGGTCATTAACATCACATTAACATTGCATTGTCATTGCATAGTTCATTACATCTCATCAGGCAAGACTAGTTAGGTGATTCAGCTGTGCAAGGAAACAAGAGCATTTTCCATGAGATCAAAGCCCTAGGGTGATTCCCATGAGTTCACATGATTCAAGGATAATTTTGAGGTAGTTTGGCCAAGTGTTAAAGGCTCAGAACTCATCAGTCCATGTGCAAATCATCTGAGGTCCACAAAAGTCAACAGAAGTCAACTGCACAGTCAACTATGGATTTGGAGGTGGGAAGTGGTTAGAGATGACTCATTCATGTTCAAACAAGTCTCAATTGACATTTCAAACATCAACATTGAAGAATTTGAAGTCAAATCAAGACTTTCCAAAAATAGCAGGTGACCTGTAATTTGAACTTTCCAAAAATGGAAAGATTTTAGACCAACTTCAACTCAAGATTACATCATCAAGAAAGCTTCAAATGAAATTTTGTCCAATATGAAAGTTGATGATCTTTCTCTCCCATTTCCAAAAAGTCCAAGATCATGAATTTCTCATGTGTGGTTGAAGAGATATGGTCCAATCATGGCAAAGTGTGTTTCAAACTTCAAATGGACATAACTTTCAAACCAAAACTCCAAATTGAGTGGTTCTTTTTGCATTTTGATCCTTATAACATGTATTTTCCAAGCATATCATTACATGGCATGAAATCTCATTGCATGATCATTGGTTCATTCATGAAGATTTTTGGGAAAATTTTCATAAACTCATTTTTGATTGATCATGAGCATACCAAACCAATTCCAACATGGGCATGGACTCATTTTAAGGCATTTTGGGCCAGAAATATGCACTGTTCACGTGCATGGCATGAATGTGAGGTGAAAACTCATTTTTGCACAAACACCTTCCAACTTGTTAATCACCTTTGGCTTTGGCTTAAACATGATTAAAACCTCATTAGCATAGCATATATATACTTAACCCTAACTGTTTTTGATCATTAACACATTTTCAGATCTAGAATCACAAAAATTCTCAAAATTTTCTCTCAAACTTTTTCCAAAATTCTTCAAACAAAAGTACTTTCTATTGATCCATTCATCATCCTGAGGCACTGTTGAGAGGATTTGGACGTGGAAGCAGAGGAAATAGTGGCATATTGAGCTATGTGCAAAGATTGAAGCATCCATGGCAGCTGAAGATTGAGCTAAATTCGTGTGCATTGGAGCTTCTAATTCATCACCAATCACATCCACAAGCATCATAGAAGATTCCTGGACCTTCACAAGCATTGAAACGAGCCAATTCCAGTTCTGCTCATCAAGAAGGTGAGTTTTCGATCTCTTTTATTTTGCAAAAGGTTGTGATATTCTTGTAGTTCATTGATTGGTGATAATGCTGATGAAAATTTGGAGTGATTTGGTGCTGTTTTGAGTTAGTTATGTGCAATTGAAATTTTGATGTCAAATCTTTTTCTCTTCGATCCGTGCTTGTGATGTTGTTTTTGCATGAATCGTTGCTTGATCTTTGATGTATGTGGCATGGCGAACCGATTGGTGTAGAAATTAGGGATTTCTGGACATATTTTTGAAATCTGGAAATTTCCAGATGAAGATCTTCATGATCTTCATCGTCCATGCATGAACACCATACATTTCCAGGTTTCGCTAGGGTTTGGCTGCGGATTAGCTACGAAAGGCTTAATTAGCTACGAAATTTCAAACAGCGCGCCAAGTTTAGGGTTAGGAACCAAACGATGTCGTTTGGAAGCGCGCGCTAGGGAATTCAAATTGTCCGTTGGTTCGAATCCGGGCGAGAGAATATTTCAAACTGCATTGCTTTATTTCTTTCCCTCCCTCATTTTCATGCCTTGGCATCAAAAATCATTTTTCAAATTTCATGAACTTCAAAAAATCATTTAAAAATGAAAATTAATCCAAATGACCTCCAATTTTTTGCATCATGATCCTCATTCTGTCTACTTTTTTATGATCATTAAATTGCAAGTTGTTCCTGGCTTAAAAAATGATTTGTCCTAGGGTAATTGCACATGTATGCATGTTTGACCCTGCCTTGTTCCATTCATCATAAAATGCTCAAAAATGATCCAATACTTCTGAAATTTTGTGTGTGATTTCTAGACATGTTGAGTGATGTTTTGGCTTTGGTTTGAGATTTTTCCCATGATCCATCTCTGTTTTATGATTATGCTAACTTGGCGTGACAATTTGTGTCACACATTTGGTTGTCTGTTTTATGCTATGTGATTGCCATGCCTAATGATGTCCAATGCCTCTAATTTTTTGTGTGATGATCATGTTATATGTCCTGTTTACTCATGAATTCTGTCAAGATTATTTGAGTCATTTTTGATTTGATGTGCATTTGTTTCTTCTGATGTCTCAATGTGATCACCATTTGCATACCTTGCCATGTTTTGCTCATGAAATGAATATGATTAATGATTTTGATGTGGGACTTTTTGAGATTTGTTCTTGATTGAATGAAGATGATTCATGTTAAATTTCATGTTCTGTTTTGGATTTTTGATTTATCTTTGACCCTAGGCTTTGACCTAGTGGTTTGTGGCTTACATGTGGGCTTTGATTTCAGGTTTAAACATCCAAGTCCATAGTTGATGATGCTTCCTCATTTGAGCATTGATGTTTGCTCTTGATTACTAACACTTGTGTGTTTTGTAGGTTGATGCTAACTCATTTGAGTTTGCCTTGTGGCTTGCACATTGTGAATATTGTCTGTCTGTTTGTTATTGCCTATTGGTTGTTTGTCTGTACAGTTGAACTGATTGGTTTAGATTTTCCACATGTACCTAAGTTGCTTAGAGTTCTTTTGAACTTGCTTTGCTAGCTTGGTTGCTTAACCACTGAGGTATAATTCTTCTGACTTCATGTAGTCTGGAAGACCTGTCCTGTTATGTGGGCAGGCACCTGTCTGAAGCCCTCCTTAAGAGGCAATGCTTGTGAATGTTTAAATTTGTGCCAAGCAGGTAAAGACCTCTTAAGAGGCAATTGGCAGATAAAAGGGATGTGTAATCCATCCCCTGCTATTCAGTTGTGTCATTCACCTTGCTCACACCATTGTGTTGATGCATTGTGGATAATAACCCAAGATCTTTGTTGTGTCAGTCATTTGTGGAGAAGAGTTCCTACATTCTGAACTCCCACACTTTCATTTGTCTGAAGCTCTCCCAGGCCAGGGATAAGAGCTGTGAGGTCTTACCCTCATCTCCATTTCATCTGCTTCACCCTAACTCTCAATGTTAGGGTTAAGAGCTAATCATACCCCATTCCAGTGGCTTGTTTGTTGAGGTTGACATGACCCCTTGACTAAAGCCTAGCCTTGTATGAGCCCATCTGTTTGCATATAGTGTGTGTGCTTGCTTTTGTGCTTTTGATTAATTGTGTTGTGTTTAGGTTAGCTTGCTTCCTGTGCAAGTTAGATAGAAACCTTAACATAGGGATTGTATGCATGACAACTTCTAGGCTCGAGTCGTAGTCTCCCTAGTAGTTTGTGTCTCCCTTTGTATCTGGTTAGGCTAGAAGTTCTTTCCCTGTTTAGGGGAACTACGTCGCCCTGATCCTCATACCAGATGAGGTACGTAGGCAGGAGATGAGCTGATCTCTCCGGGCGCCCTTTTTCTTTTTCAACCCTTTGTGTGTGTTGGAGTCCGACATAAGTCCAGCGATTGGCAGTCGGTTTCCTGTGTCTTGTTTGCTTGTTGGAGTCTGACGTAAGTCCAACGATTGGCAGTCGGTTTCCTGTGTGTGTTTGTTGGTTTGGAGTCTGATGTAAGTCCAGCGATTGGCATTCGGTTTCCATGTCTGCCTGTTTGTGTGGAGTCTGACGTAAGTCCATCGATTGGCAGTCGGTTTCCCATTTGTGTTTTGTTTGGCGTGCGTTAGCCGAGCTACGAGTGCTCTGATTCTTCTCTGGTCAGAGAAGATACGTATGCATAGGATGCGACATCCTAGCGAGCACGTTTCCCCCGTCCCGAACTACGTCGACTCTGATGTCTGTGACTGACAGACTACGTAGGCCTAGGATGCGATATCCTGCCGAGTCCCGTTTCTTTTGTCTTTCGGTGTTTCCTTCCAGCCTTGTGTGATGTCTGAGCAGTTTTTAGCAACCTTATCCTTTCTTTTTGTGCGTGGATCCCGTCGAGTACGACGGATGCGTAGGGGTGCTAATACCTTCCCTTCGCATAACCGACTCCGATCTCATCTTTCTTTGGTCGCGAGACCATGTCTTTTCCAGGTTTACTTCGAGCGTTTCCTTTCCCTCTTTTTGTAAGGGCAAAGTGTCAGACAACATACGATCGCAAGTTTCGATGATGACAAATGACCATCATAGATGAATAGACATTGTCGATTCCACGTCTACAAACAAATGCAACACATCACCTATCGTATCCTTTCCTACGTTTGTCTAAACCTATTATAATGATCAAAAACATATGTGGACAAAGTGTGATCATGACGAAATGCATGAAAATCACAAAACACAGTTTATGTAGATTTGAAGGCCTTGAGTCGACCATAGGGGTCAGCTCAAAGCTCACGGGTCAGCGCAAAGCTCAGCAGAACTGAGATTGGTCAGCGCATGCTCCTTTGCGTCGACCATAAGGGTCGGCGCATAACTCACGGGTTAGCGCAAAAATTCCTTGAGTCGACCAGAAGTCAGCGCATGGCTTAATGAAGTTATCCTGGGTCAGCGCATGGAACCATGGGTCGACCATAGGGGTCGGCGCATCACTCACGGCTCAGCGCACGCCGACCTATGGTCGACCGCTCGTGCGTAAACTCAGTTTTCTGAGTTATTTCCACTGTTTGAAAGTCTGTTATTTTTGGTTTGTTTGTCAGTTACTATATATATACAAGTTAAAACACTTTTGTTAACTAACATTTGCCAATTTGAGTTCAAGTGTTCAAGGAAACAAGAAAGAGTGAAAAAGGTGTCCAAGACTCATCATCTTCATCTTCAACATTTCACAATACATCATCTGCAAACAATTACTCTTGATGTGGTTCGTGATCGATTAAAGGTGATAAGGTTCGAAGCTGTGATCGAAGAATCCAGTTCGGGTTGAAGCTTGTGGCAGGTTCTTTCTTGAATAAAACCGTTAGGGTTTTGTCCTCCAATACGGGTTTGTGTTTGGGGGTTTTTGGACGAATAGTTCATCAATATTCAGCCGAGCGAAGGTGATTGAGAAGAGGAAGTCTTCATCAGTCTAGTAGCGGATTTGGTGGCATTGAAGTGAAGGATTCGGGTTCGACTCGTTGTGTTTGAGATCAGCCGGGCCGAGGGTTTGAAGAACGGAAGATTCTTCAACAAAGGGGCTGGAATCGGAGGTCTAGCAACAACGATCGAAGGTCTTGATTCATCTTGAATCAAGGAGCAAGGATAGGAAGCATCATTCAACACATTAGAAGTTCTGCTGTTTACATGCTTTGTAATCCTTGTATAAACGATTAAATTTCACAGGTGATATCCAATTAATCATCTCAATTCTATTTTTAGAATTGAGGGCAGACGTACCCCGAAGCGAGGACGGCGGGGGAACTGCCTCATCAAATCTCTGTCTTCTTTAATTTTCTGCATAATCTGTTTTCAGCTTAAAAATTAAGTGATTTTAGTTTAAGCAATTTTACCAAACGTTGATATAAGTTGAGTAAGAAACTAAAACTCCTGTTTGAATACAAAGTACAATTGTTTATTGTACTAGATAAATTTGAATTACTTACTCAACTCAAATATCTCTTGGAGTGTATGCACACCAAGTGTTTGTGAATTTGCATAAGCCAAAGTTGTCTTAAGCTTGCATTCAGTTTAACTTGGTATTTTGGATCATTGGAACTAGGCTTGCTAGTTAGTGAAATATATCAATTGAGTGTGCAAATAGTGTAGTGATTAGCATTTCTTTTTATCTATAATCCATTAGCTTAACGCATATCCAGTTTTCCAATAACGGTTCGTTTTAGACTAAAATTTTCCTCGGCTGCTTCCGCACTTAAAACAATTTTTAAAACCAATTCTCTTTTAAATTGGTAGCACCGACTCAAGTTTTTAATTGGGATCTATTCAACCCCCCCTTCTAGATCCGTGCCATAGTCTAACACTTTTGGGATAAATAACGCACGGTGGCGGCTCTGTTGTTTCGTTCTCCCGCCGGTTTTTCGCGTAATGCGACAACATTGAGTAGGAAGTCATTGCATATGTCTATGTTGATGATGCGAGAGTTTGAATTGTTGGAGCAATTTAGGGATTTGAGTTTGGTTTGTGAAGCGACGTCTTCGTGTGTTAAGCTTGGGACGTTGAAGCTTACGTGTGACATTCTTGACGAGATTAGAGAAGGTCAGAGGCCAGATTTGAAGTTAGTCGATGTTATGACATTGATTAACCAAGGTAAAGGTGGTGACTTTTGGATTGATGAGAATGGTATCATGAGGTGTCGTGATCGAGTGTGTGTTCCGAATGGTATGGATTTGAGAAAGAGGATTCTTGAGGAAGGGAATAGAAGTGGTCTGAGTATTCATCCTGGTGCTACTAAGATGTATCAAGACTTGAGGAAGATGTTTTGGTGGCAAGGTATGAAGAAGGATGTGGCGGAATTTGTGTATTCATGTTTGACTTGTCAAAAGTCAGAGATTGAACATCAAAAGCCGTCTGGTTTGATGCAATCGTTATCTATTCCCGAGTGGAAGTGGGATAGTATCTCTATGGATTTTGTTTCGGGCTTACCAAGAACGTCGAGTAATTGTGAGGTGATTTGGGTCGTTGTGGACAGGCTGACGAAGTGTGCTCATTTTATTCCGATGAGAATGGATTATTCGATGGAGAGACTGGCTAAGTTGTATATCGAGAGGATTGTGTGTTTGCATGGTATACCGTCGAGTATTGTTTCGGATAGAGATCCGAGGTTCACTTCGAGATTTTGGGAAGGTTTGCAAAGTGCTTTGGGTACGAAGTTGCGTTTGAGTTCCGCATATCATCCGCAAACTGATGGTCAAACGGAGAGGACTATTCAGTCACTTGAAGATCTTTTGAGGTCTTGTGTTTTGGAACAAGGAGGAAATTGGGATAGTTTCTTGCCTTTAATCGAGTTTACATATAATAACAGTTTCCATTCGAGTATTGGAATGGCACCGTTTGAGGCCCTTTATGGCAGAAGGTGTAGAACTCCTTTATGTTGGTACGAATCGGGAGAGAGTGCTGTGGTTGGACCCGAGTTGATTCAAGAGACTACAGATAAGATTAAGATGATTCAAGGGAAGATGAAGGCTTCTCAGAGTCGTCAAAAGAGTTATCATGATAAGAGGAGGAAAACTCTTGAGTTTGAGAAAGACGAGCATGTGTTTCTTCGAGTTACGCCAATAACGGGTGTTGGTAGAGCTTTGAAGTCGCGTAAGTTGACGCCACGTTTCATTGGTCCTTATCAGATTTCCGAGAGGATAGGTGAAGTGGCATATCGGATTGCATTACCATCATCACTTTCTAATCTTCACGATGTATTCCATGTTTCTCAATTGAGGAAGTACATTGCTGATCCATCGCATGTTGTTCCAGTAGATGATGTGCAAGTACGGGATAATTTGACGGTTGATACATCACCTGTGCGGATTGAAGATCGTGAAGTGAAGAAGCTTCGGGGTAAGGAGATTGCTGTGGTAAAAGTGATATGGGGCGGAGTCGCCAATGGAAATATTACGTGGGAACTCGAGGATAAGATGAGGGAATCATATCCGGAGTTGTTCGTTTGAGGTAAATTTTCGAGGACGAAAATCTTTTAAGTGGGGGAGAGTTGTAACAACCCATTTTTTTAAGTATTGAATTATTATACTATTATCATTATAATTTTAATTTAATTATGTGGAGTGTTAATTAATTAATTGGTGTATTAATTCATTATCTAGTGGATATAAGAAATAAGTAAATAATTGAATTAATTAAATAAATTGATTGCATAGTGAGTGGTTAATTATTTAAATTTAAATAGAGGTATTTAAATATTAGGTATTATTAGGCCTAGTGATTAAATTAGATGATTTAAGCCCAACTAGAATACTATTATAAATAGTAAGAGTGAAGGAAGTGAGAATTAGAATTCACTTGAGCACTGAAGGCAATAGAGAAAGAGGAGAGGAAAAGCGAGAGGAGTCAAGGTATCCATCAAATTGACAAGGTAAGGGGGGACATCCTTATTATTATGGGTTAGTATGATTGGTCAATGGGTAGGAACATGTTTTAGGTTGAAATCCTTAATTGGCATTGTTTGGAATTATTAGGTCTTGATAAATACTCTTGAATTGTGATGATTAAATTATGCTAAAACTGTGAATGAATATATAATTGGATGAGTCATAATTTTCTGAACGTGTAGCTTTTTACGGAATCGAAATCGGAGGTCCGGAAGTCCTCCAACGATGAAAAATGCGGGGAAATCTGCATTCTGTTTCGTGTTAGCGCAGGAACAGCATTCTGTTTTGCGTTAACCGGTTAACCCAGGGTGTTAACCGGTTAACACTGTTAAAAATTGCCAAGAAGCGCATTCTGTTTTGCGTTAACCGATTAACCCAGGGCGTTAACCGGTTAACACTGTTTGAAAAGTGAAAAATTGATATTTAAATATTGTGTGCGTTTTGGAATGAAATCTATGTGTACATATTTGATGATTGGCCTATATTGGTGAATAATATATTGTATGAATGTGTATGTATACCATTATTGAATTATGAACGATTTATGGTTATGGATGTGTGTATGTAATCGTAATTGATGTGTTGTGATGAATGTGTATATGTACCAATTATGAGCCATGGTGATATGTGGGATGTTAAGACGGTATATAGATGGTCTTAATTGCATATGTGTTGGTATGTGTGCATTCATTCATAGCATGGTTGACTTCATTATGGAAGTGGTTAAGCGGTGATCCTTCATTGGAAACAGACGTAGCAGACGTTAATCCTTAAGTGGGATTAGGCGTAGTATTTAAGCGGTGATCCTTCATTGGAAATGTAGCGGTGTATTCGTCGCTATATGATTTATTGATTAAACCATAAGCAAAGCATACAATGAATTCGAGTCGCCACCGCACTTTTATTTATCCAAAGGATTGGCTAAAAAGCGAACAAAAGCCTAAGAAGTTTTACGTGTAGAAAACTAATAAAAAGATCAGAGAGTCTGGGTAAGGGGTAAATTACGCAATGGGAAGGTGTTAGGCACCCACTACGTCCTAGGTACTCCTAGGGAGCCCTTTTCACACTTGTTGTAATAAATTGTTATTTGTTATGACATAAGTATTGTGCAAACATGATTGGGATGATGAGAAAAGAATATACAATTTTTATTGTTTTTGTGTTCGAACGGATGAACCCGTTGCCTACGTACCTTCCATCAAAGGTAAGGATCAAAACACCGTAGTTCGGCTAAAAGATTTCCAAAAGTTAGTGGATTCAATTTTAAACACAAGCCCTAAGGTCTTACGTTATCCACGGGAGAAAACTCAACCTTATACAAACAACAGGTCCACCATGTGAGAACAGCTTCAACTTGCTAGTGAGGGGTTAACCCTATAATAAGCAAGGAAGACTTACAATTCAATCAACTAAGGACAAATAGGTGAGATTAACATCAACCAACTAGGATAAATCAAACCTACGGCTAATGTATGAAAACTTAACAAGAATGGACAAAGCCACGAAAACATTGAATGGGTGAAGTTAATTGATTATGATTATTCACAAAAAGGGGTCAAAGTATGATTAAGATTAATTCAAAAAAAGTGTTA
This sequence comes from Lathyrus oleraceus, assembly GCF_024323335.1. NCBI lineage: Eukaryota > Viridiplantae > Streptophyta > Magnoliopsida > Fabales > Fabaceae > Lathyrus > Lathyrus oleraceus. Next base: position 642,240,210 of record NC_066583.1, read on the forward strand.
TGAAAATGGAGTTTGAAAAAGTCAAGGACTTGGGGTCCAGGTTTTTAATTTAAAAGCATGAAGATGTTTGCACAATATTTATCTCAAGTTTTGAAAGCAATGTGTGAAAAGGTTTAGGACAAAATGGATGAATGGATGAGGATGGAGTGTAAAACTTCCTAGAAGGTTCACCTCTTGAAATCATATGGAAGATGACTCAAGTGTGTCCTTTGGAATAGACAATGAGCAATGACAATCAAGTAAAGCAAAGGAAAAAAAGTCAACAAAAGCGGATACCGGATGCCAATTACTGGACTTATACCAATCTCCTAAAACAGAACCGGATATCAGAGGCCACTCTATGGACTTATACCAATCTCCTTAACAAAGAAATAAAAAGTGGATACCGAATGCCAATCTATCTGGGCTTATACCAATCTCCAACAAAGGAAGCAAACACTTGGATGTCAGATGCCAATCTATCTGGGCTTACTCTAACCTCCAACATATGATCATAGGAAAACAAATGCCAAATTACACGGACTTACAATTGCATCAAGCAAAGAGAAGATGAGTGGCCAATGAAATGGTCTTATACTCACTTCCATATCATAGGAACAATGGCCAATGAATGGTCTTACAATTGTCCTCAATGGGCAAACAAAGATATGTCACAAAGACAGAGGAAATGATCATGCATCAATGAGCAATTAATGATGATAAATGCACAAAGCATACAAGCAAACATGTGCATATGAAGTAAACAATCAATCAATCAGAGGCATTCAGCACACACTATAACCAAACAATCAGGCTCATACAAAAGGGTTAGGCATTGAAGCCAACTGGAATAGGGTTAATGGTGCTCTTAACCTTGCCATTGAGGGGCTAAGGTGAAGCAGATGAAAGGATATGAGGGGTGTGCCTCATTACTCTTATCCCTGGTCAGGGAGAGTTTTTGAATATCAGAAGGTGTGGGAGTTCAGAAAGATGGAACTCTCTCCACAAGTTAGACTCTATAGATCTTGGGCTTTTACTCACTATGCATCAACACATGTGGTGTGAGCAAGGTGAGTGACACACAGAATAGTAGGAGATAGGTTACATATCTCTTGGATTCTACCAATTGCCTTATTTGAAGGACTTTTCCTGCTTGGGACAAAAGTAAACAAGCACAAACATTGCCTCTTAAGGAGGACTTCAGACAGTTGCCTGGCCAAGTAACAGGCCAGGTCTTCCAGACTACATGAAGATAAGAAGTTATACCTCAATGCAAATTTCTATTTAAGCAAAGCAAAGCAAGTTCTTAAAGAACTAAGCAACTAAAGGTACCTGAAACCAGTCAGACAACATTAGTATACAATTCAAAGTTAAATCAAAATGAGATAGAGATCAACAGTCAACACAATCAGTTAAATGTGCAATGCACAAAGCTCAAAGCATGTGAGCCAAGCAACCTACAAAACAAACAAGTTAGTTCATGATAATCAATCAAGCTCATTCAATTTGTAATGACCTCTTTGAAACATTTGTTGCTTAACCTGAAACAACAAACTTAAACATGAGCAACATGACCACTAGGACAAGCCTAGGGTCAAAAAGAGATAAGAAAGTCAAAACAGCAAGTGACAAGTGTCCAAAATCAAGTTCAAACAATCAAGAAGCAAACCCAAGTGGTTCCATGATCATATCATTCATCATCATCATTTCATAAGCAAATTAGGTCAAAGCATGGCATATAGAAGCTCAAAGAAGTCAACAGAATGATTTAGCTCAAATCCAATCTCAAACATCTCAATAAATTCTCAAATAATTCATGATCAAACATCAACCATAACATGACAAGCATACCAAATTTCAGCTCATTTGGATAAAGGGAAGTTGGTCAATGAAAAATCAGAAAGTCAAAGCAAGTTCAAGCAAGCTCAAAGAAGTCAACCAAACATACACCAACTTCAATAAATCATAAATCAGTGACAACATATGAGAAATGAATGGGACTAAAACCATGACAAAGCTTAAGATGTCTACAAATCACATGTCAAATTTCAAGTCCATCCAATTAAGCATGAAGATTTCACAAATCATATAAGAACATGTGTCACAAAAAGTCAACCATTTGGTCAAACAGGGGAGAAATTATCAATCAAATAGGAAATGCAATCCAAAATTCCAGAAAAATTCACATGTAAACTAGACATCCACAAGTATGTTCATGCAAAAATACAAACCAATTTGTGTTCAATAGGCATGGAAATTAAAATCATGAAGTTGGACATGCATGGTGTGACACAAATTGTCACACCCCTAATCAAAAAATCATAACTCACAAACCAGCAATGATAAATTCACAAACTCTACACCAAAATCACCATGAGCATGTCTAGTTTGAGCACAAAAAATTTGGGAAGCATTGGATAATGTATCATCATTTCACAATCAATTTGGTGAGACATACACAAAATGGACACATATGACAAACCCTAGCACATTTTAAAATCCATACATGCAAAAAATCTGGAAAAATCATGATAAAAAACTAGAGATCAAGAGAAACATTTTGCAAAAAATCCCACCAAAATTGGATAAGAAATGAAGGACTTATGATTTTTCTAAGTTGGTCATGAAAATGAAATAAAATTGCAAAAGAAAATGATTTAATTAAATAATTAAACCGGCGATGGCAATTTGGTAATAACTGGACTCACTAAGTGAAACGCCGCGTTTCACTTAGTGAGGTGGCGTGCAGCAAGTGGTCTCATGGCGATGTAACAGTGTAAACATGCAAGGAAAGCCAGAAACACGATCAAAACAACATTCTGGGTTTGAAATTAGGGTTCATCGCTACAGTACTCATGTTCATCATTTCCAATTTTGCAGCAAAACTTTTTGGCAACCAAAATCAAAAAGCAACATATCAATGTGTTCCTCTTGCAGTGTACATCACAAATCCAACAATAATTAACACCAAATCAAGCTAACAAGGATGAATCGAGCAGAAACACATTCACACCTCAAATTTCATTTCAACATAACTTCTACAATACTCGACCATTTTCAATGATTTAAAGTTCATCATATTCAGCATGGCAAGATCTTCATAAGGCATAGCATGATTTTGAAAAATGAGGGATTCGAAATCTTACCAACTTGGAAGCACAGTGATGAAATAGATCTTGTTTGGTCTCGAAAGGCTGAAAAGATGTTGCTTGATGTCCCAGATGATGAATGAACAAAGGCTTTTAGCTCAACAACCCTCGAGGAAGCTTCAATCGAAATCTGCCATGGAAATGCTTCAATGGAACAGCCACGATTCCTTGCTTACAGTTGAGAAATAACACTTGCTAAAGCTTCCAAAAGGATGGAATATGATGAAACAATCAACCAAGGCTTGTGCTCTTTGAAGATTTTCAGAAAAAGTTTCAAATGAGCAAAATGAGAGCTTGAGAGAAATTGATATTTTGATCTGGTTTTTTGTGTTGTGTGCTAGGGCTTTTCAGCAGGAAATGAAATATATATATGTTGTTTAGTGTTTGTTTAAGTTGGTTAATGGAAGTGTAATCACAATTTGCTAATTGGAGTGTTTTTGCTAATTGGTGGAATTTACTCAAATGGCAAGGTGTATGGTTCTACAGCTGCGAATTTGGGCCCAAAGCGCATCCAAAATGCAATTTTTAGTCAAGTTCAATTGGTAGAAATTGTTGCAAATGGTTATTTTGAAAGTCAACTTTTTTACCTTTCCTTTTTAATTCAAGTCAACTAAAAAATGCCATTTTGATTGGTTGAGTTTTGGTAAATTGTGATGAAAGATTTGGATAGAGCACATCAAATATGACTTGTAGCAAAAAACCTCACTCAATTTGGTCAAATGGTTTGGAAGATATGCCACTTTGAAGTTCAAAAATTCTTGAGAATGATTTGATCATAACTTGCCAACCACACATGAGAAATGAGTGTTCTTGGACTTTTTGGAAATGGGAGAACAAGATCTTCAACTTTCATGTTGGGCAAAAAATCATTTGATGCTTGTCTGATGAAGTAATTTTGAGGAGAAGAAGTTTCCATTTTTGGCAAAATCCAATTACAGGTCAACTTTCTATTTTTGGCAACTTCTTGTCTGACTTCAAATTCTTCACTGTGGATGTTTGACATGTTATATGAGGCTTATATGGACATGAATGAGACCTCTCAAACCAATTCCCACCATCAAATCACTGATTAAATGCACAGTTGACCAAGGTTGACTTCAGTTGACTTTGCTAGGGTTTTGCTTGACTGAACCAAGTTCTGATGAATTCCAAACCCTAATCACTTGATATCTTGATTCAAAATGATGTCACAACTTATATGAACTCTTGATGAATGATCATGGTGCCCAAATTCTTCAAGAATGGCCACCATCTATTGCTCAATGGCTGATTTGACTGTTTGACCTAGTTTGCTTCATCTGCAAGTAACATGGTTAGATGACAATATTTTTGTACCTTTGGTTAATAGACAGATGAAAAGCAATGATACACAAATGCAATACATGCTTGGTGATCAAGAACCACACTCACAAGGTACCCACCCACTAGGAGGGAAGCAAAGGCATGCAATGATCCTTGAGGCCATGATATGATATGATATGGGCCATGAGGGATCTTAGGGCCAAAATTGGGGTCTTACAGATGCTCCTATTTAAGGTCATTCTAGCCGGAGAAGTGAAGTTTAGAAATCTTCATCTCGACGCGGTAGAATGGGCTTAAATAACAGTAATGAGACAAATTTTGGTCCCTAAGAGACCTCATGATGCAAATGTATGTATGCAAAAGACACAAACTCTGTGGGGAATATGATTCACACAGAAGAAAAGACGATCTGTCGGAGTAATACACTCACCAGGAACAGAGACTCTAACAAGACTCTTATTGGGGATAGTAAAAGAAAAAGAATGCGTGAGCAGGACACGACTTCAAGTTGGGGAAAAATAAAACTGACACAGCGTGAACAAGACACGACTCTGATTAGGGTAACAAAAATCAGACTGGAGACCTTACTGGAGAATGAAGGACTCACACTGGGAAAAGAAAATTCCAAAGGAAGAACATCCATTGGAGGGACACAAGCTGACTCCTGGGAAGAAGCAACAGGAAACTCCACTGAGGAAGCACCAAAGAATGAGATGTTACCGGTATAAGGGCAACAAACTCGGGAAGAATGAATATCTAAGACCGGTATAAGGGTGAGAGATATCAATCAACCAAGCATCTGAGAAAGACCTGAAAAAGGTACATAAACTCAGGAAAATCTGACTCCGCAGGGGGACCGAGGTCATAATAGGGAGCAGAAAGGAAGGAAACACCAGGGATACCGAAGTATATAATAGGTGACCGACCAAAGCGTGAATTGGTATATATGCCAAAACACTCATCATCCGAAAGGAGGGCTTGAAAAACCAAATCGACTTACAGGATGGTCATTCGAAACCACAACGGGAAAACGAACCTTACTCAACTGGGGACACAAACCCAAAGAGTGCATGAGATATAATATCCATTACCGGCAGACCGTGGATAAGAATACTCGCATGAGATATATTATCTATTACCGTCAGAACGTAGATAACAAACTCGCATGGTAAGAAACACCAGAGATACCGAAGCATATAATAGGTGATCTACCGAAAACGTGGATTGGTATATATGCCAAAACACTCATCATCCAAAACACAAACTGGTTAAGGGATGGATATTCGATTCTACAAAGAATACAAATCTTGCTCAGCTGGGGAAAATCAACAAAGGATTCCAACTAAAGAGCGCATGAGACATATTATTCATTACCGGCAGACCGTGAATAATATACTCGAAAGGAAAAGACACCAGAGATACCGAAGCATATAATAGGTGACTAACCAAAAAGAGAGACAATCGATACCAAGCATCCGGGTAAACGAAAGACAACTCAAAGGGATAAATTGCAAGCATCCGGCAATTATCCAACAAAACAAATATTCGACTCCGCAAAGGGAAGTAACGAATCTTACTCGATCAAGGAAACACGAAAGGCTTCGACTGAAGAGTGCATGAGATATATTATTCATTACCGGCAGACCGTGAATAACATACTCGCATGGAAGATTATCCACAACCGGTATGAGGGTTAATAAAGGATAAATCAACCGAAAAGAAAGGCATCGGGATACCAAACTAGGTATATAATGATGACCAATCAAAAGGAGCAACAGACATTACCAACAAGAGGGTAAATGAAAGGCGATCTGATGAGGAATCACTGGTGAGAATCAATACCGTCAGAACGTAGATAACAAACTCGCATGGTAAGAAACACCAGAGATACCGAAGCATATAATAGGTGATCTACCGAAAACGTGGATTGGTATATATGCCAAAACACTCATCATCCAAAACACAAACTGGTTAAGGGATGGATATTCGATTCTACAAAGAATACGAATCTTGCTCAGCTGGGGAAAATCAACAAAGGATTCCAACTAAAGAGCGCATGAGACATATTATTCATTACCGGCAGACCGTGAATAATATACTCGAAAGGAAAAGACACCAGAGATACCGAAGCATATAATAGGTGACTAACCAAAAAGAGAGACAATCGATACCAAGCATCCGGGTAAACGAAAGACAACTCAAAGGGATAAATTGCAAGCATCCGGCAATTATCCAACAAAACAAATATTCGACTCCGCAAAGGGAAGTAACGAATCTTACTCGATCAAGGAAACACGAAAGGCTTCGACTGAAGAGTGCATGAGATATATTATTCATTACCGGAAGACCGTGAATAACATACTCGCATGGAAGATTATCCACAACCGGTATGAGGGTTAATAAAGGATAAATCAACCGAAAAGAAAGGCATCGGGATACCAAACTAGGTATATAATAATGACCAATCAAAAGGAGCAACAGACATTACCAACAAGAGGGTAAATGAAAGGCGATCTGATGAGGAATCACTGGTGAGAATCAATGATCCGGGGATGAATTGCATAAACAACAATTATCCATAACGACAAGCTAGGGATATATTGATGACAATCAACTATCCGGGGAACGCAATCACTGACAAACGGTGAAGGGACCCGCTGGGGATAAAATTGCTAGCATCCGGCAATTATCCAACTGTACCACAAGGCACAAACTCCGCTGGGGAGAAACATCAACACTGGGATTTACAACTACCGAATACGGGGTAGAAGACCAAAAGACTCAACTGGGGATAGAAATCACCACAGGGAGACACCAACTCTGTTAGGGATAAAACCACAACAACAGAAATCCACTTATAATCAGGATGAACCACAAAGGTTACTCTGTAAGGGGAAAAGAGATAGGACTTACAACTACCGAATACGGGGTAATAGCCATACTCTGGTGGGAATAACCACGAAATTAGGGTTTACATCTACCGAATACGGGGTAGAAGACCAACAACTCCGCGTGGGGATAAAACAAATTACAAATCCGCACGGGAAACCAAAATAGGGCTTATAACAAACCACAAACTGCTGGAGAGCAGGAAAATAGGATTTACAACTACCGACTGTTAGGTAGAAAATCAAAACTAATCCGCTGTGGAACAACCCACTGGGGAGCACAAGACATTTGACAAATAGCCCATTCGGGAATAATCCGAAAAGACAGACTGAATCAAGATATGTCCTAATGAGAATGTAACTCAAGTAAGGAAATCCATCCCAATATATGTGTTGGGAGGAAACGGAAGAAACCATCATCCACGAGGATATATCTCAGTGGGGAACTGCAGAAGGGAAGACAAACATTCTCTGCTTATTGGGCTGACTCTATATGGAGAGATTTTAACACCCGACATTTGCTAGGGGAGATCTATAAAGAAGATCTGTATCACCATAGCAGGGAACAAACAACAAAAGATATATGGCGAACAATGCAACATGAATATCTGAATGTTTTATGAATATGCATGAATATGCGTGATTTATGTTTGATGAATGCTGACAAAACAGACAATTCTAACACAACCAAGTCCAGGAATCAAACGCCCGGTATTATACTTCTAGAGGAAAAGCCAACTGGAGAGCTAATCTGCGGAGATCTATATGCTGAGAAGCAAAGATCTGCGAGTACTGCTGAAGAAGCAGAGGGTCAGAGATATCAGGAAACAACCCAATCAGGGTACAGAAAGTCACAACGGGCAAAGACAGCCACCAGGACGAATCTGTTGGAGAACAAGAGAAAACCCAAGATATCTGCAGGGGATCCCAGTGTCAACTGAGAAACAAAAAGTGTGTTGCATAAACACGAACTGCTGTAGAAGCAACTCCACATAACTCCGTTGGGGGACAACCCACTGAGGGAGAATGTACCACACAAGTAGATTCTGCAACAAGCCACTCTACTTGGGGAGAATACACATAGCAAACTGATCACAACAAGTAGATTCTGCAATAGGAGCCACTCTACTGGGGATCACAAACAGTCAGGAAATCAATCCGTTCTCTGGATGCTAGAGCCGTCATCCGACCATATTGGGGATTTGAAGGAGTATTCAACAGGCAAAACTGCCTCAACAACCACTCTGCAGACTATGCTGAGGAAAAGATGGATGAAAATACTGGGATATCAACCCAATCAACCACCGAGTAGGAAAATAAATCCTGCTCTTCTAAGGAGAAAAGCTCTGATGGAGAGATAGCAACAATTCTACGGACGACTTCGCCGGGGAAAGGGTAAAGTACCGGGTATCAAACCGCTGACTTACCGAGTCTTTTAAAAAGAAAGCGACCATGCTGAGGAAACAGACAACTCTGCTGGCACCTGCACTGGGGAGAGTGACAACAACTCTGCTCGCGAATGTGCTGAGGAGACAAATAAAGTCTGGGGATATCGACCCACTGGAGAAAGTGACTGGGCACCAAGATGACAAACTATCAACCGCCGAAACTTCCATAAGGAGACATCCATGCTAGGGAAGATTGCTGCTGGAGAAAACGAAGTCTTCAACAACGCTCTGCTTGGGGAACAACCCCAACAACAACTCTGTTTGAGGAACAACCCCAACAAAGATCTGAAGAAAGAAGATACAACCAAACCAGGAATATGAACAAATGTCTTACCTGTTGGAGATCATGCCACCCTCGGGAGAGCACAGAGATATTCTTGAGTATCCTTTCAATATTGTGAATGTTCACTTCATTTAAAACAAAGTTTTTTTTTTGAAAAATTTGATTTGTTTAAAACAATGACATTTTATCAATTTAAAACATGCAAAACATTTGTTGAATTGAAACAAATAAGAGTGCAAATAATTGGATAAAAACTCAAATTGATTTGATGGAATGGTAGCCTGCAAATGGCAAGACTCCATAGATCTGTACAAATTTGAAATTAGTGATATTGTAAGTTGTAAATGCGCCTAAGAGGGGGGGTGAATTAGGTGGTTAAAAAATTCTTCGATCTTGTTTCCGGTTTTTGGTTATTTTCGTTTAAGTGCGGAAAAATAAATTGCGGAAAGTAAAAGACACCGGAAATTATAGTGGTTCCCTTCACAATCCGAAGGTACATCCACTCCCCTTTCCACACGAAAGAGATTTCACTATAGTTAGAATATGGTACAGCCTATTCACACAAACGGTGATGCCTACTATCTAACCTATAGATAAACAAGTGTATGAAGAACAATCCTCTTCAACACCAACCCTTGTGTCCAACAATCCTGGATCACAAGTCAAATAGAAATAATTCCTATGAATGATTTTAACAAAGTGTAGTATTATCAATCTTCTCTCGATTGATCTTCTCCTTAGATAAATAATTCACTCAAAAGATAATATACAAGTGTTCAAAAAATAGAATGAGATGAAACTTTTATTATGAACACTTTTAAAAAAGTATTGAAGGAAAATATGAAAGAGTGATTATTTGAAGTTTGTATGAAAATTCTTGGAGGTGAAAATTCATTTTGAAAATTCAAGAATTTATATTGCCAAAACACCTTTTCAAAGAGGTATTATTTTCCTCATGAACATTGATGAAAATATATACTTTTTCAAAAACATTTTCACTGCAACGAACAGTGTTAACCGGTTAACCATATGGGTTAACCGGTTAACGCATACAACGTTAACACAGGATTTCAGAAAATTTGACTGTTAACCGGTTAACCCATATGGTTAACCGGTTAACACTGTTGAAATGCAGAAAAATACTTTAAGAAAATTGTGTCTTGCATTTCAATGTGTTAACAAATGGTTATGTTAAAAGATGCAAATGCGGATCATGATTGTTGAACACTTGTATACTAATCTAAGAGTGAGTTAGATATACCTAAGAAGTGAATCAACAATCTTGCGCACGGGCTTGATCAAATGCATAAGCGGCTTTGAAAACTTGATGCTTGAAATATCTTTGTAGCTCTTCTCTTTTTGCATTGATGCATGTTGTCTTCATCAAAATACTTCTTGGATTGAAGCTTGCTTCTACAGATACATATTGGAAGAGGGCTACATTGAACATAATGATCCTTTCTCTACCAATTTGAATCTCGATGTATTCGAAGCTTCAGTTTGACGACGAATCGAGAATCCTCTGACGAAATGACAGCTGTGGAACAGAAAGTCTTGTCAGGATGCAGTTACTTGCCAAATCCCTAATTTTTGCCTAGATTGCCCCGGGGTGAGGTACTCAATCTAGCGGGATGCAAATATACATTTTTTCAAGTCTCTAATTTTTGCCTGGATTACCCTTGCGGGTTCTCCACCGAGACGCTCATTTTTGCCTAAGCCGCCCTTTCGGGTTTTCAACTTAGCGAGCTATTTTGTTTTTTCATTTGCATATACTTTTTTTTTAGGCAAAGTATTTCTTGACTGCATCTGAATTCACAGGACGAGTGAAATCCTCCCCATCCATCGTTGTAAGCATCAATGCTCCGCCTGAAAAGGCTCTCTTAACAACATATGGACCCTCGTAGTTTGGAGTCCACTTGCCCCTTGAGTCGGGCGCAAAAGACAAAACTTTCTTGAGCACGAGGTCACCTTCTCGGAACACACGAGGCTTGACCTTCTTGTCGAATGCTTTCTTCATTCTCTGCTGATATAACTGACCATGACACATGGCAGTCAATCTCTTCTCTTCAATCAAATTCAATTGGTCATAGCGACTCTGAACCCATTCAGCATCAGTCAACTAGGGACTTGAGGGTATGCTTTTCTTTTTTCTTTTGAAAAATTTTGAAAATTTTTTCCTGATTTTTGATTTTTCATCTTTTTCACCCTCTTCTCTTTTTTCCTTCTTTTTTTTTTGATTGCATTTGCAATGCCCCAGTTTGACTGCTTTGCTGATTCTCATGATACAGCTGAATGAGCTCCTTTTCGTGCCCAAGAAGGATAGGAAATCTCATCAGGAATCCCCTTCAACATCATCTTCCTCTGCCTCAAATACAAAGAATTCAAGATTGGGAGATGGCGTTAGATCATTATGTTCAATGGGTTTAGAAATCCCTGCATAATGATTTTGGTTAATGAAAAACTTCAGAATTTAGACAAGCAAACCATTATGCAGATGAAAAAGATTGCTTTTATTCTTGTTTTTATGGGTTTTTTGTGATCACTGATTTCATGCAAAAGCAAAAAGTGAAAACAAAGGAAAAACAAATGTTTAACAATGCATTAATTGAATGAAAACATCATTGTATATATGCTTTGCCAACAATGTCATCACTTCTCCTTTTGGCATGGGAGAAGGGTTTCAAACAAAGTGAACAATTACTCTGATCTATGGATGACTGTAGGAACATCTACAGCGACCCAATTGTGGCAGACACCACCAGGAATAACGAAGCTTTTCACATCTTCTGCATCTTCTTCCAACATAGCAGCAGCTTCCTCCTCAGGTTGATCAGCATGGACGAATCCTCCATTTGTGAACAAACCTTGCTCATTACATGCCCCAGAACAGTAGCCAATGCCAGCCAGGGATCTATTATCTTCAAGTTCAATCACCTTCCCTAGACCAGCAACTGCACCACATTCAATGGCCAGCTTCGCATCACGGTAGGAAGTGAATGAAGGAGACTTCTTCTCGATTGGTTCATCAATAGATAAAGCTTGGAATGGAGTTCCAACTTCATCCTCTGCGTCAATGTACGAGAAAGAAGACAGGTGGCTAACCAGGAGAGCCTTTTCTCCCCCTACCACAACCAGTTTCTTATTTTTGACAAATTTCAACTTCTGGTGTAGGGTGGATGTCACGGCGTCAGCCTCGTGAATCCATGGTCTGCCCAAGAGACAGCTATAAGATGGGTGGATATCCATTACTTGGAAAGTAACTTGGAAATCACTTGGTCCAATTTTGATTGGGAGATCAACCTCCCCAATCACGGTCTTACGCGACCCATCGAATGCTTTCACAACAACCCCACTCTGCCTCATATGAGGACCTTGATACGACAATCTAGAGAGTGTGGATTTTGGCAATACATTTAGAGAAGATCCAGTGTCCACCAGCACATTGGACATTGCATCAGATTGGCAATTCATGGAGATATGTAAAGCCATGTTGTGGTCTCTTCCCTCCTCAGGGAGATCAGCATCACAAAAGCTCAAAGTGTTGCAAGCGGTGATGTTTGCAACAATACTATCAAATTGCTCAAGGGTGACGTCGTGATCAACATACGCCAGATCCAAGACTTTCTGCAGAGCCTCCCTATGGGGTTCTGAATTCAGCAGCAGAGAAAGAATGGAAATCTTGGATGGCATTTGTAGAAGCTGGTCTACAACGTTGTACTCACTCTTCCTGATGAGCCTCAGCATCTCATCAGATTCTTCATCTACAATGCCACTCGGGCCAACTGAAGAAACGAGAGTTTTTTGTACAGAGGAGGATGGTTTGGCAACATCACGTGCCTGATTCTGAACATTCACAGCGGTCCCAACCGGACGCTCAACCGTATCAGAAGCAACGGCCTTAGAAGGCGCAGAAAACACACGACCACTTCGGGTCAACCCACTCACATCAGCGACATTGGTCACGGAAGTTGAAGGTAAAGGCACTTCTACCCCATCTTGCACAGCAACAGGGTTGTATCTGAATGGTACGGCTTTGTCAGATGAATAGGGCACAGGGCCTGCAGGTTTAATGACCAAGGAAGGGGAAGCCTTCGGCTTGCTGCTATCATAGCGGATAACAACAGGCTCAGGCAGCTTGAGCACTAGTGAAATCACATTCACTTCAGGCTCGTCTTCATCAACATTGCGATTCTGCAGAATCTCAATGGTACCCTCATCCAACAACTTTTGGAGTTCTCTTCGTACTTGATCGCAACCCAAGCGATTAACCGAGCAGACGCGGCACTTGTCGTGGTTATGCTCCAAGTAGCTGTACTGACACAGCAGACGGTGTAATTCAACCAACGACTGCCTGATGTGGCTTACATATCTGACCTTGTACTTCCCAAGGCATTCCTGAACCATATTAACTGATTTCCCATGCGCAGGCAATGGGTTCTTGGTGACATTTGGGCCCGAATCTTCGAAGCTCAAAATTCCACATCTCATAAGGTCTTGAACCTTAGTCTTGAGTGGATAACATTTCTCGATGTTATGGCCTGGGGCACCAGAATGGTAGACACAATGCTGATCCGGTTTATACCACCATTGTGGATTTGCAGGAATGGCAGGAGGATCCCTGGGAGAAACCAATTTCCTTTCCAACAAGGAAGGATAAAGCTCTGCATATGTCATAGGAATTGGATCAAAGCTGATCTTCTTCCTATCATAATTCACGTTAGCTTGATTGGTTGTACTGCCACGAGGCTGGTAGGCCTGTTGCTGTGGACGATGTTGTTGCTGATACTGAGGTTGTTGATATTGTTGCTGATGCTAATATTGCTGATGTTGCTGAGCATTGTCTTTAAAGACAAGTGCTATATGAGCCACCTGGTGCTGATGACCGGCACGACGTGCGGGCTTCCTCTGAGCAGAGGGTCTTCTATGCTTGGGATGGGATTGCACAGCATGCGCTTCCCCTTCTTTCCTCTTAAATGCCCCATATCGTTTAGAAGAAGAACCATCATCCTTTGCCAGTCGTCCTTCACGGACACCTTCTTCAAGACGCATCCCCATGTTCACCATCTCGGTGAAATCAGAGGGAGCGCTTGCTACCATCCGCTCATAATAAAATGAGCCAAGAGTCTTCAGAAAGATCTTGGTCATTTCCTTCTCCTCAAGCGGTGGAGTGATTTGAGCGGCCAGCTCTCGCCACCTCTGGGCGTACTCCTTAAAAGTTTCCTTGTCCTTCTGCGACATGGACCTGAGTTGATCTCGATCAGGCGCCATATCGACGTTGTACTTATATTGCTTGACGAAAGCTTCGCCAAGGTCATTGAAGGATCTGATGTTGGCACTGTCTAAACTCATGTACCATCTGAGCGCGGCACCAGACAGACTGTCTTGGAAATAATGAATCCGAAGTTGATCATTATCAGTCTGGGTAGACATCTTCCTGGCGTACATGACCAGGTGTGCGAGTGGGCAGGTGTTCCCTTTATACTTTTCAAAGTCAGGTACTTTGAACTTAACTGGTATCTTCACACCTGGCACAAGGCACAACTCGGCAGCAGACTTGCCGAATAAGTCTTTACCTCGAAGAGTCCTCAATTCCTTTCTCAGCTCGAGGAATTGGTCGTTCATGGCGTCCATCTTTTCATGAACGTCTGAGCCCTCAGATGGCTCGGAGTGATAGATAGTGTCGTCTACCCTTGGCATGGTATGCACGACAGGAGGAGCGAGAACAGGGACCGGGCTAGATGCCGGCATGTGAGCAAAGGTTGGCGCAGGAATATCTGGCATGAAGCCTGGGGGCATCCCCCAAGGGAACCCGGGCGGCATAGCATTGGGCACATGAGCACTGACTGGCACAGTCGAAGTGGCTACTTTTGAGATGACTGTCCTTTGAGCAGGAGTTGCAGGCGATTGAGCAGGTTGATTCTGAGCAGCGAGGAGTTGCTCCATCAAAGCGCCAAGTCTGACGACCTCTTCCTTCAATTCTATATTCTCTTGCTCTAACTGCTCCATAACTCTCGCAGAATTGACTCGCGTATAATACCGGTGAGTCAGCTTGTCTTCAAAATAAATGAAGAACACAGTTAGGACCAGAAGACCAGAAACAAAAGGGTACCTGCTTATGCAAAAATGATGCATGAAATGCTTGTGCAAATGCTTTGTTTATTTTCAAGGAACCCTTAGGGTATTGTTTGCAATATTTTGAATAGTTAAAGCATTTTAATTTCTCATGGAAAATATTTCATTCAAAATATCAAGACAAAGAAGTACAGCATTTTTAATCATTACAAAGAGAAAAGGGAAATAAACATCCTATGGATCCCTAGAAGCTCGGGATGCTGGAAGACGAGAAGTACACAGCTTCTTGATCTCTCTCTCATAGGCCGCCTCCATGTCTGCTTTCTCCTTTGCAAGTCGATCATACCTCCTTTTCCAGAATTTGGAAGACTGAGGAAGCAGAGAGGTCCAAGTGTCGTTCGGATCGTCGATCACTCGATGCTCGAGGAACTCAATCATAGCGTCCTTCTCCTTAAGCTGCTGAAGCAATTCTTCTCTTTCACGGATCCAAGCACGTGAAAGGTCTTCTTCTCTCAACTCCTCTACACGTTGGGTAGGGAGGGTTGAAGGCCCAGCCACATCCAACGGTGTAGGTCTCGGATGATCATACGGCATCAAGTAAGTGGCAGCTCTCTGTCTGACCCAAGAGGTATATGGTTCCAAAGCAATGCAGTTCTTTGGACCCAACTCGTTCCTACTCTTCTTGCGAATACTGCGCCAAGCACGGACAAATCTGGCTTTCAAGCCTTGGGGATCTTTACCCTCCAGAAAGAACACACCTTCTAACAGAATGTTATTAGGTTTATCCTTTAGGGGGAACCCAAGCTGACGTCGTGCAAGAATAGGATTGTAGCTGATTCCACCACACGTGCCAAGAAGAGGCACATTAGGGAATTCACCATAATAGTCGATGATCTGGATGGTATCATACACGCGATCATACCAAGTGATATCATCATTGGTGAGAGACATGAGTCTCTGAGACCACCGTAGACATCCCTTGTTCTCCTTGAAAGCAACTGTCTGCGGCAAGTGCGAAATAAACCACTTGTACAACAGGGGTAGACAGCAGACGATAACTCCTCCGCCCTTCGCATTCCTGGAGTGCAAAGAGACATAAGCATCGCCCAACAAAGTCGGAACTGGATTAAGAACTGAGAAGATCCTAATAGCGTTCATGTCCACGAACTTGTCGAAGTTGGGAAACAACACCAATCCATAGATGAGCAGCACAAACAAAGCCTCAAAGGCATCCTCACTCATGGCCTTCCCATAAAAGGTAGCTTGATCAATGAGGAACTCGGAAGGAAAACCCTGAATTCCGCCTTTGGTAGTCAGATTAGCTCTAATCAGATCTTCATCTATGTGCAACAAGCTGGAAATCTCTCGAGCAGTCGGAATACTCTCTAGGCCACCGAACGGCACTTGATCCAGAATCGGAATCCCAATGAGATGAGAATAATCCTCCAAGGTTGGCAACAACTGGAAATCCGGAAAAGAGAAGCAATGATACAGGGGATCGTAAAACTGAGCCAGAGTACTCATCAACCCTTCGTCAACCTGAGTAGTCAGCAGAGGTAGAAGCTTCCCATAGCGAGCTTTGAAACCCAAGGGATCTAATACATACGATGTCAGATTCCTTAACTCTTTTACATCGGGCTGTCTAAAGCTGTACTTCTTTGTATGCCTTTTTGGTCTTTCCATGTCTGAAAATTTTGCAAATAAACCCTTTTAAGTTCCTTGAAAATTTTCTTTTTCTGATGACATGAAGTGCAGATGAATGCATGAATGCATGAATGCAACAATCACACTCAAGGATCAAGCAAAGCACACCAAACAAAGGTCATGGGAAAGCTCATTGTACCCCTAATATCAATCATCCATTTTGGTGGATTTAGGTTTTCACCTTATCGACACCCAAGTTCCATTGATATTAACGGTACATGAACCGGCTCAAACATCCTTAATATCAACCATCCGTTTTGGGGGATTTAGGTTTTATACCTGATCAACACCCAGGTTCCATTGATATTAAGGTTGTCTGAACGACTCAACCACGAATCACGGGTTTGTTGAGAGTCACGAGCATGGAGTCTCGGTTAAGAACCACCCAAAGGGAGTGTACTAGGGTTTAAACCTGCCGGACATGTTCTACCAGAGGTTCCCATAATCATCGTTCCATCTTTCGAATATTATCGGAGGAACGAATACTCGTATTCCAAAAAAAATATCAAGAGAAACTCTTATGAGTGTAGTATCGCGTGACAATCGCATCAGAACTTACATCTGAACGACCTCCGCACTACATCCTAAAAAAGGCCAAGATGGGTTTGGTAAACTACGGTCCTTGGCTTCTGCGGCACATGATTGAAAGAATAATGCCTAACCACAAATAACTTGTGTGACATTATTAATCCAACATGACCTCCACCAAGTGAATGGACTCGCAAGTCAACTGGCTAAGGAATACTCCACACCAGTCAACAAGACTATGCCATTCTCCTATCCTAGAGTGCACTCGAGTTCGGGTATAGAACTCATCTCACAGATCACCAAAGCAAACAGCAATTGTATATCAAGCAATTCAAACATTACAATCAATACAGTCATCCCAAATGGTACAAAAATATGTCATATAACAAATAACAATATAGCACACAACAAGGGTGAAAAGTAGGCAATACCACCAAGGATCGGTGTCCCCAGCAGAGTCGCCACTTTTCTGTAGCGGTGTATTCGTCGCTATATGATTTATTGATTAAACCATAAGCAAAGCATACAATGAATTCGAGTCGCCACCGTACTTTTATTTATCCAAAGGATTGGCTAAAAAGCGAACAAAAGCCTAAGAAGTTTTACGCGTAGAAAACTAATAAAAAGATCAGAGAGTCTGGGTAAGGGGTAAATTACGCAATGGGAAGGTGTTAGGCACCCACTACGTCCTAGGTACTCCTAGGGAGCCCTTTTCACACTTGTTGTACTAAATTGTTATTTGTTATGACATAAGTATTGTGCAAACATGATTGGGATGATGAGAAAAGAATATATAATTTTTATTGTTTTTGTGTTCGAACGGATGAACCCGTTGCCTACGTACCTTCCATCAAAGGTAAGGATCAAAACGCCGTAGTTCGGCTAAAAGATTTCCAAAAGTTAGTGGATTCAATTTTAAACACAAGCCCTAAGGTCTTACGTTATCCACGGGAGAAAACTCAACCTTATACAAACAACAGGTCCACCATGTGAGAACAGCTTCAACTTGCTAGTGAGGGGTTAACCCTATAATAAGCAAGGAAGACTTACAATTCAATCAACTAAGGACAAATAGGTGAGATTAACATCAACCAACTAGGATAAATCAAACCTACGGCTAATGTATGAAAACTTAACAAGAATGGACAAAGCCACGAAAACATTGAATGGGTGAAGTTAATTGATTATGATTATTCACAAAAAGGGGTCAAAGTATGATTAAGATTAATTCAAAAAAAGTGTTATGAAAATGGAGTTTGAAAAAGTCAAGGACTTGGGGTCCAGGTTTTTAATTTAAAAGCATGAAGATGTTTGCACAATATTTATCTCAAGTTTTGAAAGCAATGTGTGAAAAGGTTTAGGACAAAATGGATGAATGGATGAGGATGGAGTGTAAAACTTCCTAGAAGGTTCACCTCTTGAAATCATATGGAAGATGACTCAAGTGTGTCCTTTGGAATAGACAATGAGCAATGACAATCAAGTAAAGCAAAGGAAAAAAAGTCAACAAAAGCGGATACCGGATGCCAATTACTGGACTTATACCAATCTCCTAAAACAGAACTGGATATCAGAGGCCACTCTATGGACTTATACCAATCTCCTTAACAAAGAAATAAAAAGTGGATACCGGATGCCAATCTATCTGGGCTTATACCAATCTCCAACAAAGGAAGCAAACACTTGGATGTCAGATGCCAATCTATCTGGGCTTACTCTAACCTCCAACATATGATCATAGGAAAACAAATGCCAAATTACACGGACTTACAATTGCATCCTCACATAAATCAAACAAATGCATCAAGCAAAGATAAGATGAGTGGCCAATGAAATGGTCTTATACTCACTTCCATATCATAGGAACAATGGCCAATGAATGGTCTTACAATTATCCTCAATGGGCAAACAAAGATATGTCACAAAGACAGAGGAAATGATCATGCATCAATGAGCAATTAATGATGATAAATGCACAAAGCATACAAGCAAACATGTGCATATGAAGTAAACAATCAATCAATCAGAGGCATTCAGCACACACTATAACCAAACAATCAGGCTCATACAAAAGGGTTAGGCATTGAAGCCAACTGGAATAGGGTTAATGGTGCTCTTAACCTTGCCATTGAGGGGCTAAGGTGAAGCAGATGAAAGGATATGAGGGGTGTGCCTCATTACTCTTATCCCTGGTCAGGGAGAGTTTTTGAATATCAGAAGGTGTGGGAGTTCAGAAAGATGGAACTCTCTCCACAAGTTAGACTCTATAGATCTTGGGCTTTTACTCACTATGCATCAACACATGTGGTGTGAGCAAGGTGAGTGACACACAGAATAGTAGGAGATAGGTTACATATCTCTTGGATTCTACCAATTGCCTTATTTGAAGGACTTTTCCTGCTTGGGACAAAAGTAAACAAGCACAAACATTGCCTCTTAAGGAGGACTTCAGACAGTTGCCTGGCCAAGTAACAGGCCAGGTCTTCCAGACTACATGAAGATAAGAAGTTATACCTCAATGCAAATTGCTATTTAAGCAAAGCAAAGCAAGTTCTTAAAGAACTAAGCAACTAAAGGTACCTGAAACCAGTCAGACAACATTAGTATACAATTCAAAGTTAAATCAAAATGAGATAGAGATCAACAGTCAACACAATCAGTTAAATGTGCAATGCACAAAGCTCAAAGCATGTGAGCCAAGCAACCTACAAAACAAACAAGTTAGTTCATGATAATCAATCAAGCTCATTCAATTTGTAATGACCTCTTTGAAACATTTGTTGCTTAACCTGAAACAACAAACTTAAACATGAGCAACATGACCACTAGGACAAGCCTAGGGTCAAAAAGAGATAAGAAAGTCAAAACAGCAAGTGACAAGTGTCCAAAATCAAGTTCAAACAATCAAGAAGCAAACCCAAGTGGTTCCATGATCATATCATTCATCATCATCATTTCATAAGCAAATTAGGTCAAAGCATGGCATATAGAAGCTCAAAGAAGTCAACAGAATGATTTAGCTCAAATCCAATCTCAAACATCTCAATAAATTCTCAAATAATTCATGATCAAACATCAACCATAACATGACAAGCATACCAAATTTCAGCTCATTTGGATAAAGGGAAGTTGGTCAATGAAAAATCAGAAAGTCAAAGCAAGTTCAAGCAAGCTCAAAGAAGTCAACCAAACATACACCAACTTCAATAAATCATAAATCAGTGACAACATATGAGAAATGAATGGGACTAAAACCATGACAAAGCTTAAGATGTCTACAAATCACATGTCAAATTTCAAGTCCATCCAATTAAGCATGAAGATTTCACAAATCATATAAGAACATGTGTCACAAAAAGTCAACCATTTGGTCAAACAGGGGAGAAATTATCAATCAAATAGGAAATGCAATCCAAAATTCCAGAAAAATTCACATGTAAACTAGACATCCACAAGTATGTTCATGCAAAAATACAAACCAATTTGTGTTCAATAGGCATGGAAATTAAAATCATGAAGTTGGACATGCATGGTGTGACACAAATTGTCACACCCCTAATCAAAAAATCATAACTCACAAACCAGCAATGATAAATTCACAAACTCTACACCAAAATCACCATGAGCATGTCTAGTTTGAGCACAAAAAATTTGGGAAGCATTGGATAATGTATCATCATTTCACAATCAATTTGGTGAGACATACACAAAATGGACACATATGACAAACCCTAGCACATTTTAAAATCCATACATGCAAAAAATCTGGAAAAATCATGATAAAAAACTAGAGATCAATAGAAACATTTTGCAAAAAATCCCACCAAAATTGGATAAGAAATGAAGGACTTATGATTTTTCTAAGTTGGTCATGAAAATGAAATAAAATTGCAAAAGAAAATGATTTAATTAAATAATTAAACCGGCGATGGCAATTTGGTAATAACTGGACTCACTAAGTGAAACGCCGCGTTTCACTTAGTGAGGTGGCGTGCAGCAAGTGGTCTCATGGCGATGTAACAGTGTAAACATGCAAGGAAAGCCAGAAACACGATCAAAACAACATTCTGGGTTTGAAATTAGGGTTCATCGCTACAGTACTCATGTTCATCATTTCCAATTTTGCAGCAAAACTTTTTGGCAACCAAAATCAAAAAGCAACATATCAATGTGTTCCTCTTGCAGTGTACATCACAAATCCAACAATAATTAACACCAAATCAAGCTAACAAGGATGAATCGAGCAGAAACACATTCACACCTCAAATTTCATTTCAACATAACTTCTACAATACTCGACCATTTTCAATGATTTAAAGTTCATCATATTCAGCATGGCAAGATCTTCATAAGGCATAGCATGATTTTGAAAAATGAGGGATTCGAAATCTTACCAACTTGGAAGCACAGTGATGAAATAGATCTTGTTTGGTCTCGAAAGGCTGAAAAGATGTTGCTTGATGTCCCAGATGATGAATGAACAAAGGCTTTTAGCTCAACAACCCTCGAGGAAGCTTCAATCGAAATCTGCCATGGAAATGCTTCAATGGAACAGCCACGATTCCTTGCTTACAGTTGAGAAATAACACTTGCTAAAGCTTCCAAAAGGATGGAATATGATGAAACAATCAACCAAGGCTTGTGCTCTTTGAAGATTTTCAGAAAAAGTTTCAAATGAGCAAAATGAGAGCTTGAGAGAAATTGATATTTTGATCTGGTTTTTTGTGTTGTGTGCTAGGGCTTTTCAGCAGGAAATGAAATATATATATGTTGTTTAGTGTTTGTTTAAGTTGGTTAATGGAAGTGTAATCACAATTTGCTAATTGGAGTGTTTTTGCTAATTGGTGGAATTTACTCAAATGGCAAGGTGTATGGTTCTACAGCTGCGAATTTGGGCCCAAAGCGCATCCAAAATGCAATTTTTAGTCAAGTTCAATTGGTAGAAATTGTTGCAAATGGTTATTTTGAAAGTCAACTTTTTTACCTTTCCTTTTTAATTCAAGTCAACTAAAAAATGCCATTTTGATTGGTTGAGTTTTGGTAAATTGTGATGAAAGATTTGGATAGAGCACATCAAATATGACTTGTAGCAAAAAACCTCACTCAATTTGGTCAAATGGTTTGGATGATATGCCACTTTGAAGTTCAAAAATTCTTGAGAATGATTTGATCATAACTTGCCAACCACACATGAGAAATGAGTGTTCTTGGACTTTTTGGAAATGGAAGAACAAGATCTTCAACTTTCATGTTGGGCAAAAAATCATTTGAAGCTTGTATGATGAAGTAATTTTGAGGAGAAGAAGTTTCCATTTTTGGCAAAATCCAATTATAGGTCAACTTTCTATTTTTGGCAACTTCTTGTCTGACTTCAAATTCTTCACTGTGGATGTTTGACATGTTATATGAGGCTTATATGGACATGAATGAGACCTCTCAAACCAATATCCACCATCAAATCACTGATTAAATGCACAGTTGACCAAGGTTGACTTCAGTTGACTTTGCTAGGGTTTTGCTTGACTTAACCAAGTTCTGATGAATTCCAAACCCTAATCACTTGATATCTTGATTCAAAATGATGTCACAACTCATATGAACTCTTGATGAATGATCATGGTGCCCAAATTCTTCAAGAATGGCCACCATCTATTGCTCAATGGCTGATTTGACTGTTTGACCTAGTTTGCTTCATCTGCAAGTAACATGGTTAGATGACAATATTTTTGTACCTTTGGTTAATAGACAGATGAAAAGCAATGATACACAAATGCAATACATGCTTGGTGATCAAGAACCACACTCACAAGGTACCCACCCACTAGGAGGGAAGCAAAGGCATGCAATGATCCTTGAGGCCATGATATGATATGATATGGGCCATGAGGGATCTTAGGGCCAAAATTGGGGTCTTACAGGAAACAGACGTAGTAGACGTTAATCCTTAATTGGGATTAGGCGTAGTATTAAGCGGTGATCCTTAATTGGAAACAGACGTAGGGCTTTGGTCTTGTCCGGATCGGAAGCGTGGCTTGGATTCTAGATATTGAATCGGAAAGCGGTGAAACTTTGAGTTCACATTGAGGTACCACATGCATGGAGTCACATTGTCTTGCATTGAGTCGTCTATACTTATGTGATCATTGAATGCATGTATTGATGTGAAGGCGATGTGCGTTTGAAATATGTGAGATGATTGTTGATTAATATTATTGAGTGATGATACCAAGTGTGATGAATTCTTAAATTGTGTTTTAATTCATTGTGCCTTATTATGCTATTTCATAATGATTTTGAATTCTCACCCTTTCTGTTTGAATGTTACCTTTACATGGGTATCGTGTAGATACTACAGAGTAGTATTGCTGGAGTAGGTGGACGGTAGCTTGCTCAAGAATAGCTGGAGAGTTTCCGTATTTAGTTTGAATTTAGGTAATGAGTCAATGCTCTGGTCATGTAACACTGGGTAGATTAGTGGTATTGAACTCATATCTTATTTTGATATGCTTTATGTCTTTAATTGTTTTATTTTATTTGAAGTGATTATTGAGAGGTGATCATGGTATGGGACATGGATCATATTATGAAATACATGAGTATTCTTTATTTTCCGCTGCGAACGCATATTGCTTGAATATTCATGATGAGTGAAATGTGTTATTTTGAATGACCAGGTGTATTGTTGGTTTTTGAAAGTTTTAAGTTTCGAAAACGTCGATGTGACGCCCTTTTCTTTATATGCGTGCTTATTTACTCTGATTATGTGCTAAATAATTTGGGGTAGAAAAAGGGGTGTTACAAATTCTACCTATGTTATCATACAAAAGAATATGGGAATTCTACCTATGTTATCATACAAAGAATGAGGGAATCCTATCTATGTTATCATACAAAAGAATGAGGGAATACTACCTATGTTATCATACAAAAGAATGAGGGAATACTACCTATGTTATCATACAAAGGGTTCTACCTAATGGGTGCTACCTAAACGGAACAAGAATCGACGAATGGAGCAAGGAAAGGAGTGAGGGATAAGGGTAGATGGTGATGCATGAAGAAATCGACTTACAAGTAGATGGTGATACCTGAAGCAATCGACTTACAAGAGAAATGGCGATGCATGAAGCAATCGACTTACAAAAGGATGGATGAATACGTGCTGGTTCTGTTAAGTTTTGAAAATGATTACTCGACGTTGGATCGATGTTTTGATCTTATTTGAAATGGTTATCGGATGTTCATTTTATTTCTTGTATTAACAGTTGAATGAAGAATGAAAGAATAAACATTATACACTTCATGGGAGAGGGGTACATTTGTTATGAATGGGGATTGTTCATGGCAATCATACAATAAAAATATGTGCCTCATTCACCATACAATTAGGCAACAATTAATCAAACAATAAGATATATAAACAAGTATATGATCAAATTAAATAATCAAAGAATGAAATAATGAAGCATTAAACAATGTATGAGAAATATAAACATGTTAAACAATCAAACAATAAAGGCATGGATGAAAGAAACAAGTGTAAAAAATATCAGATGAATAAGACAAGTGAAATTATGCACACAAAGAATCAATGAATAATTTAATCGAGAAATGATGCAAGGATCAAATAAAATCAAGATGAGAGGCCTCTAATATATGTCATATGAGATGAACAACGGAGGATCAAAAGATCTCTTCAATTGCCCTAAGCAATCCCTTAGTCAAACATCAATCATAGAAAAGTCAACTGAAAAGTCAAGTCAACTTGAAAATTATCAAATAAATAGTAAATTAATGCAATAAATTATGAAAAATAAATTAAAAGAAGTGGGGTCAGGACATCATCATCCCCCAAAAAGATTTTAAAAATAATGAAAATTAGTGAATAAATTAATTGAAATAAAACAGAAGTCAAATGAAAAGTCAACCAAGCAAACTAGGTCAAAAATAAATCCAAAATAAATTGAAAATGGAAAATAAAATTCCAATAAAAGGTCAGGTTGACCATGAGACATTGGTCAACCCTCATCCCAAAAATCAGAATCTAAAAATAATTTTAAGTCATGAAAATAAAATAAATGAAAAAAAGTGTGTTAAAATGGCCTATTTGAAACAAATAATTGAAATAAAATATTAGCATTAAATAACAACGAAAATAAAAATTAAAATAAATTAAATAAGACAATAAGGAAAGTAAAAAATATTTTTTGATATTTTTATAAATAAATAAAATATTTTTATTAATTAAAATGAAAACAGAAAAATAAAATGAATTTAAAAAATAAATGAAAATAACAATGTAATAACAGTGGGCCAGGCGAATGGAGGTGTAAGAAGCAAATGGGGCGCTAAGCCCAGCCCAGGCGGATTATTTAAATGTGTGACAGCCAAATAAAATGTATCATTCAAATTAAATCATGTAACTATATGCCAACCGGTCAAGCTCATTAAACCAACTAAATGACAAAAACAAAATGCACGGCTGGGATCGAACCGGCGCGCATGATCTGGCGGACTGCAGGCTGCCACGTCGCCCTCTCTCATGCAAGCACAAAAAAAGCCAACAGCCATGCATGCAAAAACGTAAATGCGAATGAAATTTCTTCCAACTTCCAGCCAACATATCTCACAACTCAGGGCTCCAAATGAGATGATGTAAAAATCAAAGTTTGAGTTTGGAACATGTAGAACACAATGGTGCTTTGTTTTATGAAAAATAATGGCTCTAGCATAGAGAAAAGCGAACAACAAGGTAGGCTCATGCAAGGATACGGCAAAAATTCAATGTTACAAAATCAAGCTCAATCACAATGCCTCTTGGTGAGGGCTTCATAGACAAACATGACACATTATTTACATGGAAAAACAACATGATACAAGCATGGCCATAGCATGAAAACAATAGTAAGCATAAACATGGTAAGCATGAAAAACAATAATGAGCAAGCAAGATATTCATGGCCACGGAGGGTTTGGATAAGGAGGTTACCTAGTGGAAAACAGTCCACTGCTTCTTGGTAGTGGAGAAGATAGAAAAGGAAAATGCTCTTGGTGCTTGTGCTTGAGAAATGGAAAGTGAGGAATGGATCTTGAACTTGCCAAGTTGCTTTGCTCTTAGAAAATAGCAGCCTTCAACCTTAACTCGAAAATGGCATTAGCTTCTCTTCAGATTAGGGTTTATGCCCTTTAAATATGGTGGGCTAAAGTGCTCTTAATGGGCTTAAGTGTGTGGTTTTGGTTCATGAGCAAAATGCCACAAAAGGTGAGGTGTGAAATGAAACTCTAAATATGGCAAAGCTTAAGTGAGTGAACATTAAAGTGCATGACCAAATGAGGTAAAAAGTGTGTTGGTTGGTTTTGTGGTCTGACTTGGTTTTTCTTGTGCAGCATAAAAACAAACCAACTAGGTGACTTTAAGGCTTTGTAACTTGATGAATACATGTCCAAATGGCAAGGCAATGCAAACAGTGGAAAGAGGGCATGGAGCTTAACATCTTTCATGTTGAACACAAATTGAAATGATGAGTGGAAAGAGGTGAAAATGGCCATAAAGTTCGGGTCCCATAGCTGCAAAAGGGTTGGGCCAGTTTGGCCTAAATGCTGTCAAAAAATTCAGCCTATGATACCAACTTTAGATGAGTGTATCTTCCTAGCCAATGATCCAAATGGGGTGGTTCCAAAACGGTGTGAAAGAGGACATATCAAGGTACAACTGTCATGAAGAAAGTGTTTTCAAAAGATGCCTTGAAGTGCAAGAAAACTGGCCCATAAGTCTTGACAAATTTTGCAAATTTTGGACTTAGAAATTTTTTTAAGTGTCCTAAAATAAAGTCTTACTTTGACCAAGCATAACTTTCTCAATTTTAATCCAAATGAAACAAACTTTATATCTTTAGAAAGCTTGGAATAAGAGTAACAACTTTCATGTTGGAGAAAGTTTCAAATGGAGCTTGCATCTTGATGGAATATAGGCTTAAAGTGGGTGCAAAAACCATAAAAACTTGCCTTAAATGGAAAGTCAACTATTTCCAAATTTAGTAACTTTTCCAACTCCTGATTAAATGATGAATCCATGATCCAACCTTGATCAAATTTCACATGTAGGCTCCATTAGGCATGAATTTTGAGATTCCACTTTCAAAATGTCAGGAGTTGACTTTTCTGGCCCCACAGTTGACTTTTCCCAAACTGTCCGATTCCCGATTCCATTGACCAATTGAAGCACCTCTAGCTCAAATAAAGAGCTGGTTTTTTGTATGTAGACCCTTGTGGACATATGGAGGTCCATGGAAATGATTTTCATCCAAGGAATCAGAAATAAACCGATTTTATACCAAAACCTAGTTTTAGGGCAAAAATGACTAGGAACTGATTGCACTGATTGCCAATGGATCTTTCTGTGATAATTGTGAATCTTCCTAGGCCAATATGCCTATATAATCAAGAAATGAATGAGCCCCTCTACTTCCAATCAAACATCGCCTGTTGCAGATTGCCTTGAAACCTTAATTTCTTGATTAAATCCATATGCACCCTCTGAGAGCTCTTAATCTTCCACTGATGAACTGAGGACCATAATAAGACATATGGAACACCTTGAGACTTGTATATTTGGAGAATGAAGTTCAATTCTCAGTCTTGCCTTGTGTGGGCTCCTTCTGGTAAGGAGTGATCAATCAAACCCTGATTTCCCAAGTCACTGATGTAGTATGCAATGAGTATGACCTATTATGATGCTAATGAGGTGAAACAATAATCCCATGCTTTCCATGAAAAATGAAGGGTAAGTTTTGGGGTATTACACCCTTCTTCAAGCAATGGTTCATCACAATCTTTCATTTTCAAGTACAAAATCTCTTCATCAGGAAAATCATATTGTAATGACTAGTAATCTTCAATTGGTTGGTGAGCCAAATGGTCAACCAAGATACTACCTTTGATTGCTTTCTGAGATCGGTATTCGACATCATACTCTGATAACAGCATCTGCCAACGGGCAATCCTCCCAGTTAAAGCAGGATTCTCAAATATACACTTGATTGGATCCATTTTGGATATCAACCAAGTGGTATGATTCAACATATATTGATGCAGACACTTAGCAGCCTAAGCCAATGCGCAACAAGTCTTCTCAAGCATTGAATACCGAGTCTCACCGTTGGTGAACTTCTTACTGAGGTAGTAAATTGCAAATTCTTTCTTCCCAGTCTCATCTTGCTGACTAAGAACACAACCCATACTATCTTCTAGCACAGTCAAATACATGATCAACGGTCTCCTTCAACAGGTGGAGACAAAATCGGATTTTCAAGCAAATATTCCTTGATACTATCAAATGCTTTCTGGCAGTCTTCGATCCAATCACAAGATTAATCTTTCCGAAGAAGCTTGAATATAGGCGCACATGTGGCAGCCATGTGGGAAATGAATTTGGAAATGAAATTCAAGCGGCCGAGAAAACCTCTGACTTGCTTCTTAGTTTTGGGCGCAGGCATCTCTTGTATTGCTTTGACCTTGGCAGAATCAACTTCAATACCCTTCTCGCTAACAATAAAGCCCAACAGCTTACCAGAACGAACACCAAAACTACATTTATTGGGATTCAAGCGGAGTTTATACTTCCTCAAACGCTGAAATAGCTTCAACAAATGCTCGACATGTTCCTCTTCATCAATGGATTTAACAATCATGTCATCGACATAAACTTCAATCTCTTTATGCATCATATCATGAAAAAGAGTAGTCATTGCTCTCTGGTAAGTTGCACCAACATTCTTTAGACCGAAAGGCATCACTCTATAACAGAATGTTCCCCAGGGTGTAATGAATATGGTTTTCTACATATCTTCGGGTGCCATCTTGATCTGATTATATCCGGAAAATCCATCCATAAATGAAAAGACTTTGAATTTAGCAGTATTGTCTACCAACATATCAATGTGTGGTAGAGGGAAATCATCTTTCAGACTGGCTTTATTCAAATCTCTATAGTCAACACACATGCGGACTTTTCCATCTTTCTTCGGCACAAGCACAATATTGGCTACCCATTGCGGGTACTCAGCAGTTACAAGGAAACCGACATCAATTTGCTTCTGAACTTCCTCTTTGATCTTCACAGCCATATCAGGATGCGTTCTTCTCAACTTCTGCTTGACTGGCGGGCATTCTAGCTTCAACGGCAATCTATGCTCCACAATCTCAGAAAACCAACCCAGGCATGTCTTGATAGGACCAAGCAAACACATCTGAATATTCTCGAAGAAGATCAATCAACCCCTTCTTAGCATCTGGACACAGTCGAGACCCAATCTTGACTTCCTTCACATCATCTTCGGAACCCAAGTTGACTAGCTCAATTTGTTCTTCAAACGGCTGAATAATCTTTTCATCTTGCTCAAGAAGATGAGACAATTCATCACTCACTTCTACGTCACTTTCCTCCTCGGCCTCAAACACAGGAAATTCAAAATTTGGAGAAGGAGAAGGATCATTGTATTCAATGGGGTTAGAAACCAACCTGCATAATGATTTGATATTTTGATTTTAGAGAAGTGAATTTGTGACAAAATATTATGCAGATGGACAATTATATTGTTTATTTATGTTTTTTTTTTTGTGATTACCATTTTCAGAATAAAGCAAAAAAGTAAAAATAAACATCAAAGATGTGGATGAATAGAATTAATTTTATTGATGATCAATTTAAAATGCCCAAACAATGTTCACTTCTCCCTTAGGCATAGGAGAAGGATTTTAAAATATGAAGTAATTACTTAGATTGATGCAAAATAACAGGAATATCAAAGACAATCCAATTGTTGTATGTCCTTCCATGCGTTACAAAGTTGGTGCAGTCTTCCTCTTCGCTATCCTCTAGCACAACAGCTAAGTGTTGTTCATTGTCATGAATGAACCCTCCGTTACGGAAGCTAAGTTGCATATCTTCAGACCTAACAGCTGACGAGCCTTTCTGGAACTCCAAACCAGTTCTGCCTTTGTTGTCGGAGACCTCTACCATGCGCCCCCACTGATCAATAGGACCTTCTTCAACAATCTTCTGAGCATCTTTCAACGAGGACACAGGTGCCCCAACTCTCTTCTCAGCAGCAATAGACAAGGCTTATAACGAAGTTCCAACCTCATCCCCAGCTTCCACATACGAGAAAGATGACAGATGGCTAACCAACAGCGCCTTCTCTCCTCCCACAATCACTAGCTTGCCATTCTTGACAAATTTGAGCTTCTGGTGCAGAGTGGAGGTAACAGCCCCTGTCTCGTGAATCCTTGGCCTTCCCAATAAGCAACTGTAGGCCGAGCGGATATCTATTACTTGGAAATTAATCTGAAAATCACTCGGACCTATCTTAATTGGAAGGTCCACTTCACCAATAACCGTTTTGCGCGACCCATAAAAGGTTTTGAAAATTACTCCACTATATCTCATGGGAGCTCCTTGGTAAGATAACTTCGACAAAGTTGACTTTGGAAGCACATTGAAGTCTTACTTTGACCAAGCATAACTTTCTCAATTTTAATCCAAATGAAACAAACTTTATATCTTTAGAAAGCTTGGAACAAGAGTAGAAAATTTTTATGTTGGAGAAAGTTTCAAATGGAGCTTGCATCTTGATGGAATATATGCTTAAAGTGGGTGCAAAAACCATAAAAACTTGCCTTAAATGGAAAGTCAACTATTTCCAAATTTAGTAACTTTTCCAACTCCTGATTAAATGATGAATCCATGATCCAACCTTGATCAAATTTCACATGTAGGCTCCCTTAGGCATGAATTTTGAGATTCCATTTTCAAAATGTCAGGAGTTGACTTTTCTGGCCCCACAGTTGACTTTTCCCAAACTGTCCGATTCCCGATTCCATTGATCAATTGAAGCACCTCTAGCTCAAATAAAGAGCTGATTTTTTGTATGTAGACCCTTGTGGACATATGGAGGGCCATGGAAATGAGTTTCATCCAAGGAATCAGAAATAAACCGATTTTATACCAAAACCTAGTTTTAGGGCAAAAATGACTAGGAACTGGTTGCACTGATTGCCAATGGATCTTTCTGTGATAATTGTGAATCTTCCTAGGCCAAGATGCCTCTATAATCATGACATGAATGAGCCCCTCTACTTCCAATCAAACATCGCCTGTTGTAGATGGCCCTGAAACCTTAATTTCCTGATTAAATCCAGATGCACCCTCTGAGAGCTCTTAATCTTCCACTGATGAACTGAGGACCATAATAAGACATATGGAACACCTTGAGACTTGTATATTTGGAGAATGAAGTTCAATTCTCAGTCTTGCCTTGTGTGGGCTCCTTCTGGTAAGGAGTGATCAATCAAATCCTGATTTCCCAAGTCACTGATGCAGTATGCAATGAGTATGACCTATTATGATGCTAATGAGGTGAAACAATAATCCCATGCTTTCCATGAAAAATGAAGGGTAAATTTTGGGGTATTACAGTTGCCCCTATTCAATCAACTAGAGACCTGAAAGGAAGATAGCAACAGCTTTCGTACTTTCGAGGTATCAAGGGATTGAATACAATAAAAACCCAGAAATTTACACTGAAGTGAAGTGAAGTAACAATGCCTGTCAGAATAGGAAAAGAGGTGGTCTTGAAAAAGAATCCGTCTGGTACAGCGAGAGTCGGTCTGAACACCGAAAAAGAAAGGTGGTCTGAATACCAAAATAAATGGTAACAGAGAAAAAACTATGGCCTGAATGCCAATCACCAGTCTGAATACCGGAAATGACTTCGATCCGAGTATCGGAAAATATGAGATTATTAACATTGGCCTGAATGCCACTTCGGTCTGAGTACCGGAAAATATGATATTATTAATATTGGTCTGAACACTAGGAAATTGGCCTGAATGCCACTTCGGTCTGAGTTCCGGAAAACTTGAGATTATTAACATCGGTCTGAACACCGGGAAATTGGCCTGAATGCCACTTCGGTCTGAGTACCGGAAAACTGGCCCGAATGCCACAAGTTGCTTCGACCTGAGTGTCGGAAACTTCTTCGATCTGAATATCGGAAAATTGGCCTGAATGCCACTTCGGTCTGAATACCGGAAAATTGGCCTGAATGCCATAAATTGCGTCGCCCTGAACGTCAAAAACTTCTTCGATCTGAATATCGGAAGATTGGCCTGAATGCCACTTCGGTCTGAATACCGGAAAACTTTTCATGCCTGTCAGTATCGGCAGAAATAAGGAGAATGATAATTGAGGCGGCACGTAGGCCAACGACCCATGCTGGGGATAATAAGTCATGAATAACCTTCAGTCTGAGTACTGGAAACAAGCTTCTGGTTTATCACTTGGGATACCGAGAATGTTTTATGCTTCACATGCGTATGTTTGAATTTTTCGATGGCGTAATGCTCCATGAAAATGGAAATGCTACGCGATTTGGGAGGATGCAATGCAATATGATTCTTCATGCAGGGATGCGAAATGCTGGGGAGAATGCCAAGTCGAGGCAAGGAATTCTGCAGGGGAAATGATCACAATCTTCTTGACCCATGCGATGCTGTTGGAGATACACAGCACAATGAACTCTGTGGGGAAATGACCGGCCATGCGGTGTTCTGGCCATAACAAAATACCGAGACTCTGACTGGGGGGAGACTGGCACTGAGAGCTTACTGCTGAGGAAAGTGACAGTGGTTCTGGCAACCAAAATCTGCGAGAGAGACAACTCAGCAGGGGAAGAAAACACTGATACGGTACCGAGATTCTGCTTCAAGGAAAGAGACCACGGGTCTAGCGTCGAGGTCATCGATCTGGCATTGAACTCTGAGGAGCATCCGCTTCTGCTGGGAAGATACAGTCTGGAACTATCAACTCAGCTGGGGATATACAGTCTGGCACTGTCAACTCTACTGGGGAGTGTATAGTCTGAAACAACCGCTTGGGGGAGCACAGTAGCGAGAAAGCCTGTTGGGGATTGAAGAATCCAATGCTTGGACCAACTCTGCAGGGATAAGATACCAAATTCCAACTGTTGAGGAAAAACAATCGCGATCATCTGCCGGGAACCTTAAGGAAATGCCCCGAGTGTACCTGTCTTGAATAGACGATCCAAAGTACTTAAAATTTACAGCAATTTTAAATGTTTATCAAGCATGTACCTGTAAAGCTCTTATGTTTCATGATGCAATGTTTATCAAAAATTCGGACGTCCTTTTTGCAAACAAAACAGTAAAATGAAAATGAAAACAGAGATATACTGAATATCATGATTTTATTGATTGAATGGCCTCTAAATAGGGATTTACATCAGGAAGCAATCCCTGGAAAGAGGTCATCGCACAAAAGATAAAAAAACAGAAATTAATCTAATGGCAATGTGAAATGGATTTCTATCGGGTTCCAATTCTGCTATGACTCGCTCGTCTTCAAGATCCTTCAGATGATCAGCTTTCTGAAAAAGGTGATTGGACTGTTTCCTATCCTTTGAAAGTTTCTAGTCATCGATACGAGATGGGATTCAGAACTACTCATAACGCAGTCATTCGGTTAATCCCTAACTTTTGCCTGGATCGCCCTTTCGGGTTTTCAATCCACCGGGATACCCATTTTTGCCTAAGTTGCCTTTTCAGGTTTTCAACTTACCGGGTGTACAATCTTTTCATTTTTAATCCCTAACTTTTGCCCGAACCTATTTCATTTTCTTGGTTTGCCGGGATGCCCATTTTTTTCCTGGACTATTCCTTTTATTGTCCAGCGGGTCTATTTTATGCGAAGTATTTTTTAACTACGTTTGAATTCACAAAGGAAGTGAAGTCTTCACCATCCATAGTTGAAAGCATTAAGGCTCCACCATCAAAAATCTTAGTGACAATATATGGTCCGTCATAGTTAGGAGTCCACTTGCCCCTGTGATCTGTCTGAGGAGGAAGAATCCTTTTCAACACCAAATCTCTAACTTGGAAACACCGAGGATGCACTTTCCAATCAAAGGCTCTCTTCATCCGACTCTGATACAACTGCCCATGACAAATGGCTGCCATTCGCTTCTCTTCGATAAGACTCAACTCATTGAACCTTGTTCAAATCCATTCAGCTTCGTCTAACTTGACATCCAACAGGACTCTTAGAGAAGGAATCTCCACTTCAACAGGTAGGACTGCTTCCATACCATACACAAGGGAGTACGGGGTTGCCCCGGTCGATGTACGCACTGAAGTACGGTACCCATGCAAGACGAAGGGTAGCATCCCATGCCAATATTTGTACGTAACAACCATCTTCTGCACAATCTTCTTTATGTTCTTATTTGCTGTTGTTGATCTTGGGACGATAAGAGGAAGAATTTTGATGCTGAATGTTGAAGTTCTGGCACAACTCCTTCATCATTTTGTTATTGAGATTGGAACCATTATCAGTAATGATTCTTTCGGGAACCCCATAACGACAAATGATTTCTTTCTTAATGAATCGGGCAACCACATGTCTGGTGACATTCGCAAATGATGCTGCTTCGACCCACTTGGTGAAATAGTCGATGGCAACAAGGATGAAGCGATGCCCATTGGAAGCAGTCGGCTCAATCTTTCCAATCATATCAATGCCCCACATAGCAAACGACCACGGTGAAGACATCACATTCAGAGGATTTGGCGGCACATGCACCTTATCAGCATAAATCTGGCATTTATGACACTTCCGAGCGTATTTGAAACAATCAGATTCCATGGTCATCCAGTAATAACCCGCTCTCAATAATTTCTTGGCCATTGCATGTCCACCGGCATGAGTACCGAAGGAGCCTTCATGAACTTCTTGCATCAACATGTTCGCTTTGTGTCTATCCACACATTTGAGCAAAACCATGTCGAAGTTCCTTTTATACAGCATACCGTCTTTGTTCAAGAAGAAACTGCCTGCCAATCTTCTCAAAGTCTTTTTGTCATTGTTGGATGCCCCTTCAGGGTACTCTTGATTCTTCAGAAAGCACTTGGTGTCGTGATACCAGGGCTTGTCATCAACTACTAGTTCAGCAGCAAACACATACGCAGCCCTGTCAAGGCGTATAACGTCGATCCTGGGAGCATGGTTCCACCGAATCACCTTGATCATGGAGGATAGAGTAGCAAGAGCATCTTCCATCTGGTTCTCATCACGAGGTATATGATACAGCTTTACTGTTGTGAAGAAAGTCAACAGTCTTCTCGTGTAATCTCTGTAGGGGACCAGAGTAGGCTGGAGAGTGTTCCAATCACCATTCACTTGATTGATCACCAGAGCTGAATCTCCGAATATGTCCAGAGTCTTGATTCTCAAATCAATGGCTTGCTCAATTCCCAAGATACAAGCTTCATACTCAGCTTCACTGTTGGTGCACTCGAAAGTCAGACGAGCGGTGAAAGGCATGTGAGCGCCTTTCGGAGTGGTAATGACAGCACCAATTCCACTTCCTCTGGCATTGACGGCCCCATCAAACGTTAAAGTCCACTTCTCATCTGGATCAGGTCCCTCATCAACAACTGGCTCTTCAAAGTCTTTCATCTTGAGGAACATGATGTCTTCATCTGGGAAATCAAACTTCATCGGCTCATAGTCTTCAATCGGTTGTTGAGCAAGATAGTCTGACAGAATACTCCCCTTGATGGCTTTCTGGGATGTATACTGGATGTCATACTCTGTCAGTACCATTTGCCAACGAGCAACCCTTCTGGTGAGAGATGGTTTCTCGAATATGTACTTGACTGGATCCATCTTGGAGATCAGTAAGGTTGTGTGAGTCAGCATGTATTGTCTCAATCGCTTAGCAGCCCATGCAAGTGCACAACATATCTTTTCAAGCATTGAGTATCTCGACTCGCAGTCTGTGAATTTCTTACTTAGGTAGTAGATGGCATGCTCTTTCCTACCTGTCTCGTCGTGTTGACCGAGGACACAACCCATGGAATTTGTCAAGTACTGTCAAATACATAATCAGCGGTCTCCCTGGGACTGGAGGCATGAGGATAGGAGGATTCTGCAAATACTCTTTTATCTTCTCGAAAGCCCTTTGACAATCATCATTCCACCTGATAGCCTGATCCTTTCTTAGCAACTTGAAAATTGGCTCACACGTGGCTGTTAGGTGAGAGATGAACCTTGCAATGTAGTTCAACCTCCCGAAAGTGCACTTGTTTGGATTAAGCCTCAGCTTGAATTTCCTCAAGCGCTCAAACAGTTTCCGCAGATTCACCAAATGTTCTTCTTCCGTCTGAGATTTGGCAATCATATCATCAACATAAACCTCGATCTCATGATGAATCATATCATGGAAAATAGTTACCATAGCTCGTTGATATGTTGCCCCAGCATTCTTCAGTCCAAACGACATCACCTTGTAGCAGAAGGTGCCCCATGGTGTTATGAAAGTTGTCTTCTCCATGTCTTCTGGTGCCATCTTGATTTGATTATAGCCAGAAAAACCATCCATGAAGGAGAATACCGAGAACTGAGCTGTGTTATCCACCAAAACATCGATGTGAGGTAATGGGAAATCATCTTTGGGACTAGCTCTGTTCAGATCACGGTAGTCCACACACATCCGTACCTTTCCATCCTTCTTGGATACGGGAACGATGTTTGCAACCCATGGAGGATAATTTGTAACTGCTAGAAATCCTGCATCTAACTGTTTCTGCACTTCTTCTTTTATCTTGACAACCATCTCTGGTCTTGTTCTTCTGAGCTTCTGCTTGACCGGAGGACAACCTTCTTTGAGAGGCAAGCGGTGTACCACAATGTTTGTGTCAAGCCCTGGCATGTCCTGATAAGATCAAGCGAAGACGTCGACATACTCTCGCAGCAGTTCAATCAACCCCTTCTTTACATCATCTTCCAAAGCAGCCCCTATCTTGATTTCTTTCTTGACATCCTCGGTGCCAAGATTAATCACTTCAGTAGACTCTTGATGCGGTTGAATGACCCTTTCCTCCTGTTTTAGCAGCCTGGCAAGTTCTTCAGGGAGTTCACAGTCTTCATCACCCTCTTCTTCAACTTGAAAGATTGGATTTTCAAAGTCGAAACGAGCCATAGCAGAATAGTTATCAATAGGATCCGGTGACGTGCATCTGCATGAGTGATGGTATGTGCTTATGAGTGTGAACAGTGAGTGAAAACTAAACAAAACATTGCCAAATATTTTTTGATTTTTGAATTTTGAAAAACTGCAAAAATAGAAAGACAGTGAACAAAAAATTTGAATGCAAAAAGACGTCCTTCATTTATGATAAATAATGCAGGTATTCACATAGATGAGCCCTACATTGAGTCATTACGCCCTGGGCGGAACGTAAGACTTGGACATGCATGAACAAACAGGAAAAATTACTCTTCAAGAAGAGTGACTTGGACAATCTCTTCAGAAGACCAATTGTTGATGACTTCACCCGGGATCCTCGGACGCACCCAATTGTTGATGTCGCAATCACTATCCCCGTCTTCATCGTTGATTGCAGAGATCTGGCCATACTGAATGACGCCAGCGCTGGAGAAAGTAATCGGCCCCTGACGAGTCTGAGTGTCGCATCCGCGAAAAACAACCGGCGGGCTAAAACAAAACAACACAGAGCCGCCACCGTGCGTTATTTATCCCAAAAGAGGGAAAGGAAACGCTCGAAGTAAACCTGGGAAAAGCATGGTCTCGCGACCAAAGAGAATGGGATCGGGAGTCGGTTATGCGAAGGGAAGGTATTAGCACCCCTACGCATCCGTCGTACTCGACGGGATCCACGCTCAAAAGATAGGAAAAGGTTGCTAAAACAAACACCACACACACACACTGAAAACAACACAGGTGGAAAAGAGGGGAAAGGGCTCGCTAGGACATCGCATCCTATGCCTACGTATCTCATCTGGAATGAGAATCAGAGCAACCGTAGTTCGGCTCACGCACGCCGAAACAAAACACAAAAAGGCAAACATGGAACCCGAACGCCAATCGCTGGACTTACATCAGCTTCCGGACCAAACAAACCCACACTGGAAACCAGATGCCACTTGATGGACTTATACCGGACTCCAAGCACACAACAAAAGGATACGGAATACCAATCGTTGGGCTTACATCCATCTCCTAACACACACAAGAAGAAACAAGCAAAACAAGTTACTAAGGAGTCGGGAACTCGAGCCTAGCAACTGTCAAGCGAACACACACAAAAAGAAAAAGGGTGCCCGGAGAGATCTCGTACGACCTCCTGCCTACGTACCTCATCTGGTATGAGGATCAGGGCAACGTAGTTCCCCTTAACAGGGGAGAAACTTTCTCCTAACCAGAGACTGGGAAATGACCAACTAGAAGGGAGACTGACTCGAGCCTAATAGTTATCATGTATTCCACAATGGTCCTAGGTTGAGTTTTCTATCTATCTTGCACAGGCAACAAGCTAATCCTAACCAGGCAAAGCAAAGCATGCAAGCATAATCAAAACAAAGCAAACATTCACAATTAGCACACACTATATACAGACAAAGTGGGCTCACACAAGGGTTAGGCTGCAAAAGCAAGCCAACTGTATCAGGGTGATGTTAGCTCTTAACCCTAACATTGAGAGTCAGGGTGAAGCAGATGAAATAGGAGGTGAGGGGTGTGCCTCACAGCTCTTATCCCTGGCCAGGGAGAGCTTTGACAAAGGAAGTGTGGGTTCAGAAAGTGGGAACCCTTCTACACTTATGACTGACTCAACTGTACAACTGTACAAGGATCTTGGGTTAATACCCACAATGCATTAACACCAGTTGTGTGAGCAGGGGGATGACACACTGAATAGTAGGAGATGGACTACACATCTCTTTTATCTACTAATTGCCTTATCAAAGGTCTTTTCCTGCTTGGCACAAAAAGTAAACAATCACAAGCATTGCCTCTTAAGGAGGACTTCAGACAGGTGCCTGACCAAATAACAGGCCAGGTCTTCCAGACTACATGAAGTTAGTGAGTTCTACCTCAATTGGTTAAGCAACCAAGCAACAGCAAAAGCAAGTTCACAATGAACTATAGCAACTAATGTACCTGAAAACAATCTAATTCAGTCAGTACACAGCTCAAACAGTCAAACAGACAATTACAAGTCAACAGTTAACTGTACACAAGCAATAAGCAAGCAACAAGTGCAAGCACAAGCTCAACTCAAATGACTTAGAAGCCACCTACAAAACAAACTCAAGATTAGTTCAACATTGACCAATTGGTCAACTCAAACCATGTGAATCAACTCCTTTTGTCCTCAAAACACAACTCAAACATGAGAAGCAAACCTCTAGAACAAGGCCTAGGGTCAAAGAGGGAGAAATAATTCAAAACAGAACATGAAAATTTGCACAAATCAAATTCAATCAAATTAGAACATCATCCAATTGGTCTCACATTCATATCACTCACCAAGATCATTTCATGAAGCATTTAAGGCAAAGTGTGCAATTTCAAAGCTCATTGGACCAAACATAATGAATCAATCCAAACTCAATCAAAAACAAATCAATAAATCTCCAGAAAAATCATGGCTAAACAGCACTCATTAAAGGATCATCACACCAAATTTCAAGCCATTTGGACATGTAGAAGCAAGTCAATTAAAATCCCTAAGTCAAGGCATGTTCAACAAGCTCACACAAGGCACAAAATCATGCATCAACTTCAAGCAAGCACAAAACAGAATAGGAACATGATAAATGCACCAAACCAAAACCATGGCAAACTTCAAGATGTCTAGAATCACTCCACAAAATTTCAAGTCCATGTGATACATATCAAGAATTTCACAAATCATTTAAGATC
This sequence comes from Lathyrus oleraceus, assembly GCF_024323335.1. Lineage (NCBI taxonomy): Eukaryota > Viridiplantae > Streptophyta > Magnoliopsida > Fabales > Fabaceae > Lathyrus > Lathyrus oleraceus. The sequence goes on from NC_066583.1 coordinate 642,280,365, forward strand.
ATGACTCATAAAAAGTCCACAATTGGTCAAACAGAAGAGAAATTCTCAAACAAATTGGAAATGAATCCCAAAATTCCACAAATATTCAAAAGTGAACCTATAATCCAAAAGAGTCAACATGCAAAAATTCACATCAATTCAAGTTCATATGGCATGGTAATGAAAATCCACAAGTTGGACAAGAAATGGTGTGACACACATTGTCACACCTAGATTGATCAGCTCATATCTCACAAACCAGGAAAGCAAAAATCACAAACTCTATACGAAAATGTTCATTGAGATGTCTATTTTACACATGCAAAATTTCAAGAATTTTGGATCAAGCATCATTATTTCACAATCAAAATGGTGAGCAAGGTGCAAGTAACCACATGTATGAACATTCCCTAGCCAAAACAAAAATCCACACGTACAAAATTTTAATAAAAATCACCATAAAATAGTAGACATGGCAAGGATCATGGCACAAAAAATCTCATCTCATTTGGTTTATTATTTTTGAAGTTATGGAATTTGTAAGTGAGTGAAAAAATAAAAAAATGTAGAATGGCATGGTAAAGTATGTATAGCATATATGAAGAAAAAATGCAAAAGGTAAAAATGGAATTGCCTTCGCCAAGGATCGAAGGGAGAGCGCTTTTGAAATGCTGCACGCGCTACAGTAGTGGACCTGGACACGTGGTCCACTACATGAACCAATAACAACAAACGCCATGCAGCGAGCGAAAATAAAGATCAAACAAGGTTCTGGAGCGAAAATTCAAACATTCATAGCGTGTTCATCACAAACCCTAGGCTCAAGAACAATTCTTCACCAAAATCAACAAACCTTATACCATTAGAACCGTCCTTCCACGTACATTAACAAACTAACACTAATTTAACCTAACTCTTCCTAATTTAAAAGATTCGAAGAGAAACATTTTTGCACATGAATCTTCTAATCCATATAACTTCCTTGTTTCAGCATGAAAATCAATGATTCCAATTGCAGTTTACTCCACATGAAAAGATCTATCAAACACATATCCTAATTGCACGAATTGTGAGGTTCGAAATCTTACCTTCAAGAGATGGCAGAAGTTGATTAGCTTGTTTCAAGGCCTGGAAGATCAAAACAGATGCTCAATGATGATAAGGAAGATGAATGAATGCAAGGCTTTAGCTCAACAGTGCTTGATCTTGATGAAAACTCGAACTGCCATGGATGAGTTCCCTTGCAACAGTCCATGATTCTCCAAGATTTCTCCAAGATTTTGCTTCAATCCACTTCAAGTATGCATGTAGATGATGAATAGATCGAAGGCAAGGCAAAAAGAATGAAGAAAATTGATGAAGAAAGTTGAGAGAAAAATGAAAAAGTTTTGGATCTAGATCTCAATTTCCAAATTTTGTTATGATTAGCAATGAAACAATTGTGATTTAGCTTTTATATGTGATGTTAAGCATGTTGCTAATCATGTTTAGTGTTAATGCTAAAGATTAAGTGAATTGGAAGTTTTGGTGCATTTTAGCATTTCACCCTCAAGTGCATAAAACCAATGTAACAGTGCATTTTCCTGTTTCAATTCAATTGGAAATGTGATGCAGAGGCAAATGCAAGTGGAATTGAGTGAATGCCATGCCTAATTTGCAAAATGACTTTTTCCCTCCAATTTTCAAAATAAGTTCAAGTGGAAAATGCACTTTTTTTTGTGATGAGTTTTAATGAAATGTGATGCATGAATTGGATAGAAGAGATCAAAAGAAACTTGCTCCAAAAAGTCCCACTTCATTTGGCCTTTTGGTGTGAAAGTTATGCACTTTTGAAATTCAACTTTTCTTGACAATGATTTGATCATAACTTGCCAACCACACATGAGAAATTCATGTTCTTGGACTTTTTGGAAAGGTGAGAGCAAGATATACAACTTTCATGTTGGACAAAATTTCATTTGAAGCATTTTTGGACATGTAATTTTGAGGAGAAAACCTTTCCATTTTTGGCAATTTTGAATTACAAGTCACTTTCTATTTTTGGAAAGTTTTCATCTGACTTTATTTTCTTCATTGTTGATGTTTGAAATGTCAAATGAAACTTGTTTGGACATGAATGAAGTGTCTCTAACCCTCTCCCACCTCTAAATCCATCTTTTGACTTGTGGTTGACTTTTGATGACTGATAGATGAATTGGCTATGCACTGATGATCTTGAGCCTCAAACTCCTGATGAAATGGCTCAAACATGAAACCCTAGCTTCCATAAGCTCAATGAAACCATATGATGATCCCCCATCTCAATAAAGACCTCATCTCCTTGACAAGCCCTGATTGGCACAATGCAGATGATTAGGGTTGACCAGTGGTCAAAACCCTAATCTCAAGGTATCTGATCAAGCATAATGAACCTCTTGGTGATGACAAGACCATGATGATGATGATGTACCATCTCAACCAAGATAATGATCAATCTCCTTGAAGAACCAAGAAACCCTAATTTGAATCACAAACCCTCAGATGGCTAATGATCAATCCAATAGGACCCTCAGCTTGAATATCTTAACCTCTTTATCTTCTGATCAAGACCTAGGAGGATGACTTGCCCAATGTTGCCATATGATATGCAAAGATGCAATGACTAATGACCTAAAAATGATATGCAATATGCTAAGCTAGTCCCAAGAGAGGAGGGCAAATTTTGAGGTGTTACAACTGCCCCTATTCAATCCACTGTGAAGCTGTCAATATGAATAGCCTCGACTTTCAGATGATCAGGGTGAAGAGTGATTGAATACCAAGAACAGACGAACAATTTGCACTCTGATGGGAAAATAATTAACAGTGCCTGTTGTAGCACCTCAAATTTGCACCTACCTCTTGTACATACATTCTCATATTAGGTCCTAGCATTAACATGGTCCACTGCATAACATTGCATTGTCCCTTTTGCCCAAGTGCAAGCCATTCAGAAGAATTAGGTCAAACTGGTCAGGAGATCAGTCAGTCAAGCAAGCAAGTACAATTTCCAATGAGACAAGGCCCTAGGGTTGGTCCAACATGTTCACATGACCTAGGGGTCCTTTTGAAGTGATTTGGTCAAGGTTTGATTGCTCAGAAGTCATCAGTCAGTGTGCAGTCCACCAGAAACCCTAGAAAGTCAACTGTTGGTCAACTGTGCATTTAATCAGTGATTTGATGGTGGGAATTGGTTTGAGAGGTCTCATTCATGCCCATATAAGCCTCATATAACATGTCAAGCATCCACATTGAAGAATTTGAAGTCAAACAAGAAATTTCCAAAAATAGAAAGTTGACCTGTAATTGGAATTTGCCAAAAATGGAAAGTCTTGATCCTCAAAATTACATCATGATACAAGCTTCAAATGAATTTTTGCCCAACATGAAAGTTGAATATCTTGTTCTTGCCTTTCCAAAAAGTCCAAGAACACTCAATTCCCATTTATGGTTGGCAAGTTATGATCAAATCATTCTCAAAAAGTTTTGAACTTCAAAGTGGCATATCTTCCAAACCATTTGGCCAAATTGGGTGGGGTTTTTTGCTACAAGTCATATTTGATGCCCTCTTTCCAAATTTGTCATCACAATTCATCAAAAGTTTACCAATCAAAATGGCCATTTTCAAAGTAGCATGAATTAATTAAGTGAAGTGAAAAATTGGACTTTCAAAATAAACATTTCCAATGATTGGTACCACTTGGAATAGTTCAGAAATGATGTTTAGAAGTTATCCAAGGCCCAATTCGTGCATATTCATACACCCTATGTAAATTGAAGCCCTAGCCACTCTTCACAAACAGACCAAAACTCACTTTTCTCTCAAATATTCAATTCTTCATTTTGGAACTTTCTTGCTAAAAACTCCAAAGAAGCTCGTGCCCTGTTGTATGTTCCATCATTCACCAACATTTATCAAGCTTTTGCAAGCACAAGAACACGACTGTAAGAGCATTTTCCAACACTGTTCCAGTAAGCTTCATTCATGGCAGATCTTGGTTGCAGCTAGAAGCAAGGTTGTTGAGTTAAATTCCTACTTCCATTCACCTCCTAGAACCTTCATGTGCATCTGTTTCGAGCATACACGACCTAACAGCCATCAAATCACGACTGTGCTTCCAACTTGGTAAATTTTCGAATCCCTCCATTCTCAAAATGTTGTTATGCTTTGTGTAGAGCTTGCTTTGCTGGTTACAATGAAACTTAAATCGTGTAAAATGGTTGCATAATGAGTGAGTTACATGGATCTAAAGTTTGATGGTCAAATTTGTTTTTGAATGATTCATACTGTGTAGCACGATTTGATAGAAATTAAGGCTGGATTGTGCTTGTACATGTTTAGATGAGTTGATTAGTGTGTTCAATTCCCATTTCTGGGATTTTTGTTCATCACCATTGATGAACATGGTGAACAGTAGCCACGAACCCTAATGCTGAACCCAGAACGCGTTTGCCATGTTTGTTTTTCTGTTTTGCATGGAGGATTACTGTTCCATAGCCATGAGCGAGTCGTTGGCCAACACGTCACTAAGTGAAACGCAGAGTTTCACTTAGTGACTCCCATATTTACGCTTTTGCCACCGGTCGTGCCATTTATTCCATTAAATCATTTTAATTCTTAATTTTTATTTCATTTTGTGACCAATCTTCCAAAAATCATAGAGCACTCATTTTTGATCCAAAATTCATGGGACTTTTTGCAAATTACTCCTCTTGATCTCTAGTTTTTTATCATGATTTTTCCAGATTTTTTGCATGAGTGAATTTTTAATTGTGCTAGGGTTTGTTCATGTTGACCATTTTTTGTATACTTTGCCAAATCAATTGTGAAATGATGATGCCTTATCCAATGACTCTCAAATTTTTTGTGCTCAAACTAGACACATTCATGGTGATTTTGGTGTAGAGTTTGTGAATTTATCATTGCTGGTTTGTGAGTTATGATTTTTTGAATTAGGGTGTGACAATTTGTGTCACACCATTGATGTCCAACTTCATGATTTTATTTACCATGCCTAATGAACTCAATTTGGTCTGATTTTTTGCATGAACACACTTGTGGATGTCTAGCTTACATGTGATTTTTTATGGAATTATTGATGGCATTTCCTAATTGTTTGGAATTTTCTCCCCTGTTTGACCAAAATGTTGACTTTTGTGACACTTGATGCCATATGCTTTGTGAAATTCTCATACATTATTGGATGGACATGAAATTTGACCTGTGATTAGTAGACATCTTAAGGTTTATCATGGTTTTAGTCCCATTCATTTCTCATATGTTGTCACTGGTTTATGATTTATTGAAATTGGTGCATGTTTGGTTGACTTCTTTGAGCATGTTTGAACTTGCCCTGCCTTTCTGATTTTCATTTCCCTACTTCCCATGATCCAATTGAGCTAAAATTTGGTGTGCTTATCATGTTATGGATGATGTTTGATCATGAATTATTTGAGAATTTATTGAATTGTTTATGATTGGTTTTGAGTTGAGTCTTGCTGTTGACTTCTTTGAGCTTCTATATGCCATGCCCTGACCTAATTTGCCTGTGAAATGATGATGATGATTGATATGAATGTGAAACCAATTGAGTTTGTTTCTTGATTGTTTGAATATGATTTTGATTGGATTCCACTTGCTGTTTTGACTTTCTCATCCCCTTTTGACCCTAGGCTTGTCCTAGTGGTCTTGTTGCTCATGTTTGAGTTCATTTTTTCAGGTTAAGAAGTAATTGCCCAAAGAAACTTATACAAATTGGTTGAGCTTGATTGATTATCATGACTAACTTGTTTGTTTTGTAGGTTGCTTGGCTCATATGCTTGAGCCTTGTGCATTGCACATTTAACTGATTATGTTGACTGTTGATTTCTATCTCATTTTGATTTAACTTTGAATTGAATACTGATGTTGTCTGACTGGTTTCAGGTACCTTTAGTTGCTTATAGTTCTTTGAGAACTTTGCTTTGCTTTGCTTAAGAGCAATTTGCATTGAGGTATAACTTTCTTATCTTCATGTAGTCTGGAAGACCTGGCCTGATACTTGGCCAGGCAACTGTCTGAAGTCCTCCTTAAGAGGCAATGTTTGTGACTGTTTACATTTGTCCTTGTATAGAGTCAAAGACCTCCTAAGTGAAGAGGCAATTGGCAGAACCCAAGGGATATGCAATCTATCCCCTGCTATTCTGTGTGTCATCTGCTTTGCACACACCACTGTGTTGATGCATTGTAGATACAAACCCAAGATCTTGTACAATTGTACAGTTGAGTCAGTTTCAAATGTGTAGAAGGGTTCCTCCTTTCTGAACCCACACATTCTTGTCTTAAGCTCTCCCAGGCCAGGGATAAGAGCTGTGAAGTCTTATCTTCACTCACCTTTCATCCGCTTCACCTTGGCTCTCAATGTCAAGGTTAAGAGCACCATTAACCCTATTCCAGTTGGCTTCAATGCCTAACCTTTGTGTGAGCCCATTGCTTGTGTATAGTGTGTGCTACTTGTGCTTGTGTGTTTATTTGACTTGCTTCCTGTGCAAGTTAGGTTTAGTTTAGCTTGCTTCCTGTGCAAGTTAGGTTAGGTGTGGCTTGCTTCCTGTGCAAGTCATGTTTAGGATAGGCTTGCTTCCTGTGCAAGTTAGCTAGAAACCTTGACTTAGGGATGAATTTGCATGATAACATCTAGGCTCGAGTCGTAGTCTCCCTAGTTGTGTCTCCCTCTGTTATCGGGTTAGGCTAATCCTTTTTCCCTCCGTAGGGGAACTACGCCGCCCTGATCCTCATACCAGATGAGGTACGTAGGCAGGAGATGAGCAGATCTCTCCGGGCGCCTTTTTTGTTTTTGTTTGTGTGAGTTGTTTATCCTTTTCTGGTTGGAGTCCGACGTAAGTTCAGCGATTGGCAGTTGGTTTCCTGTGTGTGTTTGTTGGTTTGGATGCTGATGTAAGTCCAGTGATTGGCATTCAGGCTCCACGTTTGCCTTTGCCAGTGTTTGTTTGTGTGCGTGTCAGTCGAGCTACGAATGCTCTGCTTCTCCTTCGTCCAAAGGAGATACGTATGCATAGGATGCGATATCCTAGCGAGCATGTGTCGTTTCCCCAGTCCGAACTACTTAGACTCTGAGGTCTATGTTTGATAGACTAAGTAGGCCCAGGATGCGACATCCTGCCGAGTCGGTTTCAGTCTGTTTTCTTGTGTCTCTTTCAGCCAGTGTGTGTGTGTGTGTTTGAGCAGTGTTTTAGCAACCATTTTCCTTCCTATTGTGCGTGGATCCCGTCGAGTACGACGGATGCGTAGGGGTGCTAATACCTTCCCTTCGCATAACCGACTCCCGATCCCATTCTCTTTGGTCGCGAGACCATGCTTTTTCCAGGTTTACTCTGAGCGTTTCCTTTCCCTCTTTTGGGATAAATAACGCACGGTGGCGGCTCTGTTGTTCTTGTTTTCCCGCCGGTTTTTCGCGTAATGCGACACCTGTCAGAATCGGCAAAGAAACAATCTTGAAAGAAAGAATCCGTCTGGTACGGAGAAAGTCGGCCTGAATACCGAAACAAGAACGTCGACCTGGATACCAAAATAAATGGTAACGCAGGGATAACCATGGCCTGAACACCACACATCCGCTGGGGATTATTATTACTTTTTTTTTTGCTTTTTTTTGAACCCCGAAAATTTTCTCTTTTTTCGTTTTCTTGAACCCCGAAATTTTCCTTCGCGCAAATGATCCCGGATCACTGCATTTGAACCCCGACATCCTGTTTGCCAAAATAATGAACCCCATTCTCCATTTGAACCCCAGTCGCCTGACGATAGCTCGCGATCGCCATTGTGAACCCCGTTCTCCAGAAAACATCTCGTGTCTCCCTTTCTCCATTTGAACCCCGCTCTCCAGAAAATGCCTCAACATTTCCCTTTCTCCGTTTGAACCCCGTTCTCCGCTTTCTTGTGATAATTCCGCTGGCAATGTCGGAAATAACACCAAACACCACTCTGAGGGCGACATATCAGAGGGTACACCTTCACAAAAGGAAGGTAACATGTGCATCTCTTCCTCAGAAGACACCCATAACGACCTCCATTGGCCTCAGCCAAAGTCTAAGGTGACACATGAATAGAAGATAATCCTGAGGACCTCATCCCGGATATACTCTTCAACTCCAATCTCTATTTGAACCCCACTCTCCAGAAAATGTCTCAACATTTCCCTTTCTCCATTTGGACCCCAATTGTCGCGCTGATCGTGTAACGTCCTTTGATTTCATTTCCATCTCCGCCCGACGGAAAAGTTTCCTCCAGTATCGCACTACTGGAGAACATTGCTGATCTGGCATCATGATGTTAAACTCCTCAGAGTAACATCTTCACCCTCCGGCGAAACCAAACCTCAAGCGGTAACCACGGCTCGAGTAACTGATACTTGCAATGCTGATGGTTTTCCAACTAATGAAACCACTCCTCAAACGGTAACCACGGCTTGAGTAGCATCTTCACCCACTGGCAAAACCGCATCCCAAACGGTAACCACGGCTTGAGACTAGCCTATGCTTGCAATGATGCATGACTTTTTTTCAACGTAATGCTCCATAATCATGGAAATGCTACGCGATTTATTATGCAATATGCTATGCTTATTCTACATGATGAATGTATAAAAAGTATCCCCCTCAAGGGACTCTTCTGGGGAGCTCGAGACACTCTGCTGAGGAACTCGCCAACACTCCGATTTCCAACCTGATGGGGAATAGTGCTGCTGCTGGGAAAAAGCAACCCTTGCTGGGGATAAACCTCCTCTGCACCCGATCCGCTTGGGGAAATCGCTGGGGAAGTAACCACCAATGCACTCTGTGGGTGTAGCACCTCAAATTTGCACCCTACCTTTTGTACATTCATTTTCATGATTAGGTCATTAACATAACATAGTTCATTGCATAACATTGCATAGCCATTTGCCCAAGTGCAAGCCCACTGACAAATTAGGTCAAACTGATCAGGAGAATCAGTCAATCAAGCAAGCAAGTGCCATTTCCATTGAGACAAGGCCCTAGGGTTGATTTATCAAGCTCGTATGGTCCAAAGATCATTTTGAAGTGGTTTGGCCAAAGATTGGATGCTCAGAAGGCATCAGTCATTGTTCAGTCAACCAGAAACCCTAGAAAGTCAACTGTGGTCAACTGTGCCTGATTTTACGGATTGGAAGGTGTGAGATGGTTTGAAAGGCCTCCTTCATATCCATATAAGTCTCATTTGACATATCAAAGACCAAGGTTGAAGATTTGGAGGTCAGACAGAAAGTTTCCAAAAATAGAAGGTGACCTGTAATTTCAGCTGCCCAAAATGGAAACTTTTTCTCCTCAAAATAACTTCATCATACAAGCTTCAAATGGAATTTTGTCCAACATGAAAGTTGAAGATCTTAATCTCACCATTCCAAAAAGTCCAAGAACTTGAAATTCCCATGTGTGGTTAGCAAGATATGGTCCAGTCACTTTCCAAAAATGCCCGAAATCAAAGTGCCATAACTTTCACATGGAGTGGCCAAATTGGATGGTTTTTCTTTGAGCAAATCACATTTAATGTGTACTTTCATAAAAAGCATTCACACAAAAAGGCCATTTTTCAAGTGCACTAATTAAAATCCAAGGGCAAAATGGTTCAATTTGAGAAATATTTGGAATTTTGAAATGAGGCTTTTTGCAACACATTCTAAATGTCATTTGTGACCTGTTGGAACCAAGTTTGGAGAGAAAAACCAGCTGCATTAACCAAGGGCATATTGGACCAAAAGTGGTGAAAATGCATATTACACTAATCTTCCAATTTTGCTAATCTTAATTAATTTTGGATTAAGCCTTGGTATAAATAGTTAATTATAACTGTATTGCTTAATCACTAATCATTTTTTCAAGATCCAAACAGAAAATCACAAAAAACTCTCTCAATTCTCTCACTTTTTCTCCATTGTTCATAAACTTTTTTTCTCAAATTCATCAATAATTCATCAATTTTCGTGCAACTTCTTGGTGTAGTTCTCATTTGCAGGTGTTAATCAAGAACTGTTGAAGCAAATTGGAGCTCAAAACTATCAAAAACTCCAACTGTCCAAGATCGTTCATCAATGGCAAATCAAGAATTCGAGCTCCTGGAGTATTGTTGAGCTACCAAAGCTGTACCAATCATCTTCCTAATCAACATACATCATCTGTTTTCGTGAATTGAAGCAAAACAAGCACAAATCCGGAACTGCACTCGAACTAAGGTTGGAATTCGACTCTAACGATTCTCAAAATTGTGATGTGTTTCTTGTAGAGCGTTCATTGTAGAGTACCATGCTTCTTGTAGTTTTGATTTTAGTTAAGATTTGAGAGAGATATCACAAATTGAAGTTTGGATGCAAAAACTATTTTCGTTCGATTCGCTTTGTACACGAGTTTCTGGACATTTTCGTTTGCATATTTGGAATGTACGTGTTTAGACCTTTCCAACGGTATCTCGCTTGTGCATTTTCGTTGAAAAAGTTCGAAGCCGCAGCCGAAGGTGACGAACTCGAAGAACACGTGAAAAGCTTCAGGAAATTCTGAAAATCCTGCGTTTGATTCGCTTTCCTGCATTGCCAATTCGAAAATGTGTTTTCCCGCCGAGCGTAGCCAATGGAGCGCTGCCAGCACATTAAAAAAGCCACCGTGTGTTTTGGACCAGCCTGGCTGCATACTCACGTTACTGCTATTGCTGTTATTTAATCCATATCAACATTAATTCAATTAATCCATAATTAATTCGTATAACATTAAAATAACATTTCAATAATTTAACAAACTTAAAAAATTCATAAAAAATTCAATATTAGTCCAAATTAGGTGGGATTTTTTTTGTTAGTTTCCAAATTTTATCTACTTTTTTTTAGGTATGATAGTTCATGTTGTGCTTGGTAAAATTTTTTGAATGGTATATTGATCTTTGACATGTGTGACATAATTGTATGTTTTGCCATTTTAATCACCAAATACTCATACATTATCCAAAATTAATGAAATTTCATATGATGATTCTTGACACATTTCTGGAGATTTTGGTGTATCATTTGTAATTTTTGGATCTCTGGATTTGTAGATATGATTTTTTATTTTTGAGTGTGACAATATGTGTCACATTATGATATGCTGAGTTCATGAATTAATTTACCATGCTTCCCCTAGGCCTATGGCTCTGATTTTTTGCATGAGATACAATATGTATGTTAACTTTCAACATGATTTTTTGTGGATTTAATTGGTCCATTTTCTAATTGATTTGGATTTTTGATTGCTATTTAGCATCTTTGGGTTGTTTCTTGTTTAACAAACTTTACATGTGTTGTTGAATGCTCATACCATATCATATGAATGTGAAATTTGATGGAGTGATTCATAACATGTTTAGGTGTAGTTTGGCTTTGGTCCCATCCATTTCTTAATTGTTTTCACTGCTTGGCATTTGATCGAAGTTGATGCTCATTTTGCTACCATGTGTTGACTTGTTTGGATTGCTGCTGATTTTATGATTTTCATTGACCTACTTCCTGTTGTCCAAATGGCATGAAAATTGACATGTAGTACATTGAATGTGTCCTGTTTAGGTGTGAATTTATGTGGAATTAATTGAATTGTTTTGGTGTGCTTTTGAGTGAGATAGTTCTGTTTGGTCATTTGAAGTTGCAAATTGCATGATTGATGTTAAATTGTGCATGAAATGATAATGGTGAATGGTAGGAGCATGGGACCAATTGCATTTGCTTTTGATTTGTTTGAATGTGATTTTGGTTGGTTTGTATTTGCTGTTTAGGATTTTTTATCCCCTTTGGACCCTAGGCTTGGCCTAGTGGTCTTGTTTCTCACATTTGGTTTGACTTTTCAGAATGAAATGCACAATGCTTAAGGAGATTGCTTCAAGGCAATTTGAATTGAGTTTGTTTGATGTTGTCCACTAACATGTTTTGTGTTGTAGGGATTGAAGCTTGAGCTTGGGCTCATAGCTTGCACTTGTGTGCATTAACTTGTGTTGTCTATATAGATTAACATTTGATGTTTACTGTTTGTCTGTCTGAGTACTGATGATACTTGATTGATTTCAGGTACATTTAGTCGCTTACAGTTCTTTAAAGAACTTGCTTGCTGCTGCTTGGTTTTTAAACCACTTGAGGTATGATTTCCTTACTCCATGTAGTCTGGAAGACCTGGCCTGTTACTTGGCCAGGCACCTGTCTGAAGTCCTCCTTAAGAGGCAATGTTTGTGATTGTTTACTTTTGTCCCCAAGCAGGTAAAGACCTCTATGAGGCAATTGGCGGATATCAGAGATATGCAATCTATCTCCCGCTATTCTGTTGAGTCGTCCCTCTGCTCACACTACTGTGTTGATGCATTGGGACACAAGCCCAAGATCTTGTACAGTGTACAATCGAGTCAGAGTCTTGAGCGTAGAAGGGTTCCCACATTCTGGACCCACGCTCCTTTGTCTGAAGCTCTCCCTGACCAGGGATAAGAGCTGTGAAGTCTCATCTTCACTCACCTTTCATCAGCTTCACCTTAGCCCCTCAATGGCAAGGTTAAGAGCTAACCTTACCCCGATACAGAGGCTTGTTTGTTGAGGTTGATATGACCCCTCGACTAAAGCCTAGCCTTGATGTTTGAGCCCCTTGTTGGTGTGTTTATTTCATGCTGTATATGTTTGTATGGTGTGATTGTATCCCCTAGGTTTGCTAGACTCCGCGTAGTCTCGTTTGCGTGTCAATTAAGGTAGCACGGTTCCTTCGTATAGGACTTCCTTTCTTGCTTGAGCTTTCCTAAAACACAAACAAACATTATCCCCTCTTAAGGATACGTCAACTCCTTCTACTACAGGTGAGTAAGTCTCCAATGGTCGAGCATCCCGTAGATTGCGTAGTGACGTTGTCCACCTAAAAAACACAAACCAACAGGAATAGTTTAGCCGAACTACGGCAACTCTGATTCTCATGTCCAGATGAGATACGTAGGCACGAGATGCGATGTCTTGTCGAGTTTGACTAACAACTAACACTAATTCTTTTCTCTTGCCCTAGTTGCAATCGAGACCTTTCTTCTGCCTGTGTCTTTTTTTGTGTTGTTGTGTGCTTGGAAGCTGATGTAAGTCCATCGAGTGGCATTCGGGTTCCAGTGTGCGTGTGTTTTGGTTCGGATGCTGATGTAAGCCCAGTGATTGGCATTCAGGCTCCACGTTTGCCTTTGCCTGTGTTTGTTTGTGTGCGTGTTAGCCGAGCTACGAATGCTCTGATTCTCCTTCGTCCAAAGGAGATACGTATGCATAGGATGCGATATCCTAGCGAGCATGTGTCGTTTCCCCGGTCCGAACTACTTAGACTCTGATGTCTATGCTTGATAGACTAAGTAGGCCCAGGATGCGATATCCTGCCGAGTCCGTTTCAGTCTGTTTTCTTGTGTCTCCTTCAGCCTGTATAGATGTTTATTTGAGCAGTGTTTTAGCAACCAATTTCCTTCCTATAGTGCGTGGATCCCGTCGAGTACGACGGATGCGTAGGGGTGCTAATACCTTCCCTTCGCATAACCGACTCCCAATCCCATTCTCTTTGGTCGCGAGACCATGCTTTTTCCAGGTTTACTCTGAGCGTTTCCTTTCCCTCTTTTGGGATAAATAACGCACGGTGGCGGCTCTGTTGTTCTTGTTTTCCCGCCGGTTTTTCGCGTAATGCGACAGTGGGGAAAACAACGGTTTCGGACTTGCTGGGGATACAACACTCCCGACTCTGCTAGGGAAAACCTCCACCCACAGATACCTCCGCCGGGAAATAGCAACCTTCAGGCCTAGCGACTGGGGAAGCATTGATCTAAAACCTGATGGGGATAACCATCCTGACCCTGCTAGGGAAGCCATAGTCCTTGGATCTGCTGGGGAATTAGTCCTTCCGACTCTGCTTGGGGAGATGAGGAAAGTCTAGTACCGAACACCCGTCGACTCGTCGAACCATGGCATTCATCATCCAAATCCACTATCAGCTTTCCAATTTTGAGAACTCCCAGACTCGTCTGGACTTTTCTGATTCATCACCTTGTATTTCCAACTGCTCCGCGCTCGACGGGGAGCGAAATCCTGGGATTTATACAGACTTTTCAATCTTTAGACTTTGAAGAGTCTTCTTGATTAATTCCAAGGATCGTCGTACGTCTCGTCGTCGTCTTTTCACCGTTCTTCTATTCATTCGTCCCTGATTGGACTCCGTGGGGACTGTTTTGTCAAAAGCTTCCACATCACAACCTGCAAGTGAGTGAAAAATATCTAACAGCACCTGCAAAAGAGATCGTTAGATAAAACCGTGCCCCAGGCGTGTCAAGATTTCAACACTTGGGTCACTCAACCTTCCGAATAAGATCTCAAGCTTTCAATCTTATAAGCATGCATTGGAAGGGACCTGTATGTCTTAAAATGCAAAGATTCTTTATCACAATAAATGGATGTTTTTGCAATCAAAGCGGTAATGAAAACAAAAACAAAATTATTTGACTGAATATGCATTTTATTGATTGAAAAAGTGTGGCTCAAAATTGAGCAATACAAAGGAAGCAATTCCTGAAAAGAGGTAATTGCGCACAAAAGGAAAAATCTATCCTAATGGCAATGTGAAACCCGTGATCTCATCGAGTTCCAACTCAGTTACACCCCATATGTCCTCAGACTCTCCGTGCTTTCTACCTTCTGAACAAGACGCTTCTGATTGATCCCTACCGGGTATTATCCATGATGCCTTAACCAAAGCGCAAACGATCATGCTAGACGCAGTTGTTCGTTTCAATCCCTCTTTTGCCTGGACCGCCCTTTCGGGTTTTCAGTCCACTGGGATACCCCTTTTTGCCCAAGTCGCCTTTTCAGGTTTTCGACTTGCCGGGTGTACATTTTTCATTTTATCCCTAATTTTTGCTCGAACCTTTTCTTTCTCTTTTTTTGGTTCGCCGGGATGCCCATTTTTGCCTGGACTATTTTATTCTTTTCGTCCAGCGGGTCTCTTTATACGAAGTATTTTTTAACTGCGTCCGCATTCACAGGGGATGGAAAATCTTCGCCATCCATGGTCGTTAGCAACAAGGCTCCGCCAGAGAAAACCTTCTTGACCACAAATGGACCTTCATAATTGGGTGTCCATTTGCCCCTTCGATCGTTTTGAGGAGGAAGGATCCTTTTCAGCACCATATCACCTACGTGATATACCCGAGGTCGTACCTTTCGGTCAAAAGCACGTTTCATTCGCTGCTGATATAACTGCCCATGACAGATGGCCGCCAGCCTTTTCTCTTCGATCAGGCTCAACTCTTCGTACCGGGTCCTTACCCATTCAGCCTCTTGCAACTTCACGTCCATCAGGACTCTCAAAGAGGGAATTTGAACCTCAACCGGTAGCACAACATCCATTCCATATACCAACGAGAAAGGCGTTGCCCCAGTAGATGTACGCACCGACGTTCGATACCCATGTAATGCAAACGGAAACATCTCATGCCAGTCCTTATACGTCACCACCATTTTCTGCACAATCTTCTTAATATTCTTATTGGCTGCCTCAACCGCCCCATTCATCTTCGGACGATAAGGAGAAGAATTGTGATGCTCAATCTTGAATTCCCGACACAGTTCTGCCATCATCTTGTTGTTCAAATTAGAACCATTATCAGTAATGATTCTTTCGGGAACCCCATATCTACAAATGATGTCTCTCTTGAGAAATCGGGCAACGACCTGCTTCGTCACATTCGTATAAGAGGCTGCTTCCACCCACTTGGTGAAGTAATCAATAGCCACTAATATGAACCTGTGCCCATTCAAAGCCGTAGGCTCAATCTTCCCAATCATATCAATGCCCCACATAGAAAACGGCCATGGGGACGACATTAAGCTTAATGGATTTGGAGGCACGTGCACCTTGTCAGCATAAATCTGGCATTTATGACACTTTCGCACGAAATTGAAACATTGGGCCTCCATGGTCATCCAATAATAACCTGCCCTCAGCAGCTTCTTTACCATTGCATTCCCACTGGCATGGGTACCGAACGATCCCTCGTGAACCTCTTTCATCAATTGGCTTGCTTCTCTATCATCAACACATCTGAGCAAGACCCAATCAAAATTCCTCTTGTACAGAACCCCATCCTTATTCAAGTAGAACACCATGGCCAACCTCCGCAGAGTCTTTCGGTCCTTCTTCGATGCTCCCTCAGGATACTCTTGGGTTTCCAGATAGCGCTTGATATCGTAATACCACGGCTTCTCATCATCAGGCGTTGTATCAACAGCAAACACATAAGCCGGTCTATCCAGACGTCCTACCTCAACACTAGGGAACTGATTCCACCACTGCACCTTAATCAAGGCGGCCAGAGTAGCCAAAGCATCTGCCAAAGGGTTCTCCTCTCTAGGCACATGATGCATCTCCACCTTGGTGAAAAACGTCAACAATCTCCTCGTATAATCCCGGTATGGAACTAAATGAGATTGATGCGTATACCATTTTCCGTTAACTTGATTTACAACCAGAGCTGAATCTCCATATATAACAAGGTTCTTGATCCTCAAATCAATCGCCTCTTCAATCCCCAGAATGCAAGCTTCATATTCAGCCACGTTGTTGGTGCACTCAAATGTTAGCCGGGCAGCAAAAGGAATGTGGGATCCTTTTGGCGTAAACGAAATAGCACCAACTCCGCTACCATTCACGTTAACGGCCCCATCAAACATCAGAATCCATTCGGATTCAGGGTCAGGCCCCTCCTCCGGGATCGGTTCCTCGCAATCTTTCGATTTGAGAAACATGATGTCCTCATCAGGGAATTCAAATTTCATTGGTTGATAATCCTCAATGGGTTGCTGAGCGAGGTAATCAGACAATACACTCCCCTTGATTGCTTTCTGAGAGGTATACTGTATATCATATTCTGTCAAAATTATTTGCCACCTCGCAACCCGTCCGGTCAATGCTGGCTTCTCAAAAATGTACTTGATTGGATCCATCTTGGAAATCAATAAAGTGGTATGAACCAGCATATACTGCCTCAGTCGGCGAGCAGCCCAGACCAAAGCACAACAAGTTTTCTCGAGCAGTGAATATCTTGTTTCACAGTCGGTAAACGTTTTGCTAAGGTAGTATATGGCATGCTCTTTTCGACCAGACTCGTCATGCTGCCCCAATACACACCCCATAGACCCCTCAAGGACTGTCAAGTACAGAATTAACGGTCTTCCCTCCACAGGAGGCATCAGAATCGGAGGCTCCTGCAAATACTCTTTTATTTTTTCAAATGCCGCTTGGCAATCATTATTCCACCTGACCGTTTGATCTTTTCTCAACAATTTGAATATTGATTCACACGTGGCTGTTAGATGAGATATGAACCGTGAAATGTAGTTCAATCTACCTAAGAAGCCACGAACCTCCTTCTCTGTTCTCGGTTCAGGAATTTCTCTTATTGCTTTTACTTTAGCAGGATCAACCTCGATTCCCTTCTCGCTTACAATGAACCCCAGCAATTTACCGGACCGCACTCCGAAAGTGCACTTATTCGGATTCAACCTCAGTCTGAACTGTCTCAGCCGATCGAACAACTTGGCCAGATCTACCAAATGCCCCTCTTCTGTTTGGGACTTTGCTATCATGTCATCAACATAGCATTCGATTTCATGATGAATCATATCATGAAACAAAGTCACCATGGCTCTCTGATAAGTAGCACCGGCGTTCTTGAGACCGAATGGCATCACCTTGTAACAAAAAGTGCCCCACGGTGTGATGAACGTTGTTTTCTCCATATCATCTGGCGACATTTTGATTTGATTATAGCCAGAAAAACCATCCATGAAGGAATACACCGAGAATTGAGCTGTATTATCTACCAACACATCAATGTGAGGTAAGGGAAAATCATCTTTCGGACTAGCTCTGTTCAGATCTCGGTAGTCCACACACATTCTCACCTTCCCATCTTTCTTCGGGACTGGCACAATGTTCGCGACCCAAGGTGGATAATTGGTGACAGCAAGGAAACCAGCATCCCACTGCTTTTGCACCTCCTCTTTAATCTTCATCGCCATGTCAGGTCGAGTTCTGCGCAACTTCTGCTTCACTGGAGGACAATCTGCTCTCAACGGTAGCTTGTGCACAACAATATCGGTATCCAACCCTGGCATATCTTGATAAGACCAGGCAAAGATGTCGACATACTCTTTCAACAATGCCACCATTCTGCCCTTGACACTTTCCTCCAAAGCAGCCCCGATTTTCACTTCTTTATGACCTCGTCGGTACCCAGATTCACAATTTCAACCTGCTCTTCGTGCGGCTGAATCACCTTCTTCTCTTGTTTCAACAACC
Source organism: Lathyrus oleraceus (assembly GCF_024323335.1). NCBI lineage: Eukaryota > Viridiplantae > Streptophyta > Magnoliopsida > Fabales > Fabaceae > Lathyrus > Lathyrus oleraceus. Next base: position 642,298,740 of record NC_066583.1, read on the forward strand.
TGGCTAACTCCCCTGGCAGTTCACAATCTTCTTCGCCTTCTTCTTCGGCCTGATAGATCGGATTGTCGAAGTCATATGAGGGTGTAACAGGATTGTTATCAATGAGATCCGGAGAGTGATCGCATCTGCATGAATGTGGATTCATGCATTGCTTTAGAACCGGAGCGAGACAAATTGAAAAGAAAATGAAAACATTGCCATTTTTACTTTTTTGCTTTATTTTTAAACTGCAAAAATAAATGAAAAACAGGGAACACCGCTTTTAACTGAAAAACATCCTTTTATTAATGATGCAAGAAATTGCAAAATGAAACATGAGGTGGCCCTTATAATGAACCATTACGTGTCGGGCAACACGCATGGCTTTCATGCACATAAAATTGAAAAACAGAAATCATTACTCTTCGAGTAGAGTGACCGTGATGATCTTTTCAGCCTTCCAGTTCTGGATTCCCATCCCTGGTGCGCCCGGCTTTATCCATTGATCCAATTCGCAGTCATTATCAGCTTCATCACCCACCATACAGATGTGATCTGGATCCAGCATTCCGGCACTGGTGAATGTGACAGACGTACGGCGTCCTCTGCCTTGTCCAAACGAGCCTCTGCTCGGCTGATACCCCACTCCGAAGCGGTCTTTCTTGGCGGAGATGTCCATCATCTTCCCCCAACCAGGAGCCTCTCCATTCTTCACCACCTCAGCGGCCTGCCTATACGAAGATATGGACGGTTTTTCTTCTTCTTTTGCAAATAGCGCATTCTCCACTTTAACAGTTTCAAATGCTTGACTCGGCGTCTCCCATATCTCACCGTCCATTTCAACGTATTTGAAAGATGAAAGATGGCTGACAAAGATATCCTCTTCTCCGCAGACGGTGACAACCTGTCCTTCCCATATATATTTCAGCTTTTGGTGCAAAGTCGACGTTACTGCCCCAGCAACATGGATCCATGGGCGACCCAACAGGCAACTGTATGCCGACTGAATATCCATGACGTAGAAAACAGACTTAAACACCTCTGGGCCTATCTTCACCGGGAGTTCAACCTCTCCGAACACAGCCCGCTTCGACCCATCAAACGCCCTTACTATCAGGTCTGTGAGTGTCAGGATCAAACCTTCACAATTCAGCTTGGCCAAGGCTTTCTTCGGCAACACATTTAATGAGGAGCCAGTATCAACCAGCACATGCGAAAGCACGGCTCCTTTACATTCCATTGCAATGTGTAAAGCCCGGTTATGATTCCTCCCATCCACAGTCAGATCCATGTCGGTAAAACCCAGCCCATGGCTGGCATGCACATTAGACACTACCGTCTCCAACTAGTTGATTGTTATCTCTTGAGGAACATAGGTTTTCTTCAAAATTTTCAACAGAGCCTCTCTATGCCCCTCAGAGCTCAGCAATAACGACAAGATCGAGATCTTGGAAGGAGTCTGCTGCAGATGGTCCACAAGCTTGTACTCAGACTTCTTGATGATTCTTAAGAATTCTTCTGCATCATCATCAAGTTCTTTCTCGGACCCCACAGGCGCCGGTGTCACTACGGGAGTACCTTCATTAACCACTGCTCGTTTTCCTTTTGCCCTGGCTAAAGCCTCGGTCTTTTCTTTTTTCTCTTTCTCTCCTTCTCCTCCCCTCAACGTATCAGGAGCAAACAGTTTTCCACTGCAAGTGAAACCGCTGGGACCGGCATTATCCACCTTTGAAACGGTGGTTTCACCTGCAGCTTGATCCTCTACCTTCTCTCCATTGCAATAGACTTCCCCACCATAATGCCACGGCACGGTATCATCTTTGTCATACGGAATTGGCCCAGGTACCGTGATGGTAACTAGAGCCGCCTCCGCCAGAGCTGACAAATCAACCGGGTCGAAGTAAATCGTTATGGTGGAGACCTCATCTTTCCCCAAACCAGCCTTCTCAACCTGAATACTTCCGTCGTTCATCAGTCTCTGAACAGTTTCCTTCAACAGTGTACACCCCTCAATAGTAGTGCACGCAACACAATCATCACCACAGCCCGGATAAACCCCATTTAACAACAACTGCCTCTTGACCTCAGCCAAAGGAGTCTTCAACTGATCAACACTCGACAGCCCAATCCTGTTCTCCTCAGAGATAGCATTCACCCCCCTTTGACCATGCACGAGCATGGGATTAGCATTCACATTGGGAGACGGTGCAAAGTTGATCGCCTTTGAATCCACCAGGTCTTGAACCACATGCTTGAAAGCCTTGCAGTTCTCTATGTTATGTTCGGGCGCACCTGAATGAAATTCACATTTTGCATTCTCATCGTAATTGGCTGGCCTCTGATCAGGTCTCAAAGGTGCCAGAGTTCTCATTTGTACCAACCCCAAGTCCTTCAGCTTTTTCAATAGGAATGAATAGGTCACAGGTGGCCTGTCGAACTGTCGGTCGTTCATTCTTCCCCTGACTTGGTATTCAGCCCTCTGTGGCCCTTGCTGAAATGCTTGACGCTGCTGTTGCGGTTGTTGCCGTTGCTGTTGTGCAGGCTGATTATCAGCAGGAATAGTTACCGCAGCAGTGTGCTGATAGTAACGATCCATACTTTGTCCTCTTTGGGCGTATACAGCACTCGTATCACCCTCTTTCTTCCTCTGGCCGTTACCGAAGGGCTTCTTCGATCCTGATGACGAAGCGTTACCCTGAATCTTTCCGAGCTTCAGTCAACTCTCAATCCTTTCCCCGGCCACAACAATGTCTGCAAAATTGGTCACTGGACAACCCATCATTCTCTCAGCAAATGCCCCCTGCAAGGTACCCATGAACAAATCAGACATCTCTCTGTCCACCAATGGAGGTTGCACTCTGGCAGCCAGTTCCCTCCATCTCTGCGCGTACTCTTTAAACCCCTCGTTTGACTTCTGAGACATACCCTGCAGCTGGGTACGACTGGGAGCCATATCAGCGTTGAACTGATACTGTTTAAAGAATGCGTCACCAAGATCCTGCCAGCTCTTGATGTCAGAAGATTTCAGCTTGGTGTACCATTCCAAGGATCCTCCAGACAGACTGTCCTAGAAGAAGTACATCCACAGCTTTTGGTCCATAGTGTATGCAGAGATCTTACGGACGAAGGCTTGAAGGTGAGTTTCCGGGCAGGAACTCCCATTGTACTTATCAAACGCGGGCGCCTTGAACTTCTGTGGGATCACAATCCCCTCGACCAGCCCCATGTTTGACATATTCACAACCCCAGGAGTGGCATAACTCTCGAGAGCCCTGATCTTCTCTGCCAGCAACTGGATCTCTTTGTTAGGTGGCTGGACACCATATTGCCCAAACGGCTCGTTGTGCATAGAGAACTGATCAGCTTCTCTGTCTTCCTCCCTATCATCCTCAACTCCAAAGAATGGCGGGAATAGACTATCTTTCATGTTATGGCCCATCTGACCGGGTTGACCACCTGCAGCAGCACCAAAACCACCAGCATTGTTATTCACTACCACAGTTGTTCTTTTTCCGCCCTCTCTAGAACCACCCGGCCCCTGGTTGGAGACACCATCCAGGTTAACACCACTATTAGCAGCTGAAGCCCGCTCGAGCTTCTCAACTTTGTCAGCCAAAGCTTTCTGACCAACTGCAAAACCCTGCATGATGTTGATCAGCTCATTCATTTTGTCCTTCAACTCGAGAACATCTGCATTCGGGAGATCCATCAGCCTTGGAGTGTTGCGTCTGGTGAAATATCTGTGAGGGCGTGTTGAGTGCAAAGGTACAACTCTACGAGCACGAGCAATGATTCCTGTAACAATTAAGCACGTTAGAACTGATACCTGCAAAATAAAAACACGTTATAATGATCAGGCATAAATGCAGTGTTTATCCTCATGAGGAACACTTTGTCTCTCGATCCTGGCTTCATTGAGACAAATAATAACCCGGCAGCAATATTCTGACATTTCATCATTTGATTTCATCATACAGATCAGAGATATATGATTTAGCAAAATACCCCCAACCATGTGTGTGCTGTGTGAGTGCATACGGTAAAGCAAATAAAGCTTGAAGATCAATCATTGAATGAAAATAACCATGCATATCAAAAGTGCACAATAAGCGCCATAGTCATACATCAAAGCTGACACAAATCAAATACAATTCTCCAGAAACAGGAAGGAAATACAAGTAAACGAATTCCGTCAACAGGCCTGACGGTAATCCACACAAATAAGAAAGGTCTAGCCTGATGAAGGTCCCACCGAAGGCCCTATATCATCAACCAACTTCGCAAACTCTGCGGCGAACCTGAGCTCGGTGTTCTCTTGCTGTAATCTCCCCACCTCCTTCTGGTGAATCTTCATCTGCCTGAAGTAGTGATCTCTCTCAGCAATGTAATGATCTCTCTCGGTGATAATCTTCGCTTTCTCCGCTTCCCATTCTGCAACAAGGACTCTGGCTCTAGCATCTCTCTGATCTCTCACAAGAATTTGCCTCCTCTCTCATCTTCAATGACCTTTGCAGCTCTGGCTAGCTTCTCTTTAGTGATGTCGTGCTCCCTTGTGGATGACGCTAACGCTTGGCTGACCTTCCCATAGTAAGCAGTGTCCATCTCAAAGCGTTTCACTTCCAGGGCATGTCGCTTATCCTGATCTTCCATCCTCCCTCTGATCTCCTGATTAGCCATCTGAATCCGAGCAACACTCATCTCCAATTCAGTCTTCTCCGCCATCAACTGATCTCTGGCTCTCTTCATCTCGAGGAATTCTTCCATACTGACGGAAGAACGCGGACCCTCAATCATAGGACACCAAGGATCACCTCCCGGAAATGGCAGATGTGTGATCTCTATCCTCTTCCGAAGCCAATCATCAAATAGAGGAAAATACCGGCTATTGACCTTGCCATAAGGAACTTTGCCCTTTCTCTGAATGTCACGCCACTCATCCAACACTTGCCTCGGCCTGGCCTGATTGCCCTCAATCGGGAAATAGAAGGACTCCTGAATCTCTCGTCCAAGAGGAGGACCCTCCACGGCAAACCCCATCTGTCTCCTGAGAAGCACCGGGTTGTAGTTGATGCAACCCTGAACTCCTACAAGAGGTACATTGGGAAGACTCCCACAACTACATATGAAATCTCGTCCTGCCATACCATTATGAGTCCAAGCTATATCAGCGGCCCGCAAACCCATCAACCTGACTGACCACTTAACCGTCGGATCAAGAGAAGCAAAAGTACCTCGGGAAGGCAAATACCCCATAAACCACTTGAATAGCATCTGAGCACAACACCGGATCAAACCACCACGCCGCTTCTCATTCCTGTTATGAACCGAGTAGTAGACATCTCCAATCAGAGTAGGAATAGGGTTCCTCCGTATGAACAACCTGATAGCATTATGATCCACAAAGCTCTTCTGATTAGGAAACAGAATGGTCTCATAAATGCTCACAGCAATCAAGGCACAGACGGTCTTCCAATTACCCAAAGCAGCATGTTCCTTGGCCTTAGCTTCCAAGAAACTCAAATGAAAACCGGGTCATTTTCCTTTCTCCTTCAAACCCCCTTTGATCATCTCCGGGCTCAAATAAAGAGCACGAGAAATCTCACGGATGTCAGGCTCTCCCCTAATGGCACAGAAAGGAATCTAATCTCGGATCTGAATACCCAAGATGCTAGCATAGTCCTCCATCAGAGGTCCCAATAAGTAATCCGGGAACACAAAACATCTCAAACCCGGGTCATAGAACTGGAGAAGAGTATGAATGACGCTCCTGTCACTGTCTGTGAGCCTGAAAACCAACTTCAGAATACCACCGTATACCTCTCTGAACATCCCCACATGGTCGGGTGTAATCAATGCTATCATATCCTTCAACACACTGATCTCTGGGTCAAAGAAACTGTAGACGACATCGTCCTTCAAACCGGTCCTCATATCCGAGCAAAGAAATCTCTCAACCAGGATCTCAATCAAAAATGTCCCTGCATATGGATAAACATGTGTTAGATGCAAGTAAATGCAAAATGTGATGATGCTGATGAATGAATGCAATGCATTGTGCCATCCTCCAAGTCATCTGAACATCTGTTGCTCCGAAACCCTGATCTCTGAACTGATCATAACCATCTGAAGGAAAATGTAACCACAAATCCAACCCAAGGGTTCCGAAATAAACGAAACTGAAAGATACATCACCATCATCATCAAACAATCTCTGAGCAGATAATCACAACAACCTCTGAATCGGCCCGGGGAATCCTGAAATAAACGAATCCCCACTGATAAATAACACGGACAACACTCCGGCGTCTCGGAAATAAATCCATAAATCCGACTTATAAATAGGACTCTGATCCACGGAACCATTAGTCACCGTCAAAGTCACCATCTGAACATGCATCTGTAAGAATCACCCTCCCCTCACAGGTAAATTCTAATCAGGTTATCCTAAAGGCGGATAATAGTCTCGACAATCGGGCAAAGATACTCAACGGGTTTGCCCTTTCGGGTGTGCCGTTGTAGCTCTCTTAAGATCGTCTAAACCAAAGATCCAGGAAAGATCGGTCACTAAAATCAATAGCTCAGATGAGGTAACTCAACCAAAGTGGAGACTCCACAAAGGAAAAGCTCCCTCAAAAGAACCTCGTCCGACTTGTGGTATGTCAAGTTGCCAAACACATGTTGACCTAACATGAAGGAGGCAACATGAGACCACACTAATCCTAGGTGTATACTCGGGCCTGGGTTTTAGCCCCACTCAGAACTCCCACCCCAAGACAGAGGAACCACCTGTACAGAGGACAACAACATGATAGTATGATGCATGCAAATATTTATGCAAATATATGCACAATCAGAATAATAAATGCAATAAATAAAGCACAAGCAACCTAAACTATCCTAGAACGCTAGGAGAGACTCGCTTAGGGAAGATGGACCAGCATGAGGTCAACTTCCACATCCCCAGCAGAGTCGCCAGCTGTCGCATCCGCGAAAAATAACCGGCGGGCTAAAACAAAACAACACAGAGCCGCCACCGTGTGTTATTTATCCCAAAAGAGGGAAAGGAAACGCTCGAAGTAAACCTGGGAAAAGCATGGTCTCGTGACCAAAGAGAATGGGATCGGGAGTCGGTTATGCGAAGGGAAGGTATTAGCACCCCTACACATCTGTCGTACTCGACGGGATCCACGCTCAAAAGATAGGAAAAGGTTGCTAAAACAAACACCACACACACACACTGAAAACAACACAGGTGGAAAAGAGGGGAAAGGGCTCGCTAGGACATCGCATCCTATGCCTACGTATCTCATCTGGAATGAGAATCAGAGCAACCGTAGTTCGGCTCACGCACGCCGAAACAAAACACAAAAAGGCAAACATGGAACCCGAACGCCAATCGCTGGACTTACATCAGCTTCCGGACCAAACAAACCCACACTGGAAACCAGATGCCACTTGATGGACTTATATCGGACTCCAAGCACACAACAAAAGGATACGGAATGCCAATCGCTGGGCTTACATCCATCTCCTAACACACACAAGAAGAAACAAGCAAAACAAGTTACTAAGGAGTCGAGAACTCGAGCCTAGCAACTGTCAAGCGAACACACACAAAAAGAAAAAGGGTGCCCGGAGAGATCTCGTACGACCTCCTGCCTACGTACCTCATCTGGTATGAGGATCAGGGCAACGTAGTTCCCCTTAACAGGGGAGAAACTTTCTCCTAACCAGAGACTGGGAAATGACCAACTAGAAGGGAGACTGACTCGAGCCTAATAGTTATCATGTATTCCACAATGGTCCTAGGTTGAGTTTTCTATCTATCTTGCACAGGCAGCAAGCTAATCCTAACCAGGCAAAGCAAAGCATGCAAGCATAATCAAAACAAAGCAATCATTCACAATTAGTATACACTATATACAGACAAAGTGGGCTCACACAAGGGTTAGGCTGCAAAAGCAAGCCAACTGTATCAGGGTGATGTTAGCTCTTAACCCTAGCATTGAGAGTCAGGGTGAAGCAGATGAAATAGGAGGTGAGGGGTGTGCCTCACAGCTCTTATCCCTGGCCAGGGAGAGCTTTGACAAAGGAAGTGTGGGTTCAGAAAGTGGGAACCCTTCTACACTTATGACTGACTCAACTGTACAACTGTACAAGGATCTTGGGTTAATACCCACAATGCATCAACACCAGTTGTGTGAGCAGGGGGATGACACACTGAATAGTAGGAGATGGACTACACATCTCTTTTATCTACCAATTGCCTTATCAAAGGTCTTTTCCTGCTTGGCACAAAAAGTAAATAATCACAAGCATTGCCTCTTAAGGAGGACTTCAGACAGGTGTCTAACCAAATAACAGGCCAGGTCTTCCAGACTACATGAAGTTAATGAGTTCTACCTCAATTGGTTAAGCAACCAAGCAACAGCAAAAGCAAGTTCACAATGAACTATAGCAACTAATGTACCTGAAAACAATCTAATTCAGTCAGTACACAGCTCAAACAGTCAAACAGACAATTACAAGTCAACAGTTAACTGTACACAAGCAATAAGCAAGCAACAAGTGCAAGCACAAGCTCAACTCAAATGACTTATAAGCCACCTACAAAACAAACTCAAGATTAGTTCAACATTGACCAATTGGTCAACTCAAGCCATGTGAATCAACTCCTCAATGCCATATGCTTTTTGTCCTGAAAACACAACTCAAACATGAGAAGCAAACCCCTAGGACAAGGCCTAGGGTCAAAGAGGGAGAAATAATTCAAAACAGAACATGAAAATTTGCACAAATCAAATTCAATCAAATTAGAACATCATCCAATTGGTCTCACATTCATATCACTCACCAAGATCATTTCATGAAGCATTTAAGGCAAAGTGTGCAATTTCAAAGCTCATTGGACCAAACATAATGAATCAATCCAAACTCAATCAAAAACAAATCAATAAATCTCCAGAAAAATCATGGCTAAACAGCACTCATTAAAGGATCATCACACCAAATTTCAAGCCATTTAGACAAGTGGAAGCAAGTCAATTAAAATACCTAAGTCAAGGCATGTTCAAACAAGCTCACACAAGGCACAAAATCATGCATCAACTTCAAGCAAGCACAAAACAGAATAGGAACATGATAAATGAACCAAACCAAAACCATGGCAAACAAGCCATTTGATCTTTATTTTCGCTCGCTGCATGGCGTTTGTTGTTATTGGTTCATGTAGTGGACCACGTGTCCAGGTCCACTACTGTAGCAGCGAGCTGATCAATCTAGACATCTTGAAGTTTGCCATGGTTTTGGTTTGGTGCATTTATCATGTTCCTATTCTGTTTTGTGCTTGCTTGAAGTTGATGCATGATTTTGTGCCTTGTGTGAGCTTGTTTGAACATGCCTTGACTTAGGGATTTTAATTGACTTGCTTCCACTTGTCCAAATGGCTTGAAATTTGGTGTGATGATCCTTTAATGAGTGCTGTTTAGCCATGAATTTTCTGGAGATTTATTGATTTGTTTTTGATTGAGTTTGGATTGATTCATTATGTTTGGTCCAATGAGCTTTGAAATTGCACACTTTGCCTTAAATGCTTCATGAAATGATCTTGGTGAGTGATATGAATGTGAGACCAATTGGATGATGTTATAATTTGATTTAATTTGATTTGTGCAAATTTTCATGTTCTGTTTTGAATTATTTCTCCCTCTTTGACCCTAGGCCTTGTCCTAGGGGTTTGCTTCTCATGTTTGAGTTGTGTTTTCAGGACAAAAAGCATATGGCATTGAGGAGTTGATTCACATGGATTGAGTTGACCAATTGGTCAATGTTGAACTAATCTTGAGTTTGTTTTGTAGGTGGCTTCTAAGTCATTTGAGTTGAGCTTGTTCTTGCACTTGTTGCTTGCTTATTGCTTGTGTACAGTTAACTGTTGACTTGTAATTGTCTGTTTGACTGTTTGAGTTGTGTACTGACTGAATTAGATTATTTTCAGGTACATTAGTTGCTATAGTTCATTGTGAACTTGCTTTTGCTGTTGCTTGGTTGCTTAACCAATTGAGGTAGAACTCACTAACTTCATGTAGTCTGGAAGACCTGGCCTGTTATTTGGTCAGGCACCTGTCTGAAGTCCTCCTTAAGAGGCAATGCTTGTGATTGTTTACTTTTTGTGCCAAGCAGGAAAAGACCTTTGATAAAGCAATTGGTAGATAAAAGAGATGTGTAGTCCATCTCCTACTATTCAGTGTGTCATCCCCCTGCTCACACAACTGGTGTTAATGCATTGTGGGTATTAACCCAAGATCCTTGTACAGTTGTACAGTTGAGTCAGTCATAAGTGTAGAAGGGTTCCCACTTTCTGAACCCACACTTCCTTTGTCAAAGCTCTCCCTGGCCAGGGATAAGAGCTGTGAGGCACACCCCTCACCTCCTATTTCATCTGCTTCACCCTGACTCTCAATGTTAGGGTTAAGAGCTAACATCACCCTGATACAGTTGGCTTGCTTTTGCAGCCTAACCCTTGTGTGAGCCCACTTTGTCTGTATATAGTGTGTGCTAATTGTGAATGTTTGCTTTGTTTTGATTATGCTTGCATGCTTTGCTTTGCCTGGTTAGGATTAGCTTGTTGCCTGTGCAAGATAGATAGAAAACTCAACCTAGGACCATTGTGGAATACATGATAACTATTAGGCTCGAGTCAGTCTCCCTTCTAGTTGGTCATTTCCCAGTCTCTGGTTAGGAGAAAGTTTCTCCCCTATTAAGGGGAACTACGTTGCCCTGATCCTCATACCAGATGAGGTACGTAGGCAGGAGATCGTACGAGATCTCTCCGGGCACCCTTTTCGTTTTTGTGTTTGTTTGCTTGACAGTTGCTAGGCTCGAGTGCCAGACTCCTTAGTAACCTGTTGTTTGTCCTTCTTGTTGTTTGTGTTAGGAGATGGATGTAAGCCCAGCCATTGGCATTCCGTATCCTTTTGTTGTGTGCTTGGAGTCCGGTATAAGTCCATCAAGTGGCATCTGGTTTCCAGTGTGGGTTTGTTTGGTTCGGAAGCTGATGTAAGTCCAGCGATTGGCGTTCGGGTTCCATGTTCGCCTTTTTGTGTTTTGTTTTGTTTCGGCGTGCGTGAGCCGAACTACGGTAGCTCTGATTCTCATTCCAGATGAGATACGTAGGCATAGGATGCGATATCCTAGCGAGCCCTCTCCCCTTTTCCTCCACCTGTGTTGTCTTCAGTGTGCGTGTGTGATGTTTGTTTTAGCAACCTTTTTCTATCGCTTGAGCGTGGATCCCGTCGAGTACGACGGACATGAGGGGTGCTAATACCTTCCCCTTGCGTAACCGACTCCCGATCCCATTCTCTTTGGTCGCGAGACCATGTCTTTTCCAGGTTTACTTCGAGCGTTTCCTTTCCCTCTTTTGGGATAAATAACGCACGGTGGCGGCTCTGTGTTGTTTTGTTTTTAGCCCGCCGGTTGTTTTTCGCGGATGCGACACTGAGGCGTTGAAGTTGTAGAAGTCAGAGCTGGCTGATACCCAATCCCAAACTTGTCTCCTTTCATTGGTAACTCCAACAGACGTCCCCAACCGGGGGCAACACCTGAGTCTACCAAGGCCTGCGCCTACTTGAAGGACGAGATAGAGGCACCCGCTTTGACCTCTTCCACCGGAGCTGCGTCCTTGATCTGAACTGCCTCAAAAGCCTGACATAGGGTCTCATGAAATTCACCTTCTACCTCTACATACTTGAATGTAGACAGGTTACTGACCAGAATGTCCTCCTCACCACAGACGGTGATAATTCTTCCATTGACTGGGAATTTGATCTTTTGATGCAGAGTTGAGGAGACTGCCCCAGCATTGTGGATCCAAGGACGACCCAGCAGACAGCTGTACGAGGGACTGATATCCATCACATAGAAGACGGTGTTGAAGGTTTGTGATCCAATCTGAATTGGCAATTCTACCTCTCCGAACACCGACCTCTTAGAACCATCGAAGGCTCTCACAATAAGATCTGAAGGCTTCAAGACCAAATCTTCTACTTCTAACCTTGACAGGGCTCTCTTGGGTAGCACATTGAGAGAAGAGCCCGTATCCACCAGAACATGTGATAACACAGTGTCTCTGCATTCCATCGAGATGTGCAAAGCCTTGTTATGATTGCGTCCAGCTGGTGTTAAGTTAGAATCAGTAAAACCCAACCCGTTGCTTGCATGAACATTGGCAACGATCCCTTCTAGTTGGTTCACCAAAATCTCCTGAGGTGATAAGCGGGTATGTTACCCTGTTGTTGTTGCTGGTATTGAGCTTGTTGACGTTGCGGTTGTTATTGTTGCACTGGTGCTGCAGCCAGAATGGTCACAGCCGCAACATAGGATTGTTGATGGTAGTTCTGAAAATTGTTCCTTCTGATACCCCTGCTTTGATATGAAGACAAAGAATTCACACCCCCCTCTCTCTGCTTCTGTCCTCCAATAAACGGCTTCTTCACCCCTGATGAAGATCCACCTCCACTCTGGATCTTGCATGTCTTCAGGTAGTTCTCCACCCTCTCACCGGTAAAGACTACATCAGCAAAGTTGGAGGCATTGCAACCCACCAGGCGCTCCAAGTAAGGTCCGGGAAGAGTGTTCATGAACATGTTAGCCATTTCCTTCTCCAACATAGGAGGTTGAACATAGGAAGCTGTCTCCCTCCAACGTTGAGCGTATTCCCTGAAGCACTCATTGCTTTTAAGAGACAGATTATGAAGTTGGGTTCTGTCTGGAGGCATATCTGCGTTGTATTGGTATTACTTCACGAAAGCCTCAGCCAAATCCCTCCAGCAACGGATGTGGGCTCTGTCCAGCCTCATGTCCCATTCCAGGGATGCCCCAGCTAGGCTATCCTGGAAAAAGTACATAAGCAACTTTTCATCGTCAGAGTATGCAACCATTTTATGAAAGTAGGCTTGCACATGAGTCTTTGGGCAAGAGCTTCCATTGTATTTGTCAAAGACTGGGACTTTGAATTTCGGTGGCACCCTCACGCCTGGGACCAATCCCAAGTCAGCAACGTCTACTCCCAGAGGATTCTGTCCTTCCACTGCCTTCAGCCTCTCCTCTAACCTTCTAAACATGGGGTCCATGCCATGGCCCATGCCAAAGTCTTCCTGCATCTGGGTGAACTGATCGTCCTGATCATCATGGACGGGCTGTTGACCGGAGTTGACATGTGGGATCGGGGTAGGCCCCGGTCCACTGGGTCCGTTAACCTCTCCAGCTGGAGGATCAGTCAACATCTCTGGTTGAGTAGTGGAGGGATTCCTTTGCATCATATGTCTGAGCTCTTGCTGTCCTTGACCTACTCCCTGAACCACATCCATGAATTGGTTCATGCGGATCCTCATCTCGGCGAGTTCTGCTTGTAGGCCCTCCATAGCTCTCTGTTGGTTTCTGCGGGTACCGTACCGGTGGATTCCTGAATCAGCTATCCTGCTAGTAGAACACCAAATAATATGAGAACACCGTGGTGGTACCTGTTATGCAAGACATGCAAATGAATATGTAAATGCAATGACATGTTTATCAGTTCCAAAGGTATTCTACCCCCTTGATTCCAGTCTCACATCAGATGAAAGTGCAAGAAGACCGAGCCATGGATAAACTTCGGAGACCAAGATGCAATAAAGGAAAACCATCATATAAATGAATCCAAAGAGAAGGGCCTTAGCCAACAGTACATCAAAGGAGGATCTCCACAACAAGCCTGTGGATCATCACTACAAAGCAATAAGACAATAAGTAAAGAGAGGAACAAAAATCAGGAATCAGCCTCCTGTATACAACCCATAAGGACTGCTCCTCACTTCAGCCAGTAACGCCACCGTGTCGGGATGATCTGGAGATTCTGTCAAACGCCGGATAAGAAGATTCCTCTTGTGAATAACCCCATCCAGTTTGTTGATGTGCTCTATGTAATAACTCCCATCATCCTCTCCGAATACCTCTTCAAGTCTAGACTTCTTCAAACCTGCCAGCACCTTGAGTTCTTCAATCTGTTCTTGAGCCTTGTTGAGTTGATCTATGATGTAGCCATTGGTTGAACGGGCGCACAGGAGCTCATTGTTCTTCTCCTTCAGCAAAGTCTTCAATCTCTCCATCTGACCAGTCAATTCGGCCACCATCTCCTCCTCTCTTGCCTTCCTAGAAGCTGAAAACGCATCCCACTGCTCTTGCCACCCAGCTAACTTACCATGAGCGTCCATTAACTGATGCTTGACTCGTCTCAACTCAGAACTGGATGATCCCAAGGCTTTGTCTGTCTTCCTGAAGAAGTCCACCTCCACATCTAATTTCTTCTCTGCTTCCTCTTGCAATCTGACAGCTTCCCCCTTCTGATACTCCACCTCATGGTACAGATGTGTACAGTCTTGCAATTTCGCACTCAACTCTGAGTTTTCAGTTTGAAGCTCCTCCATGGCATTCTTCAATTTGTCATACTCCTCTCGGCTCACCGTTATTGACTGTTCAGGAGTTGGTGGATACAAAGGTTCTTCGATAGGAAACGGTAGACCAAACTCTTCAACTCTTCCCTGAAGCCAATCTTCATATTGAGGGTAAGTCCTGCAATCTCCTTTTCCAAGCACAGTTCTTCCTCTCTTGATCACCTTGAGCCAGGCCTCAACTACCTTACGGGATACAGTCAAATCAGATGAAGAATGGAAAAACAGAGATTCTTCCACATCTTTTTTCAAAGGTGGAGTTCTTAAAGCATATCCGATCTGTCTGACTGCTAGAGAAGGATTGTAGTTGATTCCTCCTCTTCTTCCTACCAACGGTACATTCGGGAAGTTCCCACAACTGTGAATAATATCCGCCCGAAGCAAGTTCTGGTCTGACCACCATGAAATACCTTTAGCTCTTATCCCCATCAGTCTCTTCGACCAACTCAACGAGTCCTTGAGATCAACGAACGCTCTTGACTTGGGTAGGTGAGAACTGAACCACTTATAAAACAAGGGTGCACAACAATTCACCAATCCTCCTTTTCTATTCTCATTCCTGTAATGCACTGAATAAAAGAAGTCTCCCAGAAAGGTCGGCACTGGATTACCCAACACGAATAGGCGTATTGCGTCTACGTCCACAAATTTTGCAACATTAGGGAACAGGACAATTCCATACACACAAAGAGCCAACACAGCATTGAAACCCCTCTGATCACCATCTTCAAGCTTCTTCTTGGCTTCTCCCACTAAGAAACTCAAATGAAAACCACTGACTCCTCCCTTCTGACACATATTAGACTTCAAGACTGATTTCCCCAAATATGTGGTTGAAGCAACCATGCTGAGATCGGGCAGAAAGTCGGAACTGTAGAATAGCAACTGCGGCTTGATAGGCACTCTGAGAAAATTAGCAACCTCCTCCAAAGTAGGGACCAAAATATAATCTGGGAACGTGAAACACCTCAATGGAGGGTCATAGAACTGCAGCAGTGTAAAGAGAGCATCGTGTTGATCTTTGGAGAGAACCGTGATGAAACTTAGAATCAACCCATACTCCTTTCGGAATCCTTCTAGCGAATCATGATCCATTAACTTCATCAGCTGCTGAATGGGATCCAAACAAACCACAGGAAACTTGTAAGCGACATGTCTCTTTCTGCCAATATCCATCTCAGGAGAACCAGGGAACCCCGACCAGAATCAAGAAGAAGATGTAAACCCCTATAAATAGATAAACATGTATTAAATGATATGAATGCAAAATGATGTGATGCAATGCAGTGACGTGGAAATCAGGACTGTTGTATCTGCTTGACATCTGTCGGGTTGCACTGTCTGAAGACAAACCCACTGAGGAATATAATACAAGATCAAAATTCTGCTCCAGAAAACCGGGTTGGTTGAAAGTTAAGGTTTCCTGAATTTAGCCCGCCCCTCACTGGTAGGTTCTAAGAACAGAAGTTTGTCAGCTTCAGCCCTTCAGTCGAATAATACGTTTACCACTGAAGGTTTTGCATTATTACGAGATAAAAGACCTCCACTGACTCCCCTCAACAGGATATCCTAAAGCAAGTTCTCAGTCTCGGGGTCCTCGGGTTGAGCAGCGAGAATGCGCCCACCAGAGCTAACATAAACGCGTCTCGGAGGAGAGGCCTCGACTGAGTTCTCGGGAAATGGTCACCAGAGTCGACGATTTCTAGAGGAACATCTGTCGTTATGGAACACCCATAGGACAGAATATATCCAAAAGAAACCTCGTCTGGATGTGGGTCTCATGAACGACTTAACGTAGCAACATGCCACGCAAGCCTCATGACTATCCACTCTAAAACCTGTGTGTACACTTAAGCTTGGGTAGTGGGCTTATCTCTCATAGAACATCCCACCCCAACAAACAACCAACCCACAGAACCCACAGATACAACAAACGTATGTACATGAATGCAATAAGGTAAAGCAGGTAAATAAATACTGTACAAAAGAATAAACACCCAATAAACAAGAAGCCTACAAAAGCTAGGAGGGACTCGCTTAGGGAAACCGGGTCCCCAGCAGAGTCACCAGCTGTCGTAGCCTAAAAAATATAGTATGCGAAAAAACAATCGGCAAAAAAGAGATAACAGAAGAGTCGCCACCGTGCGTTATTTATCCCAAAGGAGGGAAAGGAAACGCTCGAAGTAAACCTGGAGAAAGGAAAGGAAAAGACAAGGTCTCGCAACCAATCTTGGGTTCGGGAGTCGATTATACGAAGGGAAGGTATTAGCACCCCTACGCATCCGTAGTACTCTACGGGATCCACTCTTGTTGTTCTTGTCTAAAGGGTGTGTGTAATATCTAATGTACTATTTACTAAAAGAGAGCGTTAAAAGAAAATGACTCGCACAGATGTCGCATCCACTGCATACGTATCTCATCTGAATATGAGAATCAGAGTCTTCGTAGCTCTGCTACCTATGGGTTAAAGAGAAGTGTGCTCGCTAAGACATCGCGTCTTATGCCTACGTATCTCATTTGGAATGAGAATCAGAGCAAAACATAGTTCAGATTAACTACGAGAACAAGGGTCTCGATTGCAACTAGGGCAAGAGAAAGGGAAGGTCTCGATCGCAACGAGGGCGAGAGAAAAGAATCGCAACAAGGGCGAAAGCAAACAAGGATTAGTTGTTAGTCATCAGTCAAAAATAAACTCGGCAAGACATCGCATCTTGTGCCTACGTATCTCATCTGAACATGAGAATCAGAGTTGCCGTAGTTCGGCTACATAGGGATTGCCATCTAAACATGGACTTACAAAGGAGGACACCAGTTGTGTCAAAGGAGAGTGGGCAATGTGTTCACGTCCTAGCAGCAGGTGTCGTACCTCACTGAATCGAGTCTTAGGCAGTTACCTCTTTGCAATAGAACGGAGTACATGCCACAGGATCGGAGACGCACCGAAGGTCTAAAAGAATGGGGAAGCTCTGCCCTAGAGTTGTCATGAAATGTGAACCTAAGTGTTAGGATTTACAAATGGGAATATATACCTAATGTTAGCATGCAAAGAATAAGGGAATTCTACCTATGTTATCATACAAAAGAATATGGGAATTCTACCTATGTTATCATACAAAGAATGAGGGAATCCTACCTATGTTATCATACAAAAGAATGAGGGAATACTACCTATGTTATCATACAAAAGAATGAGGGAATACTACCTATGTTATCATACAAAGGGTTCTACCTAATGGGTGCTACCTAAACGGAACAAGAATCGACGAATGGAGCAAGGAAAGGAGTGAGGGATAAGGGTAGATGGTGATGCATGAAGCAATCGACTTACAGGTAGATGGCGATGCCTGAAGCAATCGACTTACAAGAGAAATGGCGATGCATGAAGCAATCGACTTACAAAAGGATGGATGAATACGTGCTGGTTCTGTTAAGTTTTGAAAATGATTACTCGATGTTGGATCGAGGTTTTGATCTTATTTGAAATGGTTATCGGATGTTCATTTTATTTCTTGTATTAACAGTTGAATGAAGAATGAAAGAATAAACATTATACACTTCATGGGAGAGGGGTACATTTGTTATGAATGGGGATTGTTCATGGCAATCATACAATAAAAATATGTGCCTCATTCACCATACAATTAGGCAATAATTAATCAAACAATAAGATATATAAACAAGTATATGATCAAATTAAATAATCAAAGAATGAAATAATGAAGCATTAAACAATGTATGAGAAGTATAAACATGTTAAACAATCAAACAATAAAGGCATGGATGAAAGAAACAAGTGTAAAAAATATCAGATGAATAAGACAAGTGAAATTATGCACACAAAGAATCAATGAATAATTTAATCGAGAAATGATGCAAGGATCAAATAAAATCAAGATGAGAGGCCTCTAATATATGTCATATGAGATGAACAAGGGAGGATCAAAAGATCTCTTCAATTGCCCTAAGCAATCCCTTAGTCAAACATCAATCATAGAAAAGTCAACTGAAAAGTTAAGTCAACTTGAAAATTATCAAATAAATAGTAAATTAATTCAATAAACTATGAAAAAATAAATTAAAAGAGGTGGGGTCAGGACATCATCATCCCCCAAAAAGATTTTTAAAATAATGAAAATTAGTGAATAAATTAATTGAAATAAAACAGAAGTCAAATGAAAAGTCAACCAAGCAAACTAGGTCAAAAATAAATCCAAAATAAATTGAAAATGGAAAATAAAATTCCAATAAAATTTCAGGTTGACCATGAGACATTGGTCAACCCTCATCCCAAAAATCAGAATCTAAAAATAATTTTAAGTCATGAAAATAAAATAAATGAAAAAAAGTGTGTTAAAATGGCCTATTTGAAACAAATAATTGAAATAAAATATTAGCATTAAATAACAACGAAAATAAAAATTAAAATAAATTAAATAAGACAATAAGGAAAGTAAAAAATATTTTTTGATATTTTTATAAATAAATAAAATATTTTTATTAATTAAAATGAAAACAGAAAAATAAAATGAATTTAAAAAATAAATGAAAATAACAATGTAATAACAGTGGGCCAGGCGAATGGAGGTGTAAGAAGCAAATGGGGCGCTAAGCCCAGCCCAGGCGGAATATTTAAATGTGTGACAGCCAAATAAAATGTATCATTCAAATTAAATCATGTAACTATATGCCAACCGGTCAAGCTCATTAAACCAACTAAATGACAAAAACAAAATGCACGGCTGGCATCGAACCGGCGCGCATGATCTGGCGGACTGCAGGCTGCCACGTCGCCCTCTCTCATGCAAGCACAAAAAAAGCCAACAGCCATGCATGCAAAAACGTAAATGCGAATGAAATTTCTTCCAACTTCCAGCCAACATATCTCACAACTCAGGGCTCCAAATGAGATGATGTAAAAATCAAAGTTTGAGTTTGGAACATGTAGAACACAATGGTGATTTGTTTTATGAAAAATAATGGCTCTAGCATAGAGAAAAGCGAACAACAAGGTAGGCTCATGCAAGGATACGGCAAAAATTCAATGTTACAAAATCAAGCTCAATCACAATGCCTCTTGGTGAGGGCTTCATAGACAAACATGACACATTATTTACATGGAAAAACAACATGATACAAGCATGGCCATAGCATGAAAACAATAGTAAGCATAAACATGGTAAGCATGAAAAACAATAATGAGCAAGCAAGATATTCATGGCCACAGAGGGTTTGGATAAGGAGGTTACCTAGTGGAAAACAGTCCACTGCTTCTTGGTAGTGGAGAAGATAGAAAAGGAAAATGCTCTTGGTGCTTGTGCTTGAGAAATGGAAAGTGAGGAATGGATCTTGAACTTGCCAAGTTGCTTTGCTCTTAGAAAATAGCAGCCTTCAACCTTAACTCGAAAATGGCATTAGCTTCTCTTCAGATTAGGGTTTATGCCCTTTAAATATGGTGGGTTAAAGTGCTCTTAATGGGCTTAAGTGTGTGGTTTTGGTTCATGAGCAAAATGCCACAAAAGGTGAGGTGTGAAATGAAACTCTAAATATGGCAAAGCTTAAGTGAGTGAAAATTAAAGTGCATGACCAAATGAGGTAAAAAGTATGTTGGTTGGTTTTGTGGTCTGACTTGGTTTTTCTTGTGCAGCATAAAAACAAACCAACTAGGTGACTTTAAGGCTTTGTAACTTGATGAATACATGTCCAAATGGCAAGGCAATGCAAACAGTAGAAAGAGGGCATGGAGCTTAACATCTTTCATGTTGAACACAAATTGAAATGATGAGTGAAAAGAGGTGAAAAATGGCCATAAAGTTCGGGTCCCATAGCTGCAAAAGGGTTGGGCCAGTTTGGCCTAAATGCTGTCAAAAAATTCAGCCTATGATACCAACTTTAGATGAGTGTATCTTCCTAGCCAATGATCCAAATGGGGTGGTTCCAAAACGGTGTGAAAGAGGACATATCAAGGTACAACTGTCATGAAGAAAGTGTTTTCAAAAGATGCCTTGAAGTGCAAGAAATTTGGCCCATAAGTCTTGACAAATTTTGCAAATTTTGGACTTAGAAAATTTTTTAAGTGTCCTAAAATAAAGTCTTACTTTGACCAAGCATAACTTTCTCAATTTTAATCCAAATGAAACAAACTTTATATCTCTAGAAACCTTGGAACAAGAGTAACAACTTTCATGTTGGAGAAATTTTAAAATGGAGCTTGCATCTTGATGGAATATAGGCTTAAAGTGGGTGCAAAAACCATAAAAACTTGCCTTAAATGGAAAGTCAACTATTTCCAAATTTAGTAACTTTTCCAACTCCTGATTAAATGATGAATCCATGATCTAACCTTGATCAAATTTCACATGTAGGCTCCCTTAGGCATGAATTTTGAGATTCCACTTTCAAAATGTCAGGAGTTGACTTTTCTGGCCCCACAATTGACTTTTCTCAAACTGTCTGATTCCCGATTCCATTGATCAATTGAAGCACCTCTAGCTCAAATAAAGAGCTGATTTTTTGTATGTAGACCCTTGTGGACATATGGAGGGCCATGGAAATGAGTTTCATCCAAGGAATCAGAAATAAACCGATTTTATACCAAAACCTAGTTTTAGGGCAAAAATGACTAGGAACTGATTGCACTGATTGCCAATGGACCTTTCTGTGATAATTGTGAAACTTCCTAGGCCAATATGCCTATATAATCATGACATGAATGAGCCCCTCTACTTCCAATCAAACATCGCCTGTTACAGATGGCCCTGAAACCTTAATTTCCTGATTAAATCCATATGCACCCTCTGAGAGCTCTTAATCTTCCACTGATGAACTGAGGACCATAATAAGACATATGGAACACCTTGAGACTTGTATATTTGGAGAATGAAGTTCAATTCTCAGTCTTGCCTTGTGTGGGCTCCTTCTGGTAAGGAGTGATCAATCAAACCATGATTTCCCAAGTCACTGATGCAGTATGCAATGAGTATGACCTATTATGATGCTAATGAGGTGAAACAATAATCCCATGCTTTCCATGAAAAATGAAGGGTAAGTTTTGGGGTATTACACCCTTCTTCAAGCAATGGTTCATCACAATCTTTCATTTTCAAGTACAAAATCTCTTCATCAGGAAAATCATATTGTAATGACTAGTAATCTTCAATTGGTTGGTGAGCCAAATGGTCAACCAAGATACTACCTTTGATTGCTTTCTGAGATCGGTATTCGACATCTTACTCTGATAACAACATCTGCCAACGGGTAATCCTCCCAGTTAAAGCATGCTTCTCAAATATATACTTGATTGGATCCATTTTGGATATCAACCAAGTGGTATGATTCAACATATATTGATGCAGACACTTAGCAGCCCAAGCCAATGCGCAACAAGTCTTCTCAAGCATTGAATACCGAGTCTCACAGTCGGTGAACTTCTTACTGAGGTAGTAAATTGCAAATTCTTTCTTCCCAGTCTCATCTTGCTGACTAAGAACACAACCCATACTATCTTCTAGCACAATCAAATATATGATCAACGGTCTCCTTCAACAGGTGGAGACAAAACCGGATTTTCAAGCAAATATTCCTTGATACTATCAAATTCTTTCTGGCAGTCTTCGATCCAATCACAAGATTGATCTTTCCGAAGAAGCTTGAATATAGGCGCACATGTGGCAGCCATGTGGGAAATGAATTTGGAAATGTAATTCAAGCGGTCGAGAAAACCTCTGACTTGCTTCTTAGTTTTGGGCGCAGGCATCTCTTGTATTACTTTGACCTTGGCAGGATCAACTTCAATACCTTCTCGCTAACAATAAAGCCCAACAGCTTACCAGAACGAACACCAAAACTACATTTATTGGGATTCAAACGGAGTTTATACTTCCTCAAACGCTGAAATAGCTTCAAAAAATGCTCGACATGTTCCTCTTCATCAATGGATTTAACAATCATGTCATCGACATAAACTTCAATCTCTTTATGCATCATATCATGAAAAAGAGTAGTCATTGCTCTCTGGTAAGTTGCACCAACATTATTTAGACCGAAAGGCATCACTATATAATAGAATGTTCCCCAGGGTGTAATGAATATGGTTTTCTACATATCTTCGGGTGCCATCTTGATCTGATTATATCCGGAAAATCCATCCATAAATGAAAATACTTTGAATTTAGCAATATTGTCTACCAACATATCAATGTGTGGTAGAGGGAAATCATCTTTCGGACTGGCTTTATTCAAATCTCTATAGTCAACACACATGCGGACTTTTCCATCTTTCTTCGGCACAAGCACAATATTGGCTACCCATTGCGGGTACTCAGCAGTTACAAGGAAACCGACATCAATTTGCTTCTGAACTTCCTCTTTGATCTTCACAGCCATATCAGGATGCGTTCTTCTCAACTTCTGCTTGACTGGCGGGCATTCTAGCTTCAACGGCAATCTATGCTCCACAATCTCAGAAAACCAACCCAGGCATGTCTTGATAGGACCAAGCAAACACATCTGAATATTCTCGAAGAAGATCAATCAACCCCTTCTTAGCATCTGGACACAGTCGAGACCCAATCTTGACTTCCTTCACATCATCTTCGGAACCCAAGTTGACTAGCTCAATTTGTTCTTCAAACGGATGAATAATCTTTTCATCTTGCTCAAGAAGACGAGACAATTCATCACTCATTTCTACATCACTTTCCTCCTCGGCCTCAAACACAGAGAATTCAAAATTTGGAGAAGGAGAAGGATTATTGTATTCAATGGGGTTAGAAACCAACCTGCATAATGATTTGATATTTTGATTTTAGAGAAGTGAATTTGTGACCAAATATTATGCAGATGGACAATTATATTGTTTATTTATGTTTTTTTTGTGATTACCATTTTCATAATAAAGCAAAAAAGTAAAAATAAACATCAAAGATGTGGATGAATAGAATTAATTTTATTGATGATCAATTTAAAATGCCCAAACAATGTTCACTTCTCCCTTAGGCATAGGAGAAGGATTTAAGAATATGAAGCAATTACTTAGATTGATGCAAAATAACAGGAATATCAACGACAGTCCAATTGTTGCATGTCCTTCCATGCGTTACAAAGTTGGTGCAGTCTTCCTCTTCGCTATCCTCTAGCACAACAGCTAAGTGTTGTTCATTGTCATGAATGAACCCTCCGCTACAGAAGCTAAGTTGCATATCTTCAGACCTAACAGCTGACGAGCCTTTCTGGAACTCCAAACCAGTTCTGCCTTTGTTGTCGGAGACCTCTACCATGCGCCCCCACTGATCAACAGGACCTTCTTCAACAATCTTCTGAGCATCTTTCAACGAGGACATAGGTGCCCCAACTCTCTTCTCAGCAGCAATAGACAAGGCTTAGAACGGAGTTCCAACCTCATCCCCAGCTTCCACATACGAGAAAGATGACAGATGGCTAACCAACAACGCCTTCTCTCCTCCCACAATCACTAGCTTGCCATTCTTGACAAATTTGAGCTTCTGGTGCAGAGTGGAGGTAACAGCCCCTGCCTCGTGAATCCATGGCCTTCCCAATAAGCAATTGTAGGCCGAGTGGATATCTATTACTTGGAAATTAATCTGAAAATCACTCGGACCTATCTTAATTAGAAGGTCCATTTCACCAATAACCGTTTTGCGCGACCCATCAAAGGCTTTGACAATTACTCCACTATATCTCATGGGAGCTCCTTGGTAAGATAACTTCGACAAAGTTGACTTTGGAAGCACATTGAGTGACGAACTGATGTCGACTAGCACATTTGACAAAGCATCCTCCTTACAGTTCATTGAAATATGCAAA
Source organism: Lathyrus oleraceus (assembly GCF_024323335.1). Classification (NCBI taxonomy): domain Eukaryota; kingdom Viridiplantae; phylum Streptophyta; class Magnoliopsida; order Fabales; family Fabaceae; genus Lathyrus; species Lathyrus oleraceus. The sequence continues at coordinate 642,323,024 of NC_066583.1, forward strand.
GCCAAATTATGATTTCTGCCCTCCTTTGGGAGTTCTTCATCACAGAAGCTCAAATTATTGCATGAAGTGATGTTAGCCACAATGTGATCAAATTGATCCACGGTAACATCTTGCTCCACATACGCTTGTTCAAGAACTCTCTGTAGTGCTTCTTTGTGCGCTTCGGAATTCAAAAGTAGAGATAACACAGAAATCTTCGAGGGGGTCTAGAGCAGCTTCTCAACCACATTGAATTCACTCCTTTTGATCAGTCGGAGTACCTCATCATCATCATTGGCTTTCAAGTTGCTGGATTCACCAGACTTATCTTTTGAACAACCAACTGGATCTACATTCGGTATCTCCACCTTCTTACCAACAATTGTATCCTTTGGGACCACCGGCCCAAACACTCGACCACTGCGGGTCACCTTCGTAACATCAGCAATGCGTACTACTGAACTAGTCGTAGGTAATGGGACCTCTTGACCATTCTTCATCATTGTAGCATTATAATGGTACGGTACAGCCTTATCAGATGCATACGGGACTGGGCCCGCTAACCGTATTACCAACGACGATATTGATCTTTGACTGACATTCTTGTTGCTGCTATCATATTGAATTATCAATCACTCTTGTTGCTTGAAAACGGGCACTATGACATTGACATCATCATCTACATGACGAGATTGAATAATCTGGATCATGCCTTCATCCATCAGACGCTGGATGTCCCTTTTCACTACAACACACCCTCTTGGGTTCACGCTACAAACAACACAACCATCATGGTCATGTTCACAGTCACTCACCAAACAGATATCCTTATGCATCTGCACCAAAGATCTTCAGATAAACCAGACGTCAAAAACCTTGAACTCAGCAGGACAACAGTTCACCATATTCACTGAAGAGTTCCCATGAGCGGGCAAAGGGTTTGCTTTTACATTCGGCGCGTGGTCCTCAAAGGACACCATACCACTCTTCATAAGCTTTTGAACCTCATATTTCAATGGATAGCAGTTTTCAATATCATGGTCGGGTGCTCCTTGGTGAAAAGCACAATGAAGCTCAGGCTTATACCACCAGGGAAGTGGTTCTGGGATCTGTGGCGGATTCCTCGGTTGGATCAAGTTCTTGAGAACTAACGAGGGATACAACTCTGCATATGACATAGGAATCGAGTCAAAAGAGACCTTCTTCCTCTCAAAATTCTGCTGATGAAGATTGTTGATATTGTTGTTGTTGTTGTAGGTGTTCGTTCTTTGTTGCGGTTGTTGTTGTTGATGTTGATATTGTTGTTGAATTGGTGTTGCTTGTTGATTAGAAAATACCGGAATAACGGAAGATACTTGATGATGATGATGTTGACAGGGTGGTGGATTTCTTCTGATTTGAGGCCTCTTCTGCCTCCCACTGGAAATTGCATTTGTCTCACTGTACTTCTTCTTGTTGAAACTACTGCCATACTTCTTACTTGTTGACGCCGCATCTCTTGACAAACGTCCTTCACGGACTCCCTCTTTAAGTCTCATCCCTATATTTACCATTTCGGTAAAATCACTGGAGCCACTAGCAATCATGCGTTCATAATAAAATGAACTCAGGGTTTTCAAGAAGATCTTTGTCATCTCTTTCTCCTCTAGAGGAAGAGTGATATGGGCAACCAACTCCCTCCATCTTTGCGCATACTCTTTGAATGTCTCCTTGTCTTTCTGAGACATAGACCTCAATTGGTCTCTATCCGGCGCCATGTCCATATTGTACTTGTATTTCTTCACAAAAGCCTCTCCTAGGTCATTGAAAGTGCGGATGCTTGCACTGTCCAACCCCATATACCAACGGAGTGCAGCACCAGTCAGGCTATCCTGGAAGTAGTGAATAAGCAATTGGTCATTATTTGTCTGAGTTGACATCTTGCGGGCATACATCACAAGATGACTGAGCGGACAAGAGTTCCCTGTATATTTTTCAAAGTCAAGCACTTTGAATTTCACCGGGATTTTGACATTGGGTACCAAGCATAATTCGGCAGCACTCTTCCCAAACAGATCTTTACCTCTCAGCGTCTACAATTCCTTGTGTGGCTCAAGAAATTGATCTTTCATTTCGTCCATCTTCTCATAAACATCCGGACCCTCAGACGGCTTGGAATGATAGATGGTGTCCTCTACGCGAGGCAAAGTGTGCACAACTGGAGGTGGCACGAACATGACCGGGATAGATGCCGGCATGGAAGCAAAGGTAGGCGCAAATCCTTCTGGCACAAAATTGGGCGGCATTCCCCACGGGAATCCGGCAGGCAGGTTTGGCACGAAGTGGGCGGTAGCAGCAGGCACGTTAGAGGTAACCACTTCTGAAGTAACAGTCCTCGCGGGAGGAGTTACAGGCGTTGGAGAAGCTTGGCTTTGAGCAGCAAGAACTGACTCCATCATGGCAGTCAGTCGGGCGATCTCGTCCTTCAGCTCTCTGTTCTCCTGCTCTAAATGCTCCATAATTCTCAGATGATTGGCTCTGGTATTGTACCGGTGAGTCAGCTTGGCTACAACACAGAAGAAATGTCAATCAGACACCTGGCAAAACCTGCTTATGCAAATGATGCATGAAATGCAATGCTTGATTATTTTTATTTCCAAGGAACTTACTATATCATTTGCAAATATATATAATATTTAAATGGTAATTGAAACAATTTGATATGACCAAAATTCTCTTTTCATTTATATAAATTGGAAGGATTACACTGAGTACAATTTCAGAAACCAAAATAAAAAGATACAAGAGAAAAGGAGACTAGTCATCCTAAGGATCCCTAACAACAATGTCAGAAGATTTGGATGAAGGCGCGTACTTCCTTCGAATGCGACAGATCTCGGTCTCAAAAGAAGCCTTCATCTGAGTCTTCTCGAGGACAAGCTAGTCAACAATCTTCTTCCAAGCAACAGAGGGCTGAGGCATGCTAGAAGATGAAACCTCTGGCTCTCTCTGTCTCTTCGTCACTCGGTCTTCAAGTAGCTCAATCAGTGCATCTTTGTCCTTAGACTCCAACTGCAACTCTTCATTCTTCTTGCTCAAAGCATGGAAATGTTCTTTCCACATATCATTCTCTTGCTTCATCCTGGCGAGCGTGTCTTCCAACTCCTCTACGTCTTGGTTAGGGAGAGTTAATGGCTCAACCACAACCATAGACATAGGTCTTTCACAAGGATAAGGCTTTTTTAACTCCATAGCTATCTTCTTCACCCAAAGAGTGTAAGCTTCCAAAGCTACACAATTGCGTGGACCAAGCTCGGATCTTCCTTTCCTATGCATATTATGCCAAGCATGCATAATCTTCTACTTCAAATGTTAGGGATATTTACCCTCTTGATATAAAAGACCTTCTAACAACATGTTATTAGGTTTGTCTCTCAAGGGGAACCCAAGTTGACGACGATCCAAAGCAGGGTTGTAGTTAATTCCTCCTTGTGTACCAATGAGAGGCACATTAGAGAATTCGCCACAACTATCAATAATCTCCAAACTGCTTAAGGACGGATAATACCAAACTATATCATCATTAGTGAGAGACATAAGTCTCTAAGACCACCTTAGACATTGTTTGTTCTCCACAAAAGTAGGTGTCTGAGGCAAGTGCAAAATAAACCACTTGTACGGAAGAGGAATGCAGCATACAATCGTTCCACCACCCTTAGAATTCCTTAGATGCAAAGAGAAATACATATTACCCAACAAAGTAGGCACAGGATTCCCAATCAAGAAAAGTCTAATGGCGTTAACATCAACAAAACCGTCAATGTTAGGGAACAAATCTAATCCATAGATGAGCAACACAAAGATAGCTTCAAAAGCGTCCACACTACCAACTTGAGCAAAAGTAGTATCTTCCTTGATGAGGAAAACAGATGGCAATCCAAATAACCCTCCTTTCTTCACCCAATGAGCCTCTATCTCAGACTTCTTCAAGTGAAGAGCTTAAGCAATAATACTAGACCGGGGAATCTCCTCCAATCCACTAAAAGACACTCTACTAGAAACAGGTATCCCCAAAAAAATGAGAATACTCCTCCAAGGTAGGCACAAGCTGAAAATCTGTGAAAGTGAAACAATGGTAGAGAGGATCATAGAACTGCATCAATACACTCAAAAGTCCTTCAACCACATCAGCAGACAAGATGGACAGAAGCTTCCCATGACGTTGTTTGAAGTCCAAGGGATCTAATACAAAAGATGCTAGCTTCCTTAACTCTTTCAAGTCGGGACATCTGAAACTATACTTCTTAGTGTTCCTTCGTCCACAATCCATGGTCTGAAAATATTTGCAAATCATACCTTAGCTCCTTGAAATTTCGTGTGATGAATGTTATGATGCACATGAATGCATGAATGCAACAATCACAAATAAGGGATCATACACAAGGCAAACAAAGGTCAAGGGATGAATCAAGTCATTGTCAAGATCAATCATCCATTTTGGTGGATTATGGTTTTCACCTTATCAACACCCAAGTTCCATTGATATTGACAAGACTTGATTGGATCAACTAAGAATCAAGAGTTTGTTGCAAGTCACGAGCATGGAGTCTAGGTAAGAACCATCCCAAAGGAGTGGACTAAGGATAAAAACCTGTAGATCATGTTCTAAAAAGTTCCCAGAGTCTTAATTTCATCTATCGGATATTACAGGTTAAGATGACTGACTCATCGACCCATAATATTCTCAAGAGAAACTCGTCTAAGTATAGTATCGTGTAACAATTGTTATCAAGTTTACACTTGAACAGTTTCCGCACTACGTCCTAAATAGGCCAAGATGGGTTAAATGTTCTAAGGTCCCAAGCTTCTCAGACCCAATTAGAAATAGTAATTCCTAACCACAAATACTTATGGGATATTCCCAAATCCAAAGGAGTCTCCACTGAGCATATGGATCTCAAGCCAACTTGTTAAAGACTACTCCACACAAGTCGAACATGACTATACCATTCTCCTATCTTAATTGCACTCAAGTTCAGGTTAGAACTTATCTCACCACTCGGAGATCACCAAGCACAACAAGCAGATTATATCACACATACATATATACAAATATATTCACACAAAAAGTAGGCTAAACCCATTGGAGACTACTCCCCAACAGAGTCGCCACTTAATTTCTGTAGCGGGAAATTCATGATCATCAAGCTATTGACAAGCTAGAGATCAATTAACAAGAGTCGCCACCGCGTTTTTATTATTTCCAAGGGAAAAGGGAAAAGTACGAACAAAACCCAATAAGTAAGAAGTTTTCAAAGAAAAACTAATAAAAATCAGAGATCACAAGTAAGGGGGTTGGTTACACAGAGGGAAGGTGTTAGCACCCAAAGTGTCCTAGGTACTCCTAGGGAGCCCTTTTTGTGTGCATATGCATTTTTGTACAAAGTGATGTTTACAAACAAATAGAATGGGGGGATGAGGAAAGAATTCATTAATTATATTTTTGTGTTTGACAAGACCTTCAGACTTGTGCCTACGTACCAACATAAAAATGAGGGATCAAAACCTTGTAGTTCGTGATACAAATTTCAAAATGGATGCATTGATTTTAACAAAATTTAAATTTGAAAGGCACAAAGGCCTAAAATGGTTTAAATGAGTTAGTTCTTTTTTTGGCTTTTTGAAAGTTTAAGTCAAGTATAGTTAAGTCTATTTACAAATTTGATTTAAGAAAATGAGTTTGAAAATGCAATGGCATAAGGCCAAAGTTTCTATCTTTTTGCAAAAGTGGTCATAGTTTAGAACAAAAATAGTTCACACAAAGAAGATTTTAAAAATGGAGGGAGAGATTTTGAAATTAAATAAATGGGGAGAAGATGAAGAGACTATCCTATGCACAAAATTTAAAAGTTTAGAGTTGAAAAGATCTGACCAAGTGGGTAGCAGTCCAATAGACAAAAATGTCAATAGAAACCCAGAATTCCCTTGGACTTTTAGAATCAAGCAACACACAAATGCA